>NC_080087.1:131737900-132040930 GCF_950005125.1 Chionomys nivalis | reverse complement strand
AAATAACTGAACTAGCAAATGTGAGATTATTTTGTTTGAGAAGAGAAATTTCCCCCACTGCCTACTCACGTCCCTTATCCCCAAAGGGAAGGAAGTCAAGCTAGACTCAATGGATTCTGTGAAAGATTTGTATTCTACAGACAAAAGCTAAATGCTGCAGAAGTTCAGCTCAGAAAGCGAGGAGATGGGAGACTATCTCTACCACAATAGCCATGTATGCTAAAGAAATTGATTTTGCAGTTTTCAGCTTCTTGTATATTATCTCTTACTTTATGTTGCCACCCGACCTTCTTCCGCAGATAAGAGATGGCTATTTATTGCCATTCACCAGTGATAATAATGGCAGGTGATGCTGGGTGTGCCCTTGTTAAAGTCAATGGGACAATTATTTCGAGGGGAACACACATTCATCTTAGGAACTAACTTGGTCTCTATTTCCACTGTCTGGTTCCAGTTAGCTCATTACACTCTCTCCAAAAACAAATAAATATTCCAAGATTTTTTTTTTTTACATTAAGCATTCAGTCAAAGCAAGAGTCTTGGGATTACTACCTCTTATTTACATTGCATTAAACATTTTATCCACTCCTACAACAATGGCAATAAAATAAAAGTCTTCTGCTCATTGATAATTAGATGTTTGCTTCATTTGGACTTCCTCCAACTCTCTCCTGCTCAGATGTAGCTCTCTAGAATTAATTATCCTCTTGCTGAACAACTCCAAGCTCAAGTCTGACCAGAGTACATCTCATCCCACACAGATGTCCTAGTCACTCCACAAAAGGTTAATTAATCATAAGAGGTGCTTCAAGCAGGAGGCACTGGAAGAAATTCAGACCTAGTTGCTGGCAACACAGAGAAACTACCAGCACGCCCCTAGCTACTGAGCACACACTGAGAGACTCTTTCAATGGAACAAATTCAGCAGCACAGAATGGCTGGTGGGCATGACTTCCTGCCCTACAGAATGGAGCATGCCACTTCCCAGTCACTGATGGGAACTCTGACCCGTCTGAGAGGGAAGGTCAGCACTGCTTCCTCCTTTAACAGAGGTGCCTGAAACTACCAATGGCAGATGCCATCTCCATTGCTCCCCTCCTTCTGGCTGGGTGCCATTTCATCACATAAACAAACTCTCCTCTCCAGCCAATCATTCTGCAGCCTCCTGTCTTCCAAATGCACCTTGCGCTCTTCCAACCTGCACTTTTAGTCACGCCAGCCCCTTTCGTCCAGGAACAGCCTCACCTCCATTCACTGTCTGGCCAAAGACCAGAATTCAGTCAAGAATAAGTCTTCATAGCTCCACCCATAGACTGCATCCAGAATGTTTCAACTCACAGAAAGTGTGTCTTCTTTGGAACAGGAGCCGGTGTGTGTGTGTCAAGAGCACTTCCCTGATACAAAGAAAGTAGATACAATTTTGCTCCTGTTAAATGTATAACCTTGATCAAGGTGCTGGATTCCTATGAGCTTTGCTTCCTCCCCCCCCCCCCCCCCCCCCCGTACAATACACGGGAGAAAACTTTGTGCATTTTACTGTGGCTATTATCTAGAATAAGGTGTACAAATGTTTGCCATTTTGTTGCCACTTAATATATATTTCTTTTCTTAATAATTGACTACTCTTACGCTTCAGTTTTCTCCCTTTGTTCTTCTAACAAAAGACATGACAGTCACATCTGACTTGAAGCAGTCATTCTCTGAAGAATAAGAAGGTGGTTCCATTTGTCCCAGAGAAAAAGTGTCATAAATGGTGTATTTCAAAGATCTACACAGAGTTAGAGATGCAGCTTAGTGGCAGAGTGCTTGCCTAGTGTGTACGAGGTCTTAGCTTGGCAAAAAGATAGATAGATGATAGATAGGTGATAGATAGATAGATAGATAGATAGATAGATAGATAGATAATAGATGATGCATACAGATAGATAGATGATAGATAGATAATAGATAGATAAATAGATGATACATATAGATAGATGATAGATAGATAGATAGATAGATAGATAGATAGATAGATAGATAGATGATAGATAGATAGATGATACATATAGATAGATGATAGATAGACAGACAGACAGACAGACAGACAGACAGACAGATAGATAGATAGATAGATAGATAGATAGATAGATGATACATACAGATAGATGATAGATAGATAGATAGATAGATAGATAGATAGATAGATAGATAGATGATAGATAGATAGATGATGCATACAGATAGATAGATGATAGATAGATAATAGATAGATAAATAAATGATACATATAGATAGATAATAGATAGATAGATAGATAGATAGATAGATAGATAGATAGATAGATAGATGATAGATAGATAGATGATACATATAGATAGATGATAGATAGATAGATAGATAGATAGATAGATGATAGATAGATAGATAGATAGATAGATAGATAGATAGATAGATAGATAGATGATACATACAGATAGATGATAGGTAGATAGATAGATAGATAGATAGATAGATAGATAGATAGATAGATAGATAGATAGATAGATCTGTGAGACTATACTTACAGTCCATGAAAAATTTGGGGGAAGCAGATATTTTCAAGCCTCAATGGCTAATTTGTGGTCCTGGAGGTGGCTATGAATTAAAGAAAAAATACCCACCACAATGGATCTTACTACCATTCCAACTCTGGCTTTTCTCCCTAAGCAAGATGTCCATCCCTCCATTGCCTGCATAATTTCCTAGACACTGAGAGAAGTTTCTGGAACTTATCCTGAGAGTCTTTGTATTCTGGGGATGGAAGGAGATGATGTGGGGACAGCCAAAAGAGTGTCTAAGTATAAAAAGGACTTACTGCCCAATAGACTACATAATTGAGAGGCCAGAAACTAACTAGAATTTTATATTTCTTTCATAATCTGTCCCTTGTCTCAGTACATATCAGACACTCCAGTTTGTATCTATAGATTTCGCTAGACGAATCAGTGTGTGTGTGGTGTGTGTGCGTGGTGTGTGTGTGTGTGTACATGTAGAGGCCAGATGACAACCCCAGATTTTGTTCCTCAAGCGACATCTTACTCAGTTCTTGTTTTCTCTTTCTCCCTCTGAAACAGGATTTCTCACTGGTCTGAAATTTGCCAGGTGGATAAGGCTTACTTGACAGCAACTCCCAGGGATCCTCCTGCCCCTGCTTCAACGTTGCTATCAGAAGTGCATGCAACCACACCTGACTGTTTTACATCGGTACTGGAGTCTTCATCCTGAGATGTCAAGTGGTTTACCAACTGAGTCACCTCCCTAGCTCCCGTTCCTTTACTTAATTTGTTTGCTTATTAGATTGACAGTGTCTCACTATGTAGCTCTGGATGTACAGGAATTCACTGTGTAGACCAGATTGCCCCCAAACTCACAGAGATCTGCCTGCTTCTGACTCACAGATCCTGGAATTAAAGGTGTACACCACTAAGCCCGGCTTATAGAAATAGAGTCTAGTCAATGGTGAAAATTCAAGAGAGTTGATGTTCCCTCCTTGCTGAATGACCTACTCAATTTCTCTTGGAATCTTTATTGAAAACAGAACTAGCAAACTTGGGGGAAGGAAAGTGTGGGGACCAGCCGAGATGGTAGAATATGTGGTTGTATTTCAGGAGCAAAATCTATACTTTGCCTTTTGACTCTAAGTTTCTGTAGAGAATGAGAGTCTAGTTCGGAGGTGGGCAGATAGTGATGGAGAGTCAAATTGTCCTACTTTCTAAGGGAAACAAGTGATTTTTGAGGCAAGATCTCATAATATAGCCCAGGCTAGCCTGCAACTCGGTCTGTTCCTGCCTCAGACTCGAAAGTTCTCAGATTAAAGTGTGTCCGGCTCTTCCCAGATTTCTTGTCTACCATGTTTAGTTAGCTCTTATTTGCAATCAGTCTTGAGCCAACAGTATATGGAATCTTTTCTTCCATTAAAGATATAAACCTAGGGCGGTGGTGGCACATGCCTTTATTCCCAGCACTCGGGAGACAGAGGCAGGCGGATCTCTGTGAGTTCGAGGCCAGCCTGGTCTACAAGAGCTAGTTCCAGGACAGGAACCAAAAGCTACGGAGAAACACTGTCTCGAAAAATCCAAAAAAAAAAAAAAAAAAAAAGATATAAACCTATAAAACATGTAGAGAGATACGAGTAGTAATTTGCATTGGAAACATATTTATTCAAGGATCTAAATCCCTTTCAAGCCTGATTGTGTCCAGGCTTCAGAGATAATAAGGTACTTATCAAAATTATCTTCAAGATGCCAACCTGAGTCAGAGAGGTCAAATATCAAGCTCAGCTCAACAGAAATGGAACCTAATTCCATCCTCATTCTATATGTAATCACTCTTATTATTATCATGCAACTGCTTTTCTGAGGCCGACACAGCCCACTGTGCAGAAGTCAGCCAATACCTGAAATGTGGCCACAGTAGACAAGAATGCTTAATAAGAACTAACCCCGAGACCACAGCACTCCTAGTCCTGAAAGCTTCAGTATAAGTGCCAAATTTAATCATAATGGAAGTAAATTACAGAATCCATACAAAGTTATTCCTATGTTGCTCCTGCAAACACTGTAAATGGGCCTTGTCAGCTTCTGACAACACAGCCTACTGCTGTGAAGCTAATGGCCACACTGCCACACTCAAACAGCGTGTGCCCAATTCCAAGCCTTCCAAACCCCTCTGATTGAATTTACCTGTTTTCTTCATCAGCAGGTGTTTGGAACTCTGAGAAACAACGTTCTTGCAGCTCTGTAAAGGATATATAAGCAAGCTGTCCGTTGAGAGAGAGAGACGTATGTGTGTCTTCTCTGACTCTGCAACTGGATGGCTAGGTTGTTCATGGAGTCTCGCACATGAGAGCAGTGGTTCTCAGCCTTCCGAATGCTGTGACCCCTTAACAGAGTTTCTCGTGGTACGGTTACTTCCAACCATAAGATGATTTTCATTGCTACTTCATAACTGTAATTTTGCTAGTTAAGAATCATAATTTAATATCTGATACGCAGGGTATCTGATATTCGACCCCTGTAAAAAGGTCAGTCCATCCCAAAGGGGTTGCGACCCACAGGTTGAGAAGCACTGTGCTGGCATCTTTCCATACACAGTGGTTTTCCTAATAAGATACCACAGCGGGTCTTTTAAGGACAGCAATGTATTTTATCACTGTTCTAAAGACTAAAGATGCAAGACACAAGTGTTGGTGTTTAGTTTCTTCTGCAGTCTCTCGGTCATAGACACCATCTTTTGCGTGTATCTCATGTTCATGTCTGTGTCCTAACCTCTCTTCTCTCAGTAAGGACACCAGTTACACTACATTAAAGTCAACCTGTATGGCCTCATTTTACTTTAGTTATCCCTCCAAAGGACTTGTCTCAAACAGTCACATTCTGACCTAGAGGTTATGTCTTCAACTTGTCCATTCTGAAGGCGTGGTAACTCAGCCCCTAACACTGCGTTTCCCAGACAGACAATGCTGACGGAGCAGTCAAGGGGAGGCTACCATATATGCATGACTGATGACTCAATATAAATATACAAACTGATTCTGGATGGACGGGGGTGTGGTGTGCAGCTTGGAAGCACAGTGGCCCTCCCTCCCTCCTAGCAGCTCACCTTCTGGAGCTGCAACAAGCTCTCACTGGGAAGCAAGGCCTGAAGAAGCCAGGGAGAGCTTTCCACATGGGCAGGCAAAGAAGCGAGCACAAAAGCACTATTTACTGAACTGGCAAAGTATCGCCACAGCCCACAGTAAAAGTGTAGATGGGCTTCTTCCCCATTTGCTAACCTCACGTGATCAGATGCCGTTTGACGTGAACGGTGTTGCACTTTTTTCTCTCCTCATGCGTGTGAATTTAAGCGCAGTATTAAATCCCTCATTCTCACCTTCCTCATCTGTAAAGATGGTTAGCAACTTTGTTGTGAGAATTGAATATGCTAATTCACTCCAAGTGCTCTGGCATTAATTGAGCATTGAATTAATGTTAATGTCTTTCCCTTTCAGACTTCCTGTTCTATCATAAAATTGCAGACTGGATAGAGCGCTAAATGACCCCGTCTCTCTCTGTTACAGCGCATCTCCACTTAGAAAAACTCGTGTGCCTCCTTGGTTGTACAAAGGTTTGACACCCATACCTTGTTGAGATTTACAGCTTTGACCTCTAATATGTGGTTTGGAATATTAAAAAGACGATGCACGGATGTTCCCCAATCTCCAAGCCACAGAGAGCACTAAGGAGTCCCCATGTCTGGACGTTGGGGGTCAGAGAGGAATTTTCATATGTTGCTGTGTGGATATTTAGTTCCCACTGCAAAAATTAAATTATTCCCCAGAGGTCACAGGCAAGGCAAGTCAGCTGTTTTATTTAAAGACACAAGATACAGGCTAAAGGACCAAATGGATAACTGAGAGAAGGAATGTCGAAGGGACAGACCAATCCTTGGAGCTCTTCTCAGAGTCCAACATCGGCCCTTGCCGCCTGATTAGCTTCCACGAAGAAATGCAAACGCCCCCTCTCTGTTTTACATTTTATCTATCAGTCATCTTGCTCTTGTCCTGAAAGCCTCTGCGTTTGACTGCCTGGTCCTGTGCTGGAAAAGGCAGGAAGTGAAAAAAGCATCCTTCAAGCTCTTAGCTAGACTCTCTGCATCCTGGCAGAAGCCCACTAGGCCTTGTTGAAACCTGTTTGTTAGACAAAGAGAGCCATGGCTGCTCCAGACCCCAGCATTGTACAGTGTTAAACAATAACAGAACATTTCTACAATTATCTTTTAGTCTATGATAGACAAAAAGGAGCCAGCAAAGTTTGTACAGCATCCCTCCAAAGCAATCTCAATGGGAGAAGCCGAGAGACTGAACAAAAGGGGGATATGTCATGCAAAAAAGACTTTTTCATAAATGCAAAATAATTTCAGATCTCTGTAACCTGCTGTAACTGCCTCTCCTGGGCTACCCTTTTCATATTCTGCAATTTTCTTTGCTTGATCTAAGCTACACTCTTCTGAATCAGTTTGGTCCAATGCCAGTCACATAAATGCATATATACAGCCACATACAACAAGACTGAAAAATCTTTACAGTCAAAAGAATCTGGGCTACAGTAGAACGGAGACATCTGGGGGCAGTACTTAGGATTTACTACTTTTGTCTTTCTGAGATAGGCCGTTTGGCACACATAGGTCATTCTCTGGCCAAGAAAGCCAAGTTCAGCAAGGGTTTCATCACATGTCATCAATCTTAGTGGAGCTAACCCACCCTGAGTAGCACAACAATGCACCCAGGCATGCAGATGACATGCTCATGGGAGTACATGCATAAGCATGTCCTTTAGGATTCTGCTCTGTCAGCCTCCACAGCCTCACACCCTCCGGGATTGTTTATAGGGAGGAAAATAAGCATCTCCATCAGATTGTTCTATACTCAGAACAATTTACGAGCACCAGAGTCCTGTGCCAGACCTAAAAGCACATACCTGCTATCCTAACTCTTGGGGAACAGAGAAAGTGGGGGGTAGACTCACCACAAGTTCAAGGTCATCCTGGGATACATAATGAACCTTTTCCTTAAGCCCCACCCCCAAGAGAACACACGAATCTCAATTGCTATGTTGTTTGTTGAATGTCTTCCAAAGGACATTGTCCAGAAAGAAATTTTACCTGGAGAGGGAAGTGTAGAAAAATGGCCAGAAGCAGATGTGGATGCAGATGTGGAGACTAAGTGAACGTTCACCTTTAACCCGAATTAAAGGGAGCGACAAACAAAGCTGGGAAACAGAATGACTCCCTGTCACAGCCACGTCACCTCTGCATATTAGATGCTCAGGCTGGATAGGCAAGGCTCAGTTTTGCTCTTGCAGAATTTAGAGGACAGTGGATATAATAAGGCTGTATACACATGGAAATACGACCAGACCCCACTGGTAAACACATTAAGTAAGTTAATAATGAAAAGGGCCATTCTGAAAAAGTTTGATCATGGCTAGTGAAGCCATTTGTTATCTGGTTCATAATTAGCCATGAAAACGATTTGGGGAGAGAGAATTCTTTAGACAAGAAAAGTAACATGATCGGATCAATTGCATAAAAGACCCCTTCAGCTGTAGGAGAGAGTGAATGGGGGAGAGGTGGTTACGAGCAGGGAGACCCACTTAGAGGCAGTTGAAACATCCAGCAGAGATATTCCAGGGTCTGGCTTACCTACATATCAGTGGCAGTAGAGGGCAGGGAAGGATTGAGTGGCTAAGAAACAGAATCCATCCTTCCTTCCCAAGAGAGACTATAAATGATACACCCGACTTCAGGGGCAGACATTTTGCCTAATGTTCTTCAAATACAAATCAACACTCCAGATTTTTTTTTCTCTTAAGAAATTGCCATCTGTCATTTTTCTTCAATGAAATCCTTGGTAACTGAAAGAAATCCCAAATGTGACGTTTATATTGAACCCAGAAATATCACACAATTGTCCTGACTAGTACAGACAGCTCCGTTTGAACCCGTACACGGACCCAACTAAAGCAGACAGCTCGTTTTGAAGCGGTACATGGCCCACCTGGACCCTACTCACTACCAGCACCCATTCATCCTTCCACTTCCTCAAAGTGAACAAGTGAGCAAATGCAAGCAATACTCACAATAAAAAGTCAAGGAGGCAATTACAGCAACGGCAAGCACCGCCAGTACAATGGTCTACTGGGTTTGTTGGGAAGCAGCTCATCAGACCAAGTTTTCTAACCCATGTACATGGCAGGGAACTTTATTCCTATAAGACTCTCTATTAATCGATGATACCATTATCCAAATAGCTTCTTCAAGTATCACTTAAGAATCTCAAGTAATATAAACCAGATATTTTAAAACACAATAATAGTATAATAGATATGACCAAAAAAACAAATTTTATTACATTTAAAGAAAATCACTTTTTTAAAAAAGACACCTGTGATTTAGTCATAAAAAAACAGCTAAACAACTTTTGGAAAATATATCCATGTTTTTCAGTTTCCCAACAAAATAGAAATTTCAAAATACCCCAGCACCTGAAATTTATTATTAGCCCATGAGTGCTTATACATATGCACCATCATTTTAGAATATTGATGGAAGCCACCACTCATTCATTCTACAAAGATTTGAATTGTTGAACATTACTAAGCATCTGCCTTGCAGTTAAGAGTATGCAGACCCAGTGTATCCCCAAAACAGAAGACCAAACTCATAGACTAAAAGGGATAGCAAAAATTCAAATGAACACGCTACTGAATTGTGTGTCGCAGGCAAGTAATAAAAGGCACTGCGATGCTTTTAACACAGCCCCAAAGGGCCTCCTGGAAGAGGTGACTTTTGTTTGGTTTGTTTTTCGAGACAGGGTTTCTCTGTGTACCTTGGCTGTCCTTGCGTGCCACCACCACACAGCAAGGAGGTTACCTTTAAGGTAACTCTTAGCAGAAAAGCAAAGTATGGCAAAACAGTCTTAGCAATCAGGGAGAGAATCTAGAAATAAAGATTCTATATGGTCGTGGGAACCACCAGGCTCCAGGGAGGAATGTAAACATCCACAAGATTCAGTGTGCCTCATTGAGTCTGCTGAGATATGGTAGAAACACAGATGCTACTTTCGGCTCTTTCTTTGGAAAAGACTGTGCGAAGAAAACTTTGTTTCGTGTGTTGGTGATAAAGTAAGCAGGTTGTAAAAGCCATGGTGTGAAGTAAGACAGAAAACTGTGCCCCTTTGCTCCCTCCACCACCATAAAGATTTCTTTCCCAGTGCGATAGAATTTGGGAGCTAATTGTGGTTAGATAAAGCCAAGGAGATAAGGCCCCCCCACTGTGGAAATAGGGCCCTGATAAAAAGAAGGACTAAGAAGATAGCTCAGTCAGTAAATCAATCACCTTGCAAGCATGAAAACTTCAATTCAGATCCCCAGAACCCACAAGCCATTACAAAGCTTCCGTAATGCTGTGCATTTGAATTCCCAGTTATGGGGGACAGAGAGAAGCAAATCCCTGACGCTTTCTGATAGGCTAGCTTGGCCTCCGTGGTAAAGTTCCAGACCAGTAAGAAATCTTGTCTCAAAAGATAGAAGATGATGCAGGAGCAACACCTGAGGTTGCCCTTCAACCTCCATACTCACGCATGCATGCAGGCACAAGTGCACATGCCCGCATGCGCATGTGCTCGCACACACACGAGTTAGAGACACCAGAGCTTCCTCTTCCCACCATGTGACCATGTGCTCAGGAAGCAAGCCAGGAACCAACTCAGACAGCACCTAATTTGAGGCTTCCAGACTCCAGAACATGAGGAATAGTTTGTGGTATAAGCCCAGTCTCCTCCGGCAGTTTGTTGTTGGCGCTGCGAGACATGAGCACCAAGACATTTTCTCTTCCACTCCCAGTCCTCTTAACAAGATAACTCAGGCTTGTGCTTCAGTCTGTGCCATCAGTACCATGGGCTTCTCGGGACACCCTCTTCGTTGACCCCACACCCTTGCTTAGCCATATTGACAACAGGTATGGCTTGCGTGGAGTCAGGGCCAGGTCACGGTGTCTTTCCTCTGCTCTCCATAGCTCTCCATACCCCGAGACACACATGCACAATGATGAAGTCTCAGCAGTTACTTAAGGCTGGCCAATGGCTCCCTGTATGACCTAGAGGATCACGATTAGGAAACGCTTAACCCAGTGAACTCTGATTCCAGTGCTAACTTAAAATCAGGGCTCTGTACAGTTGTCTGACGGAACCAGAGGAGGAACACTAATGAGGGTGTTGGTAATAGCACAGCAAGAAAGAATGTGACCTGAGGGGTGGTGCGGGGTAAGTGGGGGAGTTCTGGGACAGCAGCCCCACCCACAGAGCAAGAAGGTAAATGCTCCTGGGACTGATGGCACAGAATCTCACGTCCACAGGTGGAGAACTCCAGAGTGCCAGACAAGAAGTTGCGTGTCTATATCTGAGCCACTCGGCTCCAGCAGAAAACAGCACCCTGTTTTCATGTCATTACATCTACCCCCCCCCCCCATGTGGCCCTTCAGTCTAGAAAGTAGCACCCCCTGCTGAAATCTGCAGGCTCCTCACAGGGCAGTTTCCCAACACCCGAAGCTCCACTCAGTCAGAGCAGCACATGGCCATATATACTTAGGGATTTTAATCTTTCCACATAAATCACTCCCTCTGGCTACTTAATCATGTGTGACAACTTGCAGTGCCTGCATCCCGTGCTCTGATTTCCCTGAAAGGTCTTGCAAGCTAAGCAGGGTTAAGCTGAGTCAGTAACTTGGATGAAAGGCACAAGAATCATGCAGGAAATGCACAAGTCAACCGGCAGCACCTCTCTTGGAACCTCGGCCTCCCGCCACCTGGAGTGGAGCTCTGGGAGTCTAGAACTCTGCTATCTCCTGAGTGTGACCAGGGCTCACTGTGCCCTCCTGGCCTGAGGAAACTGGTCTTTCTGCATTAGCACACTCTGTCGTCTATGTTCCCTATTTCCTTCAGAGGCAAATCTCCCCAATCAGAGTTATATTGGAACCAATCAAGCGAGGTTGGCTGGAGGACTTTGAAAACAACGAAGAAGAATGCTTAGACTTTGTCAAGATTCCCAGGACCAGCTACTGGGAATATAATGATATCTCCATCCTTTCCTCTTCTGGATTTAACACAACCATAACCTCAGACTTGCCTATTAACCTAGTCCAGAGGGGTTGACCTCTGCTCCTTAGACTCTGTTGATGACGCCAAAGTTCATGTAATCTGTATTTGCATGAGTGTGTGTGTATAGGTATACATTATAAACAGGTGAGAATGTGATTGTGGATGTGTGCACATAAGAAACCTTTTTATATTTAGTGTGTTGATCATAGAGTGATCGGGTTGTGGAACTCATGACATGCAGTCAGACTGAAAGAACACGAATGTGCACACCGATTTTGTGCATATGAGTATGGAAGATAAAGGACAGTCTCTGATGTCACCCTCAGGAACATCGATGACCTCCTTTGAGAGACAGCCTTTCATTGCCCTGGAGCTCACCAAGCTAAACTAGCTTGCCAGCAAGCTGCAGGGATATACCTGTCCCCGACTCCCTACTGGGCTTGCAAGCTGACAGCACCCTACCCAGCATGTTCACGTGGGATCTGGGGATCAAACGCAGGTCCACATCTATAAGGATTTTACCAACAGAGTTATCTCCCAGGCCTCTCCTAGGCACTTTTCTTGTAACTCATTTCTTACAGCCCTACAATGAGAGAGGGGGAGCCTTGCCCATGGTCATACATACAGTAGGAGACAGCCTTGAGTTTTGACCCCAGTTCATCTGATTACAGAGCCGCTTTACTAGTCTGAAAGACACCTTGATGTTACTGAAATTTCTTCTATTTCAGGAAAATAAAAGTCTAGTAAGAATTTACAAGGAAATTATGTTTTCCTCCCACAGGATTATGGAAGAGTCATTGGCTCCTCTTGGAAACCTGAAGGAAAAAAGTTTCTGATAGTGATTCAGTAAACAGCCGTGAGGATAGAGACAACAAATATTTATTAGCTCTGGTCTAGCAGTTCACTTCCCAGTGTGGGCAAAAGAGCTGTGCAAACACCAAAGAAAGGGGTTGGGCAGATGGCTCAAGGGTTGAGAGCACTGGCTACTCTTCCAGAGGACACAGGTTCAAGTCCCAGCACTCACATGGCAGCTCACAATTATCTCTAACTCTAGTTCCTGGGGACCTGACACCCTCACACAGACAGGTATGCAAGCAAAACACCAATGCACATAAAAATAAAAATAAATAGATCCTGTAATATGGCAGCTCACAATTATCTCTAACTCTAGTTCCTGGGGACCTGACACCCTCACACAGACAGGTATGCAAGCAAAATACCAATGCACATAAAAATAAAAATAAATAGATCCTGTAGACAAAAACAACACTGGAGGAAAGGTTGCATCCTTGGGCAGAGCATGGCAGGGGGCGGGAGGTGAACTAGAATGTGACTAAAGTAGGGATCATGAAGATGAACTGGTTAGAGGAGGAGGAGGAGAAAGTTGGCATCACGAGGAAGAAGAGCGATCAAGAGAATGCGTGTCGCTTACCCGGGATTGCCTCATCTAGTTCACTAGAGTCTTGGAGAAGTTAAGTAAATTGCCCAAGTTCACACCATGGGTAAGTGGCTGACATTCTCAGGTAGCCTGAGTCAGAGGCTGAGCTCCTGGCTGGGGCAACATCATCTCCAAGCCTCCCTGCGAGGATATGTGGAGAGGAGAACTCCCAGGCACAGGTAACACCAGAAGTAACTGGGAACCAGAGGAGCGGGGAGTCCTGAGCCTGGGGGCAGCACCAGTTTAAAGAAAGCTTGGAGCTGATTTTTCCCCGGAGATGTGAGGGAAAGAATAAAGTGAGGGACACACACTAGGTCATTCTAGTAGGAAAGGAGGGGGATTGCTGTGCTACGAGGTCACGCGTTTCAGCAAGCGACAAGCCATCTGCCACGTGCCAAGGCCTCTGACGCGGGAGGGTTGGGCTGGAGGCAGAGTTTAAAACTGGACATGACAGTCACGGGTTTTGTCATAAATTCTTCTAGAAGGGGCGCAAGCACCGCCCTGCAGCTTTGGGGGCCTTTTCTGAGCTTGGTGTGGTTGTCTTAATAGTGCTGTTTCTGTGACTTTCTCTAGCAATGACTGGAAGCATAGGAATAGGAGCAGAGAGAACATCTGCGGACTTAAGCTCAGTATGGAGATTTTCAGTAGAGACCTCTGAGCGTTTAAATCATTGTTTCTCTAAAAATTAAATGAAAATAGACGGTTGAAGGCTGACCACACAGTGAAGGTCTAGGCACACTGGACAAGTGTCTACCATAGTGACCCACAGCCTGGGCTTTGGGGTCAGGCCACTTCAGCTCATCTCCTATCAGTGCTAGTGAACTTGATATGTTACTTAATATCTGCGCGTCAGGGTTTGGTTTGGTTGGGTTTTTTTTTTTACAAAGGAGCAGCTTACTTGCCCGCCCCTCATACGAATGCTATAAGAAGTAAAGAAAACAGTCAGAGCCCTTGGCAGAGTGTCTGAGGCATCACATGGTCACGCAAGGGCCTTGCTGATACTCTCCAGCTATTCGATGACTTTAACTTTTCACTACTAAAAACATGAATGTGCTGTCTCACACGAACAGCTAGGATCTGCCAGCCATCGGTGGTGGCTCTAAGTTGCCCAGTGATAAAAACTAGTTCTTATTTCCAGATATAAGCCAAGTGGCGGAGTAATGAACTATGAGCTTGTTCCTGGCGAGAGTAGCCAACTCTTCCTTATTTAATGCCAACAGGCTCCTGACCTTTCCTGCTTCCCATGTCAGCCATTCACTCATAGAGCAAACCCAGACCACAAGTCTGGCCAGAGAGTCGATATTAGATTAAACTCGGAGTTTTAGAGCATTGCCCATGTCTTCTTTGACAATCACAATCATCTTTACGCATGAAATTTTCTGCATAGACCCCTAAAGAGATGTGGAATAGGCCCTGGTACAGTTAATCTACCCTCTGAATCTCCAGGCTCCTCAGCATCTTTTTCTTTTGTGTTCTCCCAGGGGTGACCAATGTCTGAGGCCTGGGATTGGGTCTTTATGCTGCATAACAAGAAGATTGTCTTGGAAATATGATCAGAATGCAGATGCCTTATACTCTCCGATGTGTCAAGTAGCTATGCTCTTAACCTCCTAAGATGGCTCTTTCCTAAACTTGGTTTTTTCTTTTTTTCCCTGAAAAATAGAACTATAATAAAATTCAGATATCTAATGACTAAAAATGCCAGCCATATTCTTTTTTTTTCTTGTGTATTCTTGGGTTGATTTCTGTTTTCTTCCTGAAGAGGTCTTTGGTTATTGAATGTTTCTCTCTTCTCCTTCCTCGTCTCCATCCTCCTCCACATTCTTTAACCCTTTGTGGGTAGAAATATTGTTTTGCTTCTCCCTGTGCACCTAACAAGTTCACAGAATTGGGACTGTGACCTAATTTTTTTAATTCATTAATTGATTTACAAAAAAATATTTCCAGTTAATTGAGTTGTGTAAGCAAGAGGGCCAAGCAGGTGGCTGAATGAGGGTGCGTACTGGCTGGAAAGAGTCATGGCATCATTTGGACTGCTGGTGTGTGAATAAAAGCATGTCCTGTTGTAGGGCATAACAGAAACTCAGTCCAACTCACTCTCATTATGCAGAAGGGGCACATGCTTAGAAGTCCCCATTTTTAAACATATTGTGCATTTTTATGTGAAATTTCTTACCTTTTGTATGTGGACAAATTCTCAAAGAATAAAATTTTAAAATAAAATAAAAGTTTTTACTAATTCAGACCCAGTATGACAGAGAGTTAGAGCGGATCAGCCAAACACAACAGTTCTCAGTCACTCAGAAAATTCCTGAGAAATTTTAGTGATTAATCCCAACTCTCTTCTCCTCATCTTTTGCACCAGCCCCACCAACCTAATCTGCTTTGTGCTGCTGTGACAAAGTCAATGGCACCTGGATAATTTCTGCTGAAGATATACTTGTTGGTTCAGCGTTCTGGGAGCAGAAGTTCTACATCAAGGAGGTGGCACCTAGTAACAGCCTTCTTGCTCTGTTATGATGTTAGAAGGCATCACAACTCCACAGGACAAGAATAAGATGGAGCCAGATGGATGCAGGGCAGCCTTCATGACCCCACCGTCTCTTAAAGCTCCAGCAACTCCACCAAAATAGCAATTAATTTTCTGACGTGAGATTCGGTAGGAGACATACATTCAAATCATACATCCTACCTTCTAACAACCTAGTGATCAAGGTCCCAACCCTAGCCTTCATTTCCTGTCTCACTAGAAGGCATTCATAACAAGATCCATGTCTCAGTCAGTTAATAACAAAGTGGATGATTTTATGCAAAACTAAAGTGATGACCTAGCAATGTATCCAACAACATGTTGTAACAAACATCTTTCAAGGTCTGAAACTTTCATGATTCCATCACAGCCCAGTGAAGCTATCTGAAGATACAGCATGGGAGCTGTGGATAGAGCTGGGTGGCAGAACTTGCCTAGCAGATGCTTGCCTGGTTTCAACCCCTGACACCAAAAACAACCAAACAAACAACAAAATGACTTGGATAACCAGGTGTGATCTTCAGATGTTAGCTGATCACCTGTAGCCAGAAGCACAGAATGGGTCAGGAGGATCTTTGAAGCACCTTGTCTCTACCAACCACACAGTAACTGGTGTAAAATGAAGATGCTCTCTTCCCTGTGAATCGGCAGAAAACAGAAAACCAAACGATGGGTTTCCGTTCTCCTCAGAATTTGTGCACTCTATCTTGCTACAAAACTTTTCTTTCATTATTATAATCTGCATAAGGCTCCATGCATCCCCCACAAAATAAGCAAAATATTTCAAATATTTCCTGAAGACGAATCCTCTATCAGATTAGTCTTTCTGTTCCCAGCACCTAACACAATACTGTCATGAAGACTCAACAGATATTTTATTGGATTAATTAGTGATCAAACGTTTAAACTCAATCTATGTTTCAAATGCCCTCTTCTTTATGTTAATGCAGGGGGCTGTCAATTGGCATCTTTAGATGCAGCACACTGTGTTGATATTTTTTTCAAAAAATACTTTAAAGAATTGCATGGTAATTTATCTAATCCAGTTTGGCAGAGAGAAACTGACAAAGAATCTCCTTTCTGGTTAAATCTTAGCATGTGTTGATTTGAGGCAACTCCAGAAGAGAAGCTAAACAATTAATTGCACTATTAAATAAACACTTTATGTTCCCTTGAAAACCTTTAAAGAGAGCCTCTATGTCAGAGGAAAAGATGCTGAGGCATCAGAATGGTGAAAGAGACATTAAATTTTCTCTGCCTGCCGACCCGTGGAAGCAGGGCCTGCTCCTCAGACCTGCAAAGTTCATGGTCTTTAACATGACACTGAACTTGACAGAGGAATTGCAGGTCCTTGAGCATGTATCTGCATTGCAGCAGATGTCAGCCTCACGTTTAGAGAAAAATTGAATTACAGATGGAAGGAGCTGGGGAATAGAAAGCATCTGTTGGAAGAATCTGGATTCAAGAAACTACATTTGACAAATAAGTCTCAACTTCCGAATGATCTGAAATTGTTTGTGGTTCTGGTGAGGTCCCTTCCCCCCTCCTCCCTACCTCTTGCAAGAACTGGGAAGAGAATGAAGGAAACGATGAGGAGAAAATATTTCAGGGAACCACATTTCCCCTGTGTAAGCCGTGCAATATCTATTGAAACATTAGAATATTTCAAAAATCCTTCACAAACAAGCCAATGTCCTCCTCCAGTAGGAAGGCATGTTACCTTGGTAACCTGCCATCTTTGGACCTGCATGTGACCTTCTGTGTTGTCCTTGTCACTTTGTTTTAGCTAACGTGAGGAGCAACTATTCAATCCAAGGAGTTACAATCATTTACTTCAGCAAAGAATTTGCTCTTTGAGCCGAAGATCCTCAGAGTGTGGTTTAAGGTCTTAAGTAAAGTCATTCTTGATAAATATGACTCTTAAACTACCCACAGGACTTGGCTCACTCCTTACCAATCACATTCTAACAATGGCTCAACTCACACCTGACAGAAGCAGTTATGGTGATGGGGACTGAGAGATTGAGAGATTGAAAGAGAGAGAGAGAGAGAGAGAGAGAGAGCTCTCATTTACACAGCTCCACACACCAGCTGCCAGGCTCTCACGCCTTCAGTTATCTGCAGCCTAATCTCCATTGTGGAAGACAGATGATTTAAAGATTTAAATTGGTGGGACAGTGATCATCTGTAACCCTAGTGTTACCCTGGAAACCAGCTGGTGCCAAACTGAGCCTAGGAGGGTTTTTTTTTTTTCATGGACTTCAGTCCAGCTGCCCCAAACTCTCCACTGGGAACTACAATTTATTAACCCCTCAATGTCTTCCAAAAAGTTGCTGAGAACTAAGATGGCCCACCCCCGCCATGTCTCTTCACAGTTCTCATGATGGCAGGTGTCTGACCCAAAAGTAGATAAAGGGAAATAGGAGAAAAGCAACCTCTCCATCAAAGAAAAAGCAATTAAGCAATCCAATTGTCTGCCTCAAGAGTGAGATAGTTACAAGACTAGAAATGGCTAGGCCAAGAGCTTTTCTAATGGCTTCATGAAGATCTTTGGAAGCTAGAGTTTGGGTCAATTCTTCATTTAGAAAGAAAGAAAGAAAGAAAGAGAGAGAGAGAGAGAGAGAGAGAGAGAGAGAGAGAGAGAGAGAGAGAGAAAGAAAGAAAGAAAGAAAGAAAGAAAGAAAGAAAGAAAGAAAATTATACTGTGCCTCCTTTTACAGGGCTATGAAAAGTGTCCACCAATATTCTCTACCTGCCTCCCCCAAGCAGAGACTTGACTTAGGAGGGAAATTGCCCTAAGTGCAAGAGGCAGGAAGCAGGATTGCCGGGGAAACGATATGGGGCACTTCCCTACCATCTCAGCTCTAATCATGATGAATGTGATGGTTTGGGCACATCTGCCTAAAGCCAGAAGTCTGAGGCAGCCACATCTGGAGCCTGGTGTTATTTCGTCTCTAATTTAATAGCCGACTCCTCAGTTCTGAAACTGACAAAGGACTTGAGAGTAGAAAAATGAAAGGACGATCACTAAACTTCGCTGGCTCCCAGCACTCCCTCTCGCCGTGGGGAAATTTATACCCTATTCCGCTGAAGACACTGCTCAGGCAACAGTCATAACTCAACGACAGTGTTCGCAAGACTTTCCAGATTGACATTCTTAATATTCCTTTGACCTGTGGTTTGGGTGAAACCTGCACTGTGGAGGTTTCTCTTTCTGTAGCCAGTTCAAGGTCTTCAGTTCATCCAGGGGGTAAACAAACAGTGGCTGCCATTTTTGGGTCTTTGTGTTTGTTGGCTTCACTGAGCTTCTCCTGTCCCTGTGCCAACCCCAAGTCATCAGTTTTAAAGTTGAATTTGTTTAGTTCATTTTTAACTAACTTTTTCATGTAGCTGCCGCCACTAATGCTTTTCTCATTCCCATCTCTTTTGGACAATTGTCTAATGATGAGTTTTTGCTTCGTGTGTAGCCCGTGTAAACATCTAGGGGGTCCTACCATGGTCAAATTATTTGTTTTGTTTTAGTTCGGTTTGGTTTTTGAGACAGGGTATCTCTGTGTAACAGCTCTGACTGTCAAACTCATAGCAATCCACCTGCCTCTGCCTCCCATGTGCTAGGATTAAAAGCATACACTACCACGATCCAACCATACTCAAATTGTGAGGCAAGGTGTCAATAGCCTCAACAGGGATCCAGGGACAACCCCTGCTCTATCAGTTAGCTTTTCCCCTGGTTGGTACCTGACACTCAACAACTTAAGGAAAGAAAACATTTGGGGGTGTGGTTTCAGAGGATTCAAACAAAATATCTTGGCAAACTGCAGAGTAGAGCTACTTGTTCACTCTGTGGCACAGAGAGCAAAATAGGAAGCATTCAAGGATTCTATACCCCCAAATCTTCCCCTACTAACCATCCTCATTCAGCTATACCCCAGCTCCTACATCTCTACAACCTCCCAAAAGTACCAGCAGCTAGGGACCAATCCTTCCCAGTTAACACTCCCTCGGGGTTGCTCATCATCAAGGGAAGACCAGAGACACAGTATCAAGAAATAGAAGTAAGGCCAGAAGAAACTGGGAGGAGGGTCAGAGGGTGGCAGGCTTCAAGCAATCAGAATCTAATGTAGAAGTGTGTGTGTGTGTGTGTGTGTGTGTGTGTGTGTGTGTGTGTGTGTGTGTGTGACTGCTCCAGTTCCTGTCCCAGAACCCATATCTGGAGGAGTTTCCCACACAGGCATGAAGGTAGGAACAACAAATTGATTCCTAGGGACTGTCCATCCCAATTTACAATATACTTCTCTCTGGGGAAAAAGAAAACACAGGCCAGTCCTACAGATTGCAGAAGGGTTCCTGGTGCATCTACAAAAGGCTCCCACACCTAAAGCTCAGTGAACACTGGAGAAGAATGGGATAAAAGATTGTAAGAACCAAAGAATCAGGGAGTTTGCTGTGGGATTGTGTCCCTGGCAACATCAGAAGCTATACTCACAAAGTCTCACCAACGTGTCTGTCCAAGTGTGAACTAAACGAAGATGCACCAACAGACATGCCAAACTGGACGGAGAGCAGCCCACACGGCCTCAGCCATACACATAGAATCATAGGCAGCTGAGTAAATCTGGGAGCACGACAGGAGGTCCTTTCCATGGAAGAGCACAGCAAATGGTTGTCCAGTGCCAAATGATCAGCCCTGAAAACATATATACAAGTAATATTATATGGTCTTAATGGGGTTTATTTAGGATATACATATATACATATATATATATATATGCATGCAATAACAATGAGAAAAGAAGCTATGAATTTGAAGAAGAGCAGATAGGGGTATATGGAAGGGTTCAGAAAGGAAGGGGAGGGAAAAATATTGCAATGAAATCACAGTCTCAAAAATAAACAACAGCAAAAACATTAGCAAACAGAAATCAACATAGAAAAAGAAAGTGAGGTTTAATCGCTGACACATTTTGCAAAACAGTGAGGACTGAATATCTGTGGCTGTGTGTCTACTTTCACACACATAATAAATAATAACTCTTGAGGTGGAAAGTGAAGTCTTTGTAGCCAAAAGGTAGGGTGAGGGACTCCTAGATCGGGTGTGGCACGGGAAGAGCCAGGGATCAGGAAACTACAAGGGGGTAGCTGAGCAAGCTGCACCACAGGGTCAGAAACCCGCACGCATCACTAGTGACCTCCATAAAAGGCCCCGATCCCCTTCGGTCACTCTTCAGATACACAGATGCCCTCCTGAAGCGTCTCCAGCAATCCACTTCCGACTGCCTTTTTATGACTTAACAACACAGTTTTTCCTAGAATTTTATGGCATTTCATTAAAGCCGCCAGAAGGTGATACTGCCCCTTTTTCTAGGAGTGAAATAAATTCCCGTTTTATCGCTTCTGGAAATGCCGGAGCAGCTGTCGGGGCATTTGATGGATCTTCTCAATTACAGCACTCGTGCAGCATTTTATACTTACATCTGCACCGCAGCCCCACGCAGGACATGCGCGTTTCGCTTCCCTCTCGTGTATCTTGCACATCTTTTTCAGTTTAATGACCAATTTATTATTTTTCCCTTTTCTTTCTCCTTACTCCTTTTTTCTGCATTCTGTTTCTCCCTTTGCAGTTTGGTTTAGAGAAGGATACATTTCTAGTAGAAATTAACATCCATCACAGAAGAGAAAGAGGGAGAATTGATCCAAACCTTTAGAAGAAAAAAAAAAGAAATGGGTTAAAATTTTTAAGCAAATCAAATTTGCCTTTGGGGAGTTTGCTGTTAACATAAGGCACACCGTGCACATGCAGTATTTATTAACGTGACATGACATATGCTGGCTTTTCCCCTCCTAATGGGGCAGAAAACTCTGGGTGGGCGACTCTTCACACTAATAAACCTCTTTGTTGGTGGCTTTCTTCATTATCAAAATAGATACTATCATCTGTCTCAGACAGTATTGTGGATTATTCGGTACTGCAGAAGCACAGTCCCTATGGATGTTAAATAAATAAAAAAGGTTAATGTGCAACAAAGCCATACGGGCAGGTGTGCATGGTAGGAAACCCTTCTTTGGCTTTAAGTGTATCCTATGTGGTGGGTTGTTGTTGTTGATGATGATGATGTTGATGGTGGTGATGATGGGAGTTTTTAATTTGTTAGACATGGCTCTTTTTGATCGAGTTTTCAGTTCTGCTGTTGGGGATGGTAGGTGATCATATATGTGCTCATGTGTCTGAAGGCTAAGATGACCTTCAGATGTTGCCACTCAATAGCCGTCACCTTCCTCATAGAGACCGGGCCTCTCACTCTTACCTGGAGTTCACTAATTAGGTGCTCTCAGTGGCCCGTGAGACCCAGAGCTATACCCTCCCAGCTCCTCAGCCTACCTGGCACAAGGATTGCAAATTCATGCCGCCATGCTAAGCGTTTAATGTGGGTGCTGAAGCTCAAAGCCACATCCTTAGGCATGGACCGCAAGCATTCTGTCAACTGAGCTATCTGCCCAGTCCCTGGTTTGGGTTTTTGACACAGGATCTTGCTATGTCATCCCCAACTGGCCTGCAACTCACTATGTAGACCACGCTGCTCTCAAACTTGTGGCAATCCTCCTGCTGTCACCCTCTGAGCAAAAGTTCCTGGTGAATGACAGAATCTGACTGCACATAGCGGTGCACGCATGCAGTCCCTACCCTCAGAGGCCCAGGCAGAGCCAAACCATGAGAGCCAATGTAGTCTAGTTAGTGAGATCCTGATCCAAAAAAGGAGAGGGGAAACTCAATAAACATGTACTAAATAAACCAACAGAACACAACTCTGTTACTAAAGACAGACTTTATTAACTTTATCAATTTTTTTAATTGAATGAAGTTTAACTTCTCAGACCCTTCCTTTAAAAACATAACAAATGATTTGCTTCTAACATTCTTAATCAGTTGTATCTGTCTCTGAAGTTATAACTCAATGGAGTCGTGCAGCATATATTCTTGTGCACGATTTCTCAGGTTCCCGCCATTCCTGTAAGATTAGCACACACTGTTATATGAAGCTATAACTTTTTATCTTACTGCATAGCATCGCATAACATGGATCCACCATCATAGTCTCTTACCCTGCTTTTGATGGCCACTGAGTTCTTTCTAAGCTGGAGCTAAATGAACACTTATTATGAATATATGTTTGTGTTTTTAGATGAAATTACACATTTCTTTTGTGAATGTCACCTGTACTTGAATGGCTAAAGATGAATAAGCAGATATACAGTTTAGAAAGTTTTACCAAACAGAACATGGCCAGCAATATTTGGATTTAGTTCCATATCTTCATAATCATTATCATTGTCTCTTTAGCATTCTGGAATGGGTAGACAAAGCCCACCACTGCCTTAATTTGCTTATCTCTGATGCTTGACCAAGGTGGTTTACTTCCTGCCCTCCGGTTGTTCTGACAACAACAGAAGGGTATTCTTCATGGTTCTTTGTACCAGAAGTCCAAACTCAAGGAGACAGCGGGGTTGTGTTCTTTTCATAGATTCTAAAAAGGATTGATCCCTTGGCTCTTCCAGGCCTTGGGGCTGTTGGCATTCCTCATTCAGAGTTTGTACCATTGATTTCTTATGACTTCTTTTATTGACCTTAATACAAATTCATTGTGAGAAACACTTTTTGCAGTTTTTTGGTCACTCTGCAACTTGACTTTCCACTCTTCTAATTGTGCCTGGCTCTCGAATTTTAATGGATTAATCAGTAGGTTCAGAGAAATCCAATGACTTTTCCAGATGCCCATCTAATTAGGAAAGAGAGCATGTTCTCAACCTCATGTGCATTTTCCAAAGCTTTTAAGAGGATGGATGAGTTTCTGTGGTGCAATAGAGCCACCGGAAATGCTTTCTTTAATACTAGAAATTTTAAACTATTTTTAAAAAATAGTTATTTAAGGGCTGTTGGGGAATGAATAGTTCAGTCAGTAAAGTGCTTGCCTTGCAAACACAAAGACCTGAGTGTGATCTCCAGAGTCCAAATTAAAATGTCTGCCCTGATAGCAATTCAGCTCTGGGAAGACAAAGATGGGGGAGTCCTGGGGTTCCCCTGCTAACTATTTTTTTATGGTTGGTGAGCTCCAGGCCAATGAGAGTCTCTGTCTCAAAAGAAGTTGATGGCATTCCTGAGAATAATACCAAGAAGTCACACTTCTATCTTTATACACACATGCATAGGCAACTGGACACATACATGCACATACAGAAAAATGATAATAATAGTAATAAATTAACATAATAAATTATTTTCAATAAATTGCTAAGACTTGACTTCTCAAATTCCAGCTGATTTCATTTCAGAAAATTGATTATCTGGTCTGAAAATTTACATAGGCATTCAAAAGAACAGCACAAGCAAAATAATTTTGAAACAAACAAGGTAAGAACAACAAAAAGAAATTATACCTCCTAATCAGACTTTCTACAAAGTTACAATAAACAAGACAGTGCAGGAAAGACATGCAGATAGATCAACATAACACAAGTTCAAGCTACAGATCTTGGCCAATTAACTTTGAACAAAGGTGCCAAGACCATTCCGTGGGAAAAGAATAGGCTTTTCAACAAATGATGCCAAGACAACTCTAAAGCCATGCGCAGAAGAATGAAGCCAGATCCCTTCACCACACCATATGCAAAAACTAATTCAAAGTGGGTGAAGGATCCAGATGTAAGATCTGAAACTATCAAACTCTTAGAAGGAAGCACTGTGTACATCTTCAAAAGCTTGCATGCAGCAATGGCTTCTTAGATAATACCTTAAACAACAACCAACAAAAAAAAATAAGTAATTTGGGATTTATTTAATATTCAAAAAAAAAAGAGAGAGAGAGAGCCAGAGAGGTACCTTGGCAGTTAGGAGCACTTACTGCTCTTGCAAAGGACCCAAGAGCAGCTTCCAAAACCCACTCAGGCGGCTCACAACTACCTGTAAATCCACAGCTCCACGAATTCTACCACCATTGTCTGGCCTCCTCAAACACCCATCCATAATGTGTACCCTGCCACAGACAGACAGATATATACACATAAATAAAAGATAAAATAATTTTTAAAAGAGAAAATTTTTTTCCAAAAACTGTACCTCAGAGAGCACCACAAACAGAGTCCACAAAACAGCGCAAAAGATCTTGTTAGGGTATAGAGAATATGTCAAAAGAATTCATTCACTTGAGGGAGAAAATACCTGTTTTTCCAAAAAGTTTTCCGAAGATACTTTTCTCCAATAAGAAGTGTGTACATAGAACAGAGGAAGAAGTCGTACAACTCAGTAAAGAAAAGACAAACTGGTCGAATTCATCAGCGAGCAAAGGGCTTGAACAGGCCTCTTTCCAAAGAAGATATACAAATGGCCAGAAATCCCATGGAAAGGTCATCAGCAATACCAGGGGAGTGCAAATCAAAACTCTAGCGAGATATCACTTCTTTCCCACTGGGACTGTAAGAATCAAAAGACAGAAAATAACAAGCAGTAAGCAGTGGAGAAAGTGGAAAACCCACATCGTGTTGATAGAAATATAAAATTACAGCTGCCTTGAAAAAGAGCCCAGCTATTCCTCAAAATGTTGACAACGGTTGGAATATGTGCCAGCAGTTTCACTCCTGAGTACAAACACAAAAGGAACAGGTCCACACAGAACTTGCATGTGAATGTTCATGAATTCCTTATTAATAATACTTAACAGGGAGAAACACCTGAAATCCAACGACCGTGCTGAGCCAGTCCTGTCCCTCGTTGGCCCCTGGAAAGCTCGCCCATCGGGCCCCTCGCTAGACATGAGAGCTGGAGCCCACTCCACCAGCTCTTGCGAGCCCAGCACTAAGGAGAGATGGCTCCACCCTTCACCGCAGGCTTGAGGGAGTTCTACATGGCAAGGACCTATGAGAGCTGGCTCAGCCCCTTGCCTGATGAGGTGGTCCCAATGGCCCGCACCAACACAGCTACCACCCAGACCCATATCTTGAGCCTTGAGTTAGTCCACCCTAACAGTTCCTCCTTTTATGATCTGCTGGAATGTGTGAAGAGACTGGCCCTGCGGAATGACATCCACAGGATCTCATGACTCACGACAGCAGAATATCCTAGAGGACTTTAGATGAGGGCCCAATGATGATGGTGTACTAGAAACCAGAGACATTCAACCAGACCAATGACTCACTGCAATCAATATTTTGCAGGTGGGATTGATTGGATTGAAGGGGTATACTGCGTGAGACACCCCAGCTCCCGATGCCACTAAGATGAATGAAGAGGTGTTGAAAAGATGGAGGAGCGAAGTATGCTGTTTGTTTGTTTTAGTTAATTGGGGGGCATACTACAGAGATGGGGGAGCATGGATTGGGAGGTGAGCAGGATAGGGGTGCATAATGTGAAATTTCCAAAGAATCAATAAAGAATTATGGTTTTTTTTATTCTTTTTTACTTAAAATTTCCAACTGCTCCCCGTTTCCCATTTCCCTCCCCCTCCTCCCACACATTGCCCCCTCCCCCCACTCCCCTCCCCCATCCCCACTCCTCTTCTCCTCCCCCCAGTCCATTCCCCCTCCCTCTCGATACTGAAGAGCAGTCCAAATTCCCTGCCCTACAGGAAGACCAAGGTCCTCCCACTTCCATCCAGGCCCAGGAAGGTGAGCATCCAAACAGGCTAAGCTCCCACAAAGCCAGTTCATGTATTAGGATCGAAACCTAGTGCCATTGCCCTTGGCTTATGTTTTTTAAAAAAAGAAAAAGGGAAGGAAGGGAACGGAAGGAAGAAATGGTGAAATTATATTACAATCTCAAAAATAAAAAAAAATAATTAAAAACAGCAACTAGAAGCATACGGGGTCTAAAACAAAGCATGGTGGGTGGGATCAGAGGGGAACTGGGGGTACAAAGTGGACGGGGCCGATTTAACCAAAATACATTATATGCAAGGATGGCATTCTCAAACAGTAAAAAAAAAAAAAAGAAGAAAGAAAGAAAGATAAAAGAAAAAAGATTATGTCTCTAAACTGGTACAGTTTTTAGCTTTGGTAGATATCAATTTTTATTATCATTATTATAAGTATTAGAACTCAAAAAATAATGGTAATATGAATCGCTATTTTAAATCATTAATATTATGATGTTATGTCCTACTAAACTACAACAGAGAATTCCACTATTGTGCAGAGGAAGCAAAGGTAAATTATGCTCAACTTGGCTAGGAGTTTGGTTTGCAGGTGGGGATGGGGAAAATTAATTTTGCAATTTAAATTGTTTTTCATAGAAACATTCAGTCCATAATGTCTCTAGTACTGAAACCCAAATACCCTACTTACTTTCTCCCTTTCTTGAGACAGGACCCCACTGTAGCACAGTCTGGCTGTGATCGAGCAGGCAGCTTTCTGATTCAGCATTCTGAGTATGGAGAAACTGTGGTGTCTGCCCCACCGCTTTTACCACACTGTACTTGAATATTGTCTCATATTTGTTAAATGACATTTATAATGATCCGTGATTCTCCCCAACAACTTTGATATTGAAAAATGGACAAGTGCATCATGTCTTCATTATTCTACATTTTGCCATCATTAAGTCACATTCTACATGCTTGAAATTTACAGTGATGGCAGGACATTATATGAGATAAAATATTTATCACGTAAATGAATACTGTAAACATAGCTTGAGGAAAACCATTTATGAACATTTACAACTTGTGTCCACAACTTGTGTAGTTTACTCACCAGGTGATACTATAACTACCCACCCTTAGGTCTTTCCTCCTACATAAAGAACTCTCACCATAAAGAGCTCTGAAGCCATTCATTTTTATATTTCTAAGGCCTACTGAAGGGCCTGCCATACCATATGCATCTATTCAATAATTATTTATCAAAGGCTTGCAGTTTCAAAGGACTCTACTCTGAATCCTTCTGAATTCATTTACTTAAAAGCAACTAGCCTGTACATCAAATAATACTTTTTTCCATTTGATTTTTAAAACAACTTTATTAAGAAAATTTGCTGACTTTATTCTAGCTATATTTCTGTAAGCAATTAAACATCACATCTGTAGTTCCTTACAAAATGTAGTATAATTTAGACTCTTCACTAATCCAGTCTTTTTCTCAAATTAATCCAAACTAGTGAAGCCTTCTTCTGCTAAGCCAGTATCTGTGCTTCCAATTTGGTTTTGATTCAGACTTCTCAGGCTCTAACAATGCTCCTCTGGACTGGTCATTCTGAGCCCAGAAAGCTTTTGACATGAAAGCGAGTTTAATAAACTCATGGTTACATTTTCTTCAAAATTAATAATAAAACAGATTCTGCATGGAGGACATGCAGATACTGTTGGAAATCTGCATTCCCTACATGTTTTTTAATTTTTGAAAATTAGAAAAGGAAGACGGAACACCCTTGGTGGGTGATGACTAAGGTGCCCTGAGCCCCGTGGTTATGGTTATGGGACAGTGAACAGGGAAGCCAAGGACAAGTATATCAAAAATCAAGTAAAGCACTGACAGAAACTCTGACTGAACAGGCTGCAGAGCCGTAACTCAGCTTGGGGTGAGCCTCTGAGCTACTTGTGTGTTGTCAGTGTTCTTCATCTGAATATCACATGCTATTTTTGTGCTTTCTCTGAAATGACCAGAAATCACCCCCTTCAACCCAGTCTTAAATGTGTTCTCTTTAAAAAGAATACACATGGGGGCTGAAGAGACAGCTTGTTGATCTTGCAGAGGACCAGGCTCAGTTCCTAGTATCCCTTGGTGGCTCACAACATCTTTAACTACAGTTCCAGGGATGCCACACCCTCTTCTGGCCTCTGCAGGGACTAGGCACACGCATGCAAGCAAATATATATACATGCAAGCAAAAATATTTATGCACATAAAAAAGAAAATAAATCTTTAAAATGAACATTAATCCTAATACTTTGAAGGTTAGGCAGCCTAATCTCCATGATTCCCACTCTAGCGTGGTGTGCAAATCAAGTTCCAGGCCAGCCAGAGTTATATAATGAGATTCTATCTCTACCCTATTCTATTCTATCTGCAGGGGAGAAAGAACAGACATGTTCATAGATGGCCAACTATCCACACATCAAGTTAGAATTCAATCGTTCTTAAACTCGTTCATATCTGTGTGCCTTAAACCTTTCTGATGATAGCCCCTTAGCCATTTATATTTAGTTTGTTGCAAAAAAATAGAAATTTCCATAATACGTAGGGTAATAACAAGCTAAGAGACAGAGGAAAAAAACCCTTCCTGCCGTAATTAGTTTTTATTCTGCACACAAGATTGTATTACCCTTCTCTTGGCAGGCAGAGATTGCCCTTGTTCATAAATGCTCTCTACCCACAGACTAATCTAACTATCATAAATAATTTGCTCCATTCACAACTCTGCTTTTCTCCTACCTGCTCATTATTTTCCATATTTTTGTAATAAGCATTACAAAATTGCAAGTCTCATTACAAATTCAGCAGCTCTGTAAATGATACATCTCCCAGTCAATTCCTTACCCACCGTGCATCAAAAGTGCTACATCCTCTGTCTGCCGGGCCATAAAATCTCTATTCAATAAAGAGTCGTTAATTTTTGATCAGCCAAGTGGGGGTTGTAATATTTTTACAACACTGGCAATATTACAGAAACAGAAAAGGCAATATTTTACTTGTCGATGTGGAATGAAGGCGGAAGCAGCTGACAGAGGCTCTGAAGATCCAGAGAACTGGCAGCTATGTGACCTTGGGCATGTCTCTTTTATCTTTCAGAGTTTAGCACATCCTTCATTAAATATGCCGATCTTCCAGGTAATTTTAAGGATCAAAAATACATTCATAATAAAAATATTTATAAATCACAAAGAGACACATGGATGTGGGTATTCTTCTTTAAAATGGCATCCATTTTAGAAGACCCACCTTACACTCCCTGATCATGGCCCAGCATCATGTAGAAAACATTCAAGATACATACTATACTATGCCCCCCAAGTAAATCTTCCTGCTAGATCTTTGAGTCTTGTGTGAAAGGTTTTTATTGTTGCTTTGTTTTTGCTGAATTATTGATTTTTGTAGTTTTTTTCTAGATAAGAATAAGTGAAAAGTTTCATAGGCAGAAATTAATCTCCATCCTCGCTCTCACTCCATCACTTCCTGCGCTAAAGGAGACAGCCCACAGAACCTTAAACCTGTTTTTAAAGACCTCAGTGATATATGGACATTCATTTCCAAGCGCTCCCTCTGGAGCCGTTCTAATCTGGGGAACTCTGGGGACTGTTTGAACGTGGTGTATATGAAGTCGTTTCTCAGGCACTTCTTCTCAATGTCATGTAGCCAACAGGCTGAATCAACCACATACAGTAATGAAAACATCCTGTATTTATAGCCGTATTTCTCCAAGGAACATCCTTCAGCAGGAATGCCTGAAAGAGTTCTAAGAATTGAAGGACATATTTCAGACATGTCTAACCTGTCTCCAAACCCCTATAAAAATGGTCAGGATACCAAATTGTGCCTTTCCCCGCCTCGCGCTATAAAATGAAATGGGAGAGTTGTTTGGCTTTATGACTCTCCATGTCATTGTGTCTTTTTGCTATTACATGGGTGTAAAAAAAAATAAATAAAAATAAGCTATATTAAGCATTATGCCATGTCACCCCTCACCAAGCAGCAGCACAGCATTGTGGGCTGTGAATTTTGCTTTATCTTAAGAAATCTTTGGAAATATTGGTCTGTAAAAAATACTTTACAAGGATATAATTTTAGATCTCCCATGCCCCATCACCACAGACAAATCTCAAGGCATCTAGAAATACTAGATTTTTTTTTAACAATGGCAGAAAAGATGTAGTGTAAGCTAAAGTTTATATTTTCTTTAAGATCTTTGAAGAGGAGTTCATCGGGGTGCATTCAGAACACTTAGAATGCAGAAACAAAACACACCAAGTTCTCAATTATTTATGCTGGAAGACAAAACATCTGCCCCACTGAAGCTTTTTGTCACCAGCCCTTATTCAAAGTGACCTAAAAGCAGAAAGTTTCCCAAGACACGAAATTATTATTTCCTTGGTCATTGTAGGGGGGAAGGGGAGGGGCTTTCTCCAGGGAGAAGTGCTTAGACATCAAAGGCCATTTTATGGGCCTGAATATCAGCAGCAAATCCCACTTGGAAGGACATGGAGGCAGATTCAATCCACTGGAGGAAGACTTTTGTTCACGGATTTACGTGGACCCAAATGATGGGATTTTTTTTTAGCTATCATTTTCTCAGTTCTAAGCAGGTCTGGAAATTCATAACTCTGAATTGTGTGTATACTCAAAACATACAGTTAGACTTGGGTTGGTGCACACCTTCTTTTTAAATCCCAGGACTCTGGAGATAGAGGTAAGTGGGTCTCTATGAGTTCAAGGCCAGCCTGGTCTACATAAAGAGCTTTAAGTCAAACTGAGCTACATCGTAAGAAACTCCACCGGCCTGAGCTCCCAAGGTCCAAATGAGGAGCAGAAGGAGGGAGAACATGAGCGAGGAAGTCAGGACCGTGAGGGGTGCACCCACCCACTGAGACAGAGGGATTGTTCTATTGGGAGCTCACCAAGGCCAGCTGGACTGGAACTGAAAAAGCATGGGATAAAACCGAACTCTCTGAACATGGTGGACAATTAGGGCTGATGAGAAGCCAAGGACAATGGCACTGGGTTTTGATCCTACTGCATGTACTGGCTTTGTGGGAGCCTGGCCAGTTTGGATGCTCACCTTCCTAGACCTGGATGGAGGAGGGAGGACCTTAGACTTCCCACAGGCAGGGAACCCTGACTGCTCTTTGGACTGGAGAGAGAGGGGGAGAGGTGTGGGGGGAGGGGGAGGGAAATGGGAGTCTGGAAGGAAGCAGAAATTTTTTCAATTTAAAAAAAGAGAAAAAAAAAAGAAACTCCATCTTAAAAAAAAATCAGGTCAGGTGGAAAGCAAGTAGAGGCAAGAAGTGCCCTGATAGTGTCCTGATGTCACTATCTGACACCATGAAGACTGAACATATGACACTATGACTTGAAGGCTTGTGTGGCAGATACTGGAAAGTTGTATGATCCATTCTTTATTACATTGCAGCAGAAAATGATTCATCTCTCTACCCCGCTTACCCCTTCCTCCCTCATCGGGAGATGAGTTCATCACAGTTACTCAAAGAGATAGTCAGAAGCAACAAAAAAGGGCAAAGCTTTGTCCTATGGATGCTCTACTTAGAAGATCTAGAATATTCATGCTTAAAGCATGGGAGAGTGAAGATTCAGCAACTTCATCTTTCCAATGACCCACCATTATCACCTGCTTAAATGACAAGGGCAAGGGGTTCTCCAGGACAAAGCTAGTCCCAAAATTATAATAATGGAATTAGGACAGAGGGGTGAGTCATAGAGGCCAGAAAGGGGGATGTGAAATAAAATGCTTGAATACTTATCAAAAGCTGACACACGAGACCTAAAGACAACTTGATGAAGAATTTTACACAGCACTCTAGACTTTGGGTATGGTAGCTACCAGCTTAGAGTGAGTGCTTCTACCTAACAAACTGCTTCTCAAAGACGTGTAGAGGTCTTGGGGTGGCAAGATCCTTGTTGTAATTACAATAAGCTGAAGAACAAAAAGGGAAGTAACACATAGAAGGGCACCTTACTGATAGCAGGCAAGACCCAGCCTGGGACCACCTGACCCCAGAGCCTGTGTGCTACTCACCACCCCGCCAAGCCTCACCACTTCTGTTGCCCTAATCCACACTGATCACTGGATGTATTTTTGTGCATATGAACATACATAGATGTTTTATATATGCACACATGTATGTGGAGTCCAGAGGACAGCCTCATTAATTACTCTCCACTTCATATTTTGAGACAGGGTCTCTCGCTGAACTTGGAGCTTGCTGATTCGTCTAGACTGGCTGGCCAGCAAGCCTCAGGGATCTTCCTGTCTCTCCCTTCCACACTGGGATTACAGCCATACAACAATGTTCCTGGCCTTTCTTACAAGATTCCTGATGATCCCAAAAGGTCCTCATACTTGCATGGCAAGGAGTTTACTGACCGAGCATCTCCGTCACCTTTTATTTATGCTTGTATATACATACTGTATAAAAAGTCAATAGAATCCATTCCATTTAGGCAGTTATTTTGGTTGATAGTGTGCTTTTTGAGATACTGATGGGTTCATTGGAGTATGTGAATAACTATTCACTCCACATTTATTCAACAATCCCGAGTCCCAACGCCAAGCCAAGCATTGTGCCGTGCACCTCAGAGAGTCACAGCACACTGGAAGAGATCACATTAAAATGAAAATAAGTTCTTGGTTTCCCATGGTACAGCAAGGCATAGCCAAGAGATTAGAGCTTGCTTATTGAGCTGCAATCCAAAACCACATTATTGGGCTATAATTTCCTATTTGATTGACACGGAAGGACTGAGCAACTGGCCCAAGGTTAAGCCCCCAGTCAGCAGCAGTTCATCTCATTTATTTTATTGTCTCTGACATACTATGTTTTCATCATTTTCTCTCTCTTAATAGTCTTATGTAATGTTCCAAACGTATTTTATGTTTTACAGACATTTTTAAAAATTTAAGGCCAAAGAAGCAAATATGTCAGCACTCATGTTGGGCTGGGTCCCATTTTGGATGCCAGTTCTCAGGACAGCAAAGCTCCCCCACAGTTTGGCTTTCCCCCAAGCCCGTTTCCAGACTATGGAAGCAGTTAATTCTGCCCTAAATGCATGCTGTGGCCTCATCTCCTCAGTAGCCTTCTATCTAGGCTGAGACTTAATTGGTTTGGGTTGGATAATTCATAGTGTCTCATTAGGGCATCAAAACACATACTAGGCTCTGTAGTAATTTTCTCCCTTGAAAGGGCATTGATTGGCTCCTTCACTGGGAAAAGAATTAGCTAAAGGACTCTTGGGTTTGCGCAAAAAGATAAGTCCACAATGGATAATTTCAAAGTGTATTGTATAATCAGATTTCTTTGAGGCTATCTGTCGATCAGATTTCTCTTCTCTTAAAAAAAAAATCGTCTTGAACCCACACAAAGGCAAGTAACAACCAGTTACCTTGCAGAGTTTATGTGAATGCTGGCTGTTCGAAGGTTCATACTTGCTAGCTAGGTTTGTCTTTTGCCCTGAGATAGTCTTCACCAACACAAAGAGAGAAATCCTAAAAACAGCTCTCCTGAGTATTCTGGCATTTTCTCTGCCTCCTATTCTTGTAGTACAGGTTGAGCCAGTGCCTCTTCTCTATCCAGTCCTCTCTAAGCACGAAAGCACGTGAATACCCACGGCTCTCGGCTATGCTTCTTCTCTGGCTGCAAGAGAGAGCTCACTTCCTCTGGGGTGAGTGGAAGCAGTGAAGCTGACAGCAGGATTGGGTAACCCCTGCCTGCCTCTGCCTCCCAAATGTTGGGATTAAGGACGTGCACCACCAATGCCCAGTGGACCCAAGCTATGATTTTGTTTGTTTTTTTAAGATTTTTTTTTATGTGTGTGGGAATTTTGCCTTCATGCACATATATTGTACCACGTGCATGACTGGTGCCATGGATCCTCTAGAACTGGGGTTACAGACTATTGTGAGCTGCCATGTAGGTGCTGGGAATTGAACCCTGGTTTTCTAGAGGAACAGCGAATGCTCTTAACCACTAAGCCACCTTTCCAGCCCCTGATCTATGTTTACCCTCTCGCCCAAAGTTTCTAGGCACAATAATTGAGGACAACTTGGTAATGTTATCTTTGAAGGTCTCTTTTTCTTCCTTGTCTCACCTCCAAATTCTACTACAAGGACTTCTTATTGTCACCTCCCAAATATGATGCTTCCATTTGACTCCTTTGTCCCAGCATCTGCTTCTGAGAAGCCTAAAGGAAAACATAGTTCAGTCAAACTTTAACCTTCACCTTTTATCCTTGAGGTCATTTGACAGCTCTTCTGAAACAGAGGGGGCAATAATCTCGCAGGTGACTTCCTTTCTATATTGTGATCTGGAAACCTATAGAGTTGGGTTGGGGGCTGATGAAGTAGAGTTACCAAATATCTAACATCAGAAGTGAGGTAGAAGTGAGACCCATCAACTTGGCCCAAGGACCTCAGACTGGTATTTATAGCAGGACAGGAAATGTCCTGGGGAAGCGCTCAGTGTATTCTCCACATTACCTTACTTGGGACATCTTCCTGCCACACTGAAGGTCTTTTGAAGGTTCTCTCGTGTAGAATGGTGGCAGTGAATACAAGGAGAACAATGAAATAGCAAATTAATCAAGATAAATTTGATAAGTATGCTTCTTAGAGATGTTAAGAAGGCCAAAAAAAGGCATGCTCTCCGACTGGTATGTTGCGAGGAAACACAAGGAAAACTTCCACCAGCATCTCATACATAATTTCTTAGATACAAGCCTGCCTTGGTACCACCAGGAATTCCCCAGGCTTAGTGCTACTATGAGTACTGGGGGAGGGGAGGCTGACCTGCTGGCTTTCTCTCTCTTCACTTTCTTTTAAATCTGATATGACCCTTAGCATCAGCATGAATGAAGCTGCGAATGGGACCTCCTTGGAGGATTATAGAGTCTGAATCCTCCAGGACTGTTCCATAATGCCCATGTCAGTCAGTTTTGCCTTTGGGCATCTAATTTGCCTGACAAATCTGAGGGCTCACATAGGCAGCCACCTCCCCAGTGGCTCCACAGATGGGAGTCCTGTGGTGAGTAAGTTATTCCAGCATGTTTGCCATTACCTTATGCTGAACATTCTCCTGACAGGTCATGCTCACTTCTTAATGGCAATAAAAAAAAAAACTAGGCGTTATTAGGCATGAGTCTCCCTGTCTTGATAAACACCATGGCCTCTTTTCTGGCTGTTTTAATGGATGTCCTAAAGGCATCTGGATATGGCATTTCCCATTTGGCAGAAGCATATCAACAACAATATTTTCGTAATTAGCTTTGGAAGCCCCAGCCTTAAACATACAAGGTCAAGTGTTCCAACAAGCAAAATCCACCCACTGCAAAGACAACTGTGTTTTGAGAGTGAATAGAGTCAGGGTGGGAATTCATACGGCCTAGTGCATATGAGTACATTTTGCAAAATCAACTTAGCTGCAAATGTAAGTAGAAGTCAAATCACTGGCTTGGCTGGATGCCTAGCAGGCATTATTTAGTTGTTAGCTTCAATCACAAGAACAGCTATTTCGAGTTATGATACAGACCAACTTTTAAAGTCCTCTGGCTAGCAAATTCTTTCTGGAATGCTGTTAGCTACAAAAATCAGTACACAAAAGAAGTATATACCATATGCATTCATCTTTTATTAGTATTTTGTCTGTGAATTTGGCCATAGACCTGGCACTACCCCAAACATCACGTGCATGGTGCCAAGAGGGCATAAATGAGTGAAGAAGACATGACCTATGGATTCAGAAAATTTGAAGTCTACAAGGAGAATCAGACTGTATTGAATAATGCCCAAAACTGAAGAGAAAGTACAGACTTGTGTATAAAAATTACACGTGAACCACTTGGTTCTACAGCAAGTAGGCCTGCAGTGGTCATTAAATGAGGAATGTCCATTATGGCTTTACTAGAGAATTTATACTAAGAATCACATAAACACTGAGAAGTAAGAAACTTAAGTTGGAGGAAGCTGAATTCTTTCAGTTATAAAGGTTTGGAGAGGCCGGGCGGTGGTGGCGCACGCCTTTAATCCCAGCACTTGGGAGGCAGAGGCAGGCGGATCTCTGTGAGTTCGAGACCAGCTTGGTCTACAAGAGCTAATTCCAGGACAGGCTCCAAAACCACAGAGAAACCCTGTCTCGAAAAACCAAAAAAAAAAAAAAAAAAAAAAAAAAAAGGTTTGGAGAGTGAGGTTAAGGCCAAGGAACACAGAGACCATTGTCATCAGAGAGAGGTACTTAAGCCACAACCCAGAGGCAGAAGTAGGTCAATTTCACGCAAGAGAAGCAAGCCTGGCTGGCTTAAACAAAGACTCCATCAACGAGGAAGAGGCCAATGAGATGGGGAGGCAGGCATTCACCTTAGTGGCCAGCCAGAGAAGTTCAGATTTGATGACCAGAAAAACAGGACCTACTGTAGCTCTTTAAGAACCACGACTGCATAATTGGCAAGGACCACAGGAAAAACAAACATGCAGGACTCTTGGTTTAAAAATGAAGAATTAAAGACAGTGATGGAGAAACACAGAGGCCTTCTGAAGGCAGGGCCCGCGGAAATGCATAGGCCAGATGCTCACGGTATCAGTCCTGTTTTCAGAGGGTGACGGAGAAAACACTTCCACCAAATTCTGGCACCAGCTCCTGAGACGCACCAAAAAAGCACAAAAAAGCAAAATATTTGGAGATGATAAAGTTACCTTGTTGTAACTATTTATTATAATTTGCCAAAAGACGGTGCACCTGAGATGTAAAACACCCAAGAAAAAGAGCATTTCTGAAGACTTGAGGAAAGCAAGAGAATTTTAAAATGGGAAATTCAAAATGGGTTTGAAATGGGTGTAAGAATTCTTTGAAGTGACCATCTTACTTCACTAACTGATGGTATTATTCCCTTTGCAATATGTGCTGACTGATGTCCCAGCGCGGAGTGCCAGGACCAGATGGAAGATCCAGAAGGACAAAGGTTTTCGTCAGCCTTGTTCACGTCTATATTCCCAGGTCCCAAACAGTGTCTGGCATTCAGCAGTCACTAAATAGATAATGAACACGCGTGCATGAGTGAACGAATCGCCTTGCATCAGGAGGTCACTAAGATCCTCCGTGAGTCTCTGCCCATGAATTTAGTTCTTTAAAAAAACCATGTGAGGAGTGATGTTTTTATTAAAATGTGGTTGAATCCATGGAAAGACTTCCCGGTGAGTTCCTGGGAGAAATGCTGTCAACTAGCTGTGGAGGAGCTAATGTAAAAAATGTGGCAGGGTAAATAAAATCCCTCCCTCGAATGGCTTTGCAAGTATCTGTAAGCTCTCGTTGCGCTTTGAGGAGTCTGAAAATGAACTCTGTGGACCATTATGGATATGTCTCGTGCGAGAAATGCAGCACAGACGTCACAGCGTAGACCCGTGCAGAGAGAGAGGCCTCCCATCTACATCAGGAGATAGATGAAAGACTATCATTCATGTGACAGAATCCATTTGTCATTTCTGTGGGACTTCCTCTTGGACTGAATATTTTAATGAAGTGACCAGCCACTAGACCTAACTGCATTAGTAAGAATGAACTAAAGTATAGAAAATAAACGGATGCATGAACCAACACGAAGCAAAGATAAAATGTCAGCAAGGTAGGCCACTGACCTCCTATAGATTATAGTTAGAAATAACAGATTTATTCTATATATAGTTTTGTTTGTATATTAAATTACATTTCATATTTTTTTAATTTCAATCATCCCGATTATTTGTATTCCCTATACTGAGCAGTCCTTTCCTCATACCAAATTGTGCTTGTGTGTGTGCATGTATGTGTGTGTGCGTGTGTGTATGTGTGCGTGTAAATCTTGGCACACATATAGAGGTCAGAGGACAGCTTCTGATTGTCAGTTCTGCCTCCCACTGTGTGGCTTCCAGGGATCAAACTCCAGTCTTCAGGTTTGGCAGCCAGCACCCTTACCTGCTGAGCCGTCTCACCCACCCAGGAATTTTAATCAGGATGCTGGTTGGTGATCAGAGAGTGAAAGTTTCTTTGGGAAAATCCCCAAACACCCACAGCTGAAGAGATCTGGGTACCCTACCCCCAGACACTGGCGTCCCCAACATCAGTGTTCTTTTACCACCCAAATCACAGCAATGAGAAACAAGATTGATAAGCTCTTTGTGATGAGCAAACTGGTCCTCAAAGATGTCCAAGCCTTTATCCTGGGAACCTGTGAGTATGTCACTTTGCATGTCAGAATGCACCTTGCAGATGCAATTAAGGTGATGGAATTAGATTATCCAGCTGGACCTAATCTAATCATATGAACTCTTAGAAGCAATGAATTGTATTTTCTGTTGAATACCCCTGACGGGGTGGAGGCCACTGGATGCCAAAATATCATATGTTGGCATTTGAGAAAACAACAAACAGAAACAGACTCAGTCCCATTTTTCCTAAAGCAGGTCATAAAAGCTCGCCAGCTTTCCCTGGACAGAGCACCCTATGCCTGAGGAAGAAAACACTGTTATCTCAGAAGACACAGTCCACAGACGCCAGTCAGGCCTTCTATGCCCACCTAGTTCATTGCTATTAGACTGGACCCCTTTCCCCCTCCCACTATTAACCACTAATGTTGTCCATAAAAATACACAGATGTAGCCGGGCGGTGGTGGCGCATGCCTTTAATCCCAGCACTTGGGAGGCAGAGGCAGGCGGATCTCTGTGAGTTCGAGGCCAACCTGGTCTACAAGAGCTAGTTCCAGGACAGGAACCAAAAACTACAGAGAAACCCTGTATCAAAAATTCAAAAAAAAAAATACATAGATGCCCCATTCTCTGGCCCTCCTTTCTGAAGGTTTCTATGTCACATACAATTTATAATCATTAAATGTATGGATTTTGTTTCTTACGTGGAAAAGAATTCCTAACCTGGACATGGTGGTGCATCTCTGTCGTCCTCAGTTCTTAGAAAACCAACATGGGGTGGATTGTTCTTTGCCTAGGAGCTCCATACCAGCCTAGCCAACAAGTTCAAAAAGTACAAAGATAAACTTTCTCTCTAAACCTCCCTATAATCTTGCTCATGTTTTATCCACTATTTTGTACAACAGCAGTCAGTAGGAGTCAGCATTACACAAACACTGCCTCAGCTATAGCCAGTAGGAAACAGCACTGCATACACACTGCTCAGTGCAGCCAGTAGGAGACAGCACTGCATACACGCTGCTCAGTACAGCCAGTAAGAGACAGCACTGCATACACACTGCTCAGTGCAGCCAGTAGGAGACAGCACTGCATACACACTGCTCAGTGCAGCCAGTAGGAGACAGCACTGCATACACACTGCTCAGCACAGCTAGTAGGAGACAGCACTGCATACACGCTGCTCAGTGCAGCCAGTAGGAGACAGCACTGCATACACACTGCTCAGCTGCAGCCAGTAGGAGACAGCACTGCATACACACTGCTCAGATGCAGCCAGTAAGAGACAGCACTGCATACACACTGCTCAGATGCAGCTAATAGCAGATAGCACTGCATACACACTGCTCAGCTGCAGCCAGTAGGAGATAGCACTGCATACACACTGCTCAGCACAGCCAGTAGGAGATAGCACTGCATACACACTGCTCAGCTGCAGCCAGTAGGAGACAGCACTGCATACACACTGCTCAGCACAGCTAGTAGGAGACAGCACTGCATACACACTGCTCAGCACAGCTAGTAGGAGACAGCACTGCATACACACTGCTCAGCACAGCTAGTAGGAGACAGCATTGCATACACAATGCTCGACACAGCTAGTAGGAGACAGCACTGCATACACACTGCTCAGCTGCAGCCAGTAGGAGACAGCACTGCATACACACTGCTCAGATGCAGCTAGCAGTTTACAACAGGTGAGCGCTAAGCACAAACAGACCCAGAGAAACCCCTTCCTTTCGTTTCCTGCTCTGACAGTCAGTCCTTCCACCCTGGTGGCAGCACAGCTGCTCACTGCCTCCTGTGTCACCATAACATAAGATCAGCTTCTTGCCCTGGATCTGCATGTAACACCTGGACAGTTCTTCCTTGATGAAACTCCTAATGCAGTTGATTTACCTCCAAGTGTATGCAAAGCATATTACGCTCCTTTGATCAAAATTATGCAAAAAGCCAGATGTTTACTTTCATTATGTCCTACAGACAGCAGTTGGTGTTGGATGCCCTAGCTGAGCTGGTGTTAAAGCTTCTCTGTCCTTCAAATTCTGTTTGGCATCGAAAAGGGTGTATATACAAAGGTCTGTTGGTTGGTTTTGGTTTGTTTTTGTTTTTTCTTATTGTCAGATTCTTTTCTTAGGTTGAACACAAACCTATAAAGATTGTGTTTTGATAATCTATATCAAGGTTAAAAGCAGTGATCATTTATTGTCTTGTCACATCCATAAGTCACAAGTATGAACAGAGCCTGGCTCAACTGTTCCAGGTCCCCAAATACCAAATCAAGATTCTGACAGAACTATGTTCTGCTTGGGGAGATACCAGGAAAGAATTTGCTTAGGGGTCATGGAGGCTGTTGGCAAAATTTCCTTCTTATGTTTGTATTCTTTTTGTTTGGTTGGTTGTTGTTGTTCAAGACAGGGTTCCTTTGCAGCTTTGGAGCCTGTTCAGGAACTTGCTCTGTAAACCAAATAGGCCTCAAACTCACTGAGAACCACCTGTCTCTGCCTCCCAAGTGCTGGAATTAAAGTCGGGCGACACCACCGCTCAGCTTCTTATCTTTGCATTCTTGACATTCATTCGCTGGTTTTTAGAGTGAAGACTCGCTGAGGGCTCTTCTCAGACTTTACAGAAGGCCTACTTCTCCAAACAGTTGCTTCAAACCTTTTTTTTGTTTGTTTGTTTTATTTTTGGCTTTCTCTGATTTTCTCTCCTGCCTCCGTTCTACTACATCTCCCTGACTCCATCCAAAGAAAGATTTGGTTTTGAAGGGTGTGTGGGCTTAGATTGATCTTGCCTAGATAATAAAATCTACCACCCTATGTTGCATTTCCAACAAGTGAAGTAAAAAATACCGAGGCTCTTCATGACCTTGGATTCTGGACTAAGGATTTGAACAGTTGGGAATGCCAGCCTGTCCCCAACAGAGAGCATGCAAGTCTTGTTTCTTTCCTGTCACTATCTCTGCTCCAACACAGCTCATGTTGTCCATGGGAAAAGGCACTGAACTGGGAACTCCAGCACCTTGTTCATTAGAGCAACCTGTTCAGTTGTGGGATATTTTATTAGATTTTTCTATAGTTTTCATGAAACTTCTTCCCAAATATATTTTTTACTCTCTGCTTACCACACAGAATTTGGATAAAAAAATTCACCACTTGCGTAGCCTGATATCAGAAAAAAAAAGTGTATTTATGTCAATATCCTAAATACGGGTTGGCAGTATGGCTCCGAGGTTAAGAGCACCTATGACTCTTGCAGAAGACACAGGTTTAGTCCCAGCATCCACATCAGGTAGTTTATAACCACTGATAACTCCTGCTCCAGGAGGATCCAACATGTTCTTCTGGCTTCCACAGGCACCTGCACACACATGGTGCACAGAAACATGCAGGCGCACACATGAACATAATTTAATAATAAATAAATATTAAATATATGCAATGTACATTAAGTATAAATATGATGTCTTAGCCCAGTCTTTTGATGCTATAACAAAAACCTGAGATTAGGTAGTTTTAAATAACATGATTTATTATTACTTTTCTGGGGACTGGGAAGTCTAAGATCAAGGCTCTGGTTTTTACTGTCTAGTGCGTGTCTTCTTGCTACATCTTCCATGGCACAGAAAGACAGGGGGAAAGGGCAAAAGAATTAATAAAATATGTCCGTGAGGTCAAATCCTCACTCTCTAATTGCTTCCCAAAGGTTACATTTCTTGATATTATTGCTTGAGGCTTATGCTTTAGATGGGCAACAAACATTCAAATCCTAAGAGTTAACTTACAAATGTATATTAATGTGGATATACATTAGAGTTAAATACATATTTTAAATGAAACCATTCTGGTTTACACATTGATTCACCTGGATTTTATAATATGCTTCAATAGCCAGAACAAGGCCTTGACCTGGAATTCTCTGAACATTCTATTGTTTTGACTGAACCATGGTGGTTGTCGCAAGGTTGATTCTGTTATTCCGTGTAGTGTCTGCACCAAATCACTCCTCCCAAAAAAAATCAATGAAAGGTGGATATTGGAAATTAATTTTAGAGAGATGCTAATTCATATAGTACAAGTATATGAGCTTTTCAGGACTATCAGGAGAGAAGACCTGAATTCCAGAATCTTGAGAGGATGCCCATAATTAGTAGGTCCACATGAAGAGAGGAGAAATGAGCCAGGGAGGAACAAGCCATTCTGTAAGAGATTGCTACTTCTACCCTACCTCTCAGAATCTTGACTTGGAACTGTTTATGAGATTCATTTAGTATCTCAGATAATCCCCCAGACACCCTTTATGTATGGCTATTACAAGGATAACCAGAGAAGCTAGCACCGTGGGACTGGAGAGATGGTCCAGCAGTTGAGAGTGCTTGCTGCTACTCCCAGAGAACCTGAGCTTGGTTGCCAGCACCCACATCAGGCAGGCAGTTCACAACCACCTGTAATTCAAACTCTGGGGGATATTAGCCCTCTTCAGGCCTCCCCAGGTATATACACTCATGTGCACAAACACAAACACACATACATATCATTAAAAATAAAATAAATTTTAGGAAAAAAAATACTCAAACACTGTGAAATGGAACCATCCTTATAAACCCATATATATGGGTTTCTAGATGGGTGTGTGTGTGTGTGTGTGTGTGTGTGTGTGCACATGGTCAATAGAATCTGGAACCATCTCTATAAACCGCTATGCACATGTATATGCACACACTATACGTGTGCACATATTCAACAGGATCTGGAACCATCCCTATAAACCCATATATACATTTATACACACACACTATACATGTGTGCATATTAAACGGGATCTCTGTGGGTTTAGTGAGCTGACCCATGTGCACCTTATTTTTTGAGCCACTCTAATCTCGTATCTTTTGACACAACCATCCATCTTTCTTCTTGATGAAACAGCTGCCCTCCTCATCTGTTCCACAGCCTGACATCAGAGTTCTCATAATTATACTTTTGTTTATGCATTACTTTTTCATTTTACTGTTTCTATCCATTATTATTTTTGCTGCATTGCTTTGATCACTCTGGTAGAATTTGCATCTCCTCTGCAGCTCCCTAAATCACCAATCCAAGAAGAGAACCAAGAGATCAACAAGGAATGGAGAGCTACTGCTCACACACTCCAGTTTTGGGGGGACGCCGTGACTCTGTGACAGAGCAAGTCAATTGCCCAGGGCTTTCATTTGATTGTCATTTGATTCCCTTTCAACATTTTCATAATCTAGGCTCTCTGCCCTGTGTTGATTACGTTTCTGACCCAAAACCAATGAGCTAAGAGGCTACATGGTGAGATGGAAAATTCACTGGACCAGCCGCCAGAAATTGTGAGACTCTGGGCCAACTCTGGAGCAAACCAGCTGTGTGACCTTGAACAAGCGACAGCAGCCCTCAGCACTGTTCTTCCCTCTCTTCTTCACTAAACAGCTGGTAAAATTATGCCTGCAAGTTCCTCAGACTCCTGTTAGGTCGTCTTTCACCCTGGCTCTTTCTTCTCAATATGCTTACAATCCTATTGAACCAACTGTTTCTACTACTCCTGCTTATTAATGTGAATTACCACTCATGAGCTATGCAAACACCAAAAATGAACACTATATGTAATTTCAAAAATAATTTGGTTAAATTATTTGAGATATGATGTAGCAAATGGGGGTATTTAACACTTTACGGTGAGAGAAAGTCTTAGCTCTAAAACATAGAAAATAAAAATTGGATCCGGGAAACCAGCTATGATTGGCCGAAGTCCATTGTCTTCATGGGCTTAGAGGGATTTAAAGCTACACCATGTGTCTAAGAACTGACCACATGATCTGGAGCAAGAGGGCAGGGGGTGGTAAATTGGTGGGAAAATTAAAGATCCATTTTCCTCAGCTGTTTGATTTTTCATGCTGCTGAGTCTTGAAGTTACAGCGTGTAACCAGAATATGGAACATCAGAAGGAAGGGAAACTCATTTACTATTATGTTGGTTGTAGAATTATAACTAGGTGCAAAGCAAAGAACACAGTTATCTATAATTCATTCCTTCTGAATAGACGTTTCCTGTCTGTGAACACAAAGCACGATTAGAATTCACAGGTGTTCAGAGAGAACATTTCATTTTCATTTGCTCTGACCTTGTGCATGATAAAGGAGCCTCTTTTAAAAGGGGACACTCTTCTGTCCTCCCTAGACTGCACCTCTGAGAATGATTCCCACGGGGGTTAGTAGCTTGTCTAAGGTCACCCCAGGGTCTCTTTAGGCAATTTTACACAGGTCTGGCCACAACACTGGTCGAGTGTGCTATTTTTATATCTATATGTGGCCTCATATATTCTACGAAGGCTTTTCTCACTGACACCTGAGCAGATCAAATTTACATGTGAGATTGACCGGAGAGGAGCACACACCCTTATTCATTCTAAGTGTCTCCAGCGGCTGAGCGGAGACACTGGCTTCTTGGCGTGGCAACAGGGAATAAATAAAGAAGACATAGATGTATTAGATAGAGTGGGGCAGGGATGGACGAACCTTTATTTGACAGCTGCATCAAATGCCCGCCTCTTGATCAGTGCCTGGATTTGAACCCAACTGCCAGTCCCAGTACACTGAGAAGAGACCAGCCTGCTTTCTGCCCGTCCCTCTGCCTGCCCCATGCTAAATCGTGAACTGAGCCAATTTTAAAATTCAGAGAAATTTGAAATAAACTCTGTTCATTTTTTATTATTATTATTGAACCAGAACGTCTTAGTCTTACTATTATGTCTTTGAGTCCAAGCCCTCTAAAAGTGGGTGAATCCTGGGGATGGGTGGCTGGCTGAGAGCGGATGAGAGGGCAAAGGCAGTGAAGGGGGGTATTTCTCTGATTGGAATCACTGACTCAAAGCTCCTAAGCACCTCACCCACCGCTTGCTGAAACCCTGCATTGATTCACAAGTGAACTTAACAAATTTTCTCTGATGAGTTTTTTATCATGTTCACAAGAAGGCGCCGTCTGATATAAAGTAGTCAAACAAAAATAAACAAACCTATAATTTGGAGTAACAGCTCCAGGGACAATAACAAGGTTTTCCAATCTCCCAGATCATAATTAGCTGTGTAAAGAATTAAAGAGAGGTTCAGGAGGGAGTGCTTAAACCTTTTTGTAAATTTTAAAACAAGCAATGATCTCCATCGCCACTCTCCAGGTTTATTCAAATTTGGACAATTAGGACAATTAAACATAAAACAGAGCGAGTTCGGAGGAGGGGCCGCAACAAAGCAGAGTAATTGCTGGTACAGGCTATCAAATTTACATTTAAAAAGATTAAAAAACTGATTTACATTTAAAAACCAAGATCAGACAATATCTAAAATAGATAACTCCACCCAGGGAGGGAAGCAAAGGCGATTCTAGGAACCGGAGCTAATCTTCTGGATGGCTCTCATCGCCTAAGCCCTCTTCCACTGTTTGCTGGGGAACCGTTCCTTTTTTTAGATGTCTTTTAAAACGTCTGCTGTATATACCGCAATAAAACATCAAGACATCCCTGCACATCTGCTCACTGGGGCCCTCTTCTCTAGATGTGGTCTCCTCTCAGAGAGGAAGTCCTCAGGAATAACAACCCTGTCCACTCTAAAGCATGAAGCTGTGCCCCATAGTTGATTTTCAAGCTACCTCCAGAACAGAGGCTTTGTTTATTGCGGCATTTCTCACACATGCTCTCCCAAAAACTGATTACAAAATCGTCAAACTATAGGATAATTTAAATTTTGTTTGGGGTTTTCTTGTTTGTTTTGTTTTGTTTTTCTTTCTCCCAAAACAGAAAAAGAATACAATTACCTGACTTTTATAATATTTGTAGCAGGAAAAAAATTATCCTCCCTTTACATGCCTTAAGTTCTCAAGGTGGGGCTCCTCACAGCGGGTTGATAGAGTAACAGGGAGGCACACAAATTTATTTACCAAGTGTTATGTGACACCAAACTACATTTAAAAAAACATTTTTTTAATGTTTAAACCTACATATTTTTGTAATAAGTTTAATAAGAGAGGGAAGTCATGGGAAAACATGATTGTCCAATAGAGTATGAACTAAGAGTAGCAAGTGGAAGAAATCTGTATTAAAAACACCATTCATTCCTCTCAGAATCACCCCAGCTTTGATTCTCTTCCTGCCTGGCGGGAAGAGAAGAACATCTGCACAGAACTTTGGCTTGAGATGCAACCTTGGGACTTTTACTCCACAGTAAAAGAAAGTCTTGTTGGATTGAATCTCCAGGGAGCTTGTAGCCACAGTAGAAGCCTCACCTCATTGCAGCTCAGCCACAGAGCTGATGAACTCTGAATGGTGCCGCACAAGGACGGGAAGAGCTTGGCAGACAGGGGCTTGAAGTCAACCTGACACAGTGCCAGCCTCACCATAGCCAAAAGGTTCCAGTCCGACACCCAGGAAGTCTCAACAGCCTGACTGCCTAGACACGAGCTGAGCAAAGACAAAACAGCCAGGCCAAAGCCCATTGGATAAGACCACAAGGCCTAAACTCTGTATAACTAAGGAATGCTCAGAGCTGGAGAAAGTCTTCCCTAGGGAAGAGCACACCAAGTGGTCAGCTCCGAAGTAGCAAGTAACATTATACGTGTGTGTGTGTGTGTGTGTGTGTGTGTGTGTGCGTGTATACATAGTCATATATGTATGATAGATACACGTAACAACAATTTATAAAAAGTACATGAATTTGAAAGAGAGGAGGGAGGAGTACATATGAGAGGGTTTGGAGAGAGGAAAGGGAAGGGAGAAATGATATAATTATATTAGAATCTCAAAATGTTTAGAAATTAAAAAGATTCTGGCCTGGTGAAGTTCCCACCATGGTGGTCTTATGCTAAGACACCCCCTAGCACTGTAACACAACAGATATTGTAATGATTAATCTCAATTATCAGCTTATTGAGGTCTAGAACTAGCTGGGACACAGGTCCCTGTGTATGCCTTTCGGGAATCATCTTGACTAGGCTGATGGAAATGGGAAGGTGTGTGTCATCATTTCCTGGGATGGGAGCCTAGACGGCTTCAAAAGGAGAAGGAGAGCTGGGCACAGCATTCAGCCTTCTCTGCCTGCTGCTCTGAATGCGATGTGATCAGCTTTGTCAATCTCCCATCACCTTGACTTCTCCTCCACGGAGGACTGCATCCTCCAACTATGAACCAACGTAAGTCCTTTCCCCTTATGTTGCCTTTGTCAGGCTATTTTCTCACAGCAACAAGAAAAGAAGCTAAAACAGAAGCCCTTCCTAGAATCTCTAGACAGCTTATTGCTGAAATATATTCCCAAATAAAACCAGACTGTAAAGTACTTCTTCAGTATGCAGAAGTATGCAGATATGCTTCATGGCCATGAGGTAGAAAAACAATAAGTGAAACATGTTATCATCAGCAAATCAAGATACCAGTGAGTGACAGTGAGGAGATGGAGACTATAAGCTCTCGAAGAATTCAAAATAGTTATTTTGGGAAACTCAACAAGCTTCACCAAGAAACATGTTAGACACCAGAGAAATTTAATAGTGAAATTGGAGTAATATTTAAAGCCTAAGTAAGACTGAGCATGCCATCCCACAGCTGGGAATGGGCTCTGACAAGCTAGCTCATGCACCAGGGATAGATGCTGGTCCTACCGCCAGGGCCCCTCTGTCTTCACCACAGTCTCCCACATATGGAGGGCCTTGTTCAGTCCCATGAGACTCGACAGCTGTTGGTCTAGAGTTCATGAGTTTCCACGAGCTTGGTTCAGCTGTCTCTGTAGATTTCTCCACCCTGATCTTGACTTTGCTTGTTCATATGTTCATTCTTCCCTCTTTTTGATTTATTTCCCAGAGCTTGGCCTGCTGTTTGTTTGTGGATCTCTGCATCTGGTTCCATCAGTTACTGGATGAAGGCTCTATGACGACAGTTGGGGTATTCACTAATCTGATTACTGAAAGGCCAGTTTGAACACCTTCTCCACTGTTGCTAGGAGTCTTAGCTGGGGTCATCCTTGTGGATTCATGCGGGGAGGAAGGGCTTGGTCCAGCCCCAACTTTATGTGCCAAACTTTGTTGACTCCCCATGGGAGCCCTTACCCTTTAAGAGGAGTGGATGGGGGCGGTAAACTGGGGGAAGCAAAGGGGTTATGAGGCGGGGTGGGAGGGAATAAATAAAGAGGAAAAATTAAAAAAAAAAACATATATATATATATATATATATATATATATATATATATATATAAAGCAGGCTGAGCAAGTCAGTGAGCAGCATTCATCCATGCCTCCTGCTTTAAGTTCTTGCCCTGACTTTCCGCTATGGTGACTGTGACTATGAAGTGTAAGCCAAATAAATCCTTTCCCCTTGCCCCCCTCAATAAGTACAAATAATGGGACTGAAAATTACAATGCACAAATGTAAAGTGCAATAAATGACATCAACAATAGAACTGATCAAGTCAAGAAAGCTGTCAACTTTAAGACGGAGTGCTGAAAGTGTATGAGCATGAAAATGAAATGGATGAGAAGTAATGAAGAAAGATTAACAAGATTCAAGAGATTAAGACAAGATAGTAGACGTATATGTCACTGCTAAACAAGAGGAACTGGAGGTAGGAAAATGAGGATTTAACAAAATAATAGGAGAAAACGTTCCAAACCTGGAGAAAGATATAAATATCCAAGACAAAAGCAGACAATGGACACAAACAACAATGAATTCAGGGAGGTGTCTTAGTTAGGATTCTAGTGCTGCAACAAGACACCAAGACCAAAAGGCAAGTTGGAAAGGACAAGGTTTATTTGGCTTACACTCCAGCATTGCTGTTTATCGCTGCAGGAGGTCGGGGCCGGATCCTGGAGGCAGGTGCTGATGCAGAGGCCATGGAAGGGTGTTGCTTACTGGCCTGCTTCCTTATAGAACCCAGGACCACCAACTCAGGGATGGCACCACCCACCATGGGCGAGGCCCTCCGCCGTTGATCACTAAATGAGAAAATGCCTCACAGCTGGATCTCATCAAGGCATTTCAACCAAGGCTCCTTCCTCTAATGACTCTAGCTTGCATCAGGTTGACACACAAAACCAGCCAGAACAGTGGGTTACCATATACATATTGTAAACAATAAAAAAAATAAAAAGAGCAAGAAAGAAAAGCAACAGGGAAATGGAAGCAACTCCCATGTGAAGGAACTTCAACATGCCTACCTGTAGACTTCTTCCAGAAATCTTATACACCAGGGGAGAGAGCTAAAGATAAGCTCACTGGTCTCAAGGAAAACAGCAGCCAATGGAGAACACCCTCAGCTGAGCTGTCCTTTAGCACTGAAGACGGTCATTCTCCAACAAACAAAAGCCCTGGGACCTCTTTACTACCAGACCTGCCTTACAAGAACGACTCCAGGGAGCCTCTGTGAAAGAAAGGGACACAAAAAGAGTAACATAGAAGTTTCTGAAACTATAAAGCCCAGCAGTCGAGGTAAGTATACAGTGAAATTCAGAATAAGAAATGGGGTATATAAATCGTTTATGCCTTTAGCACAAACATTAAAAGACAACATGAAACAAACAAAATGCACGAACAACTCTTGGGACATAATCATAAGACAGGCATTCAAAATGTGGGGTGGTGAAGTTCAATGTTAGAGTGTTGTGCTGTTTTGTTATAATCTAAGTTAAGTAATTGTCAGCTTTAAATAATCTGTTATAACTATAGGATGTAATTTGTAAGCCTCGGGGTAATCACAAAGCAAAAGCCCATAATTGACATGCTAAAAAGAAAAAAAAAAACAAGAAATCAAAACACCCCTGGAGAAATTTGCCTCAGTACAAAGAAAGACAGTTAAAGAAAAAGAAATTATTGTTGTCTTTACATGACCTCAAAAGCCAAAACAACAGAGACAAAAATAGACAAATGGGCCGCATCAGACTAAGCTGTTTCTGCACAACAAGAGAAACAGCTAGAAATAACCAATAGAATAAAGAAACAACCTACACATAAGTGAAAATATCTGCAGACTACAAATCTGCTAAAAGTCTAATTTCTCTAATTTATAAGGAATGTAAACAACTCAATAGCCTGGAAACCCATGACACTATCAAACACAGGCAAACACTATTTTTTATATTTCTCAAAAAATACAATTTCTCAAAAGAAAATACACAAATAGTCAGTAATATCTAGAATATCACCAATCACCAGAGAAGTGTAATATTAAAATATTCCCTCACATTTGTTAGGATATTACTATCAGAAAGTCAGTCAATAACTAATATAAACCAGGGTGTGGTACAGGCAACCTTTACCCAACGTCAGTGAGACCGCAAACTGGCACAACTTGCATCACACACATTCATCAAGATATTAAAATAAGATACCGTATGCCCAATAATCTCACTGCTGTGTATTTATCCAAAGGAAATTTGATTAGTATCTTGAGGAGATATCTGCATTCCTGTATTTGCTATAGTGCTATTTGCAAAAACCAGGGCATGCATTCATTAGTGAAGAAAGGAATGCATGCAGTATATACAATTTTACCATGGTGTGCATGTGCACATATATTTGTATCCTACATAGACATATATACCATATATATGCATAGATATATTTTATATATGCTATCTATATATAGCATACACATGTGTACCATACATATCAATGGAGTTCACTGTTCAGATATACAAAGAACAAAATTCTGGCATTTAGGGCTACATAGAAGAATTTACAAGTCATCATTTTAAGTGAAATAAACCAAGCACAGAAAGATAAGTATTACCTAATCTCACTCATATGTGGAATCTGTAAAAATTGATCTCAAGGAATGGTGGTTACCAACTGCTTCCATAAACAGGAGAGAGGATAGGGAAGCTAGTTGAATATAATTACAGCTGGGTTGTTGTAATAGGAGTGGAGGGCTAAGTTCCTGGCACCCGGCCGCCTGCACGGCTAGCTTTATATCCGAAATAATTACACGGAAATTGTATTCTTTTAAACACTGCCTGGCCCATTAGTTCTAGCCTTTTATTGGCTAATTCTCACATCTTTGATTAACCCATTTCTAATATTCTGTGTAGCACCACGAGCTGGCTTACCAGGAAAGATCTTAACCTGCGTCTGTCTGGATGGGAGAATCATGGCGACTGCCTGACTTGGCTTCTCTTTCCCAGCATTCTGTTCTGTTTTCTCCGCCTACCTAATTTTCTGTCCTATCAAAGGCCAAGAAGTTTCTTTATTAATTAACCAATGAAAGCAACAGATAGATACAAGATCCACCTCCATCACTGGGTAAGGGAACATTTTTTAAAATATCTAGAAGAAGACAGAAAGGGGGAAAGTGACTGAGCATGGTCAGGACTTGAAGAGTGTAAGTGGCCTGGGAAGCAAAGGTGGAAGCTACTGACTTGCATGGCACTTCTTTTGGAGTATTGAAAATTGAGGAGGGACACACAACTCCTAAGGAAATTGAAAGTCATTGGCTTAGCCATTTGGGAAAAGTGAATTGCATGATATGTAAATTCGATAAAGTCATTTTAAATCAATGAAATGTTTCTTAATGATTTTCTGCTATACTCACAGAATGGTGTCTCGTCCAGTCATTATCAGAAAGGCTGCCCCAAGCAGAGATCCACTGTCAAACATTAGTCAGAGAGAGCCCAGGTTTTCTGTGGGACAATGGTCTTGTATCCTGTCACTTGTATTATTTTAATTTAGTGCTGATTGACCAGTAGCCAGGCAGGAAGTAGAGGTGGGATGACCAGGCAGGAAGTAGAGGCAGGGTAATGAGAACAGGAGAATTCTGCAAAGAGGAAAGACTTAGTCTGTAGTCGTCACTAAGACACAGAGGAAGCAAGATAAGAATGCCTTGCTGATAAAAGTTACCAAGTCATATGTCTAACATAGACAAGAATAATGGGCTAATTTAAGGTGTAAGAGTTAATAAGAAGCATGAGCTAACAGCCCAGACAATTTATAATTAATGTAAACTTCTGTGTATTTCTTTGGGACTGAACAGCTGTGGGACCGGGCAGGACAGAAACTTCAGTCAACATAGGTTGGAGGTTTCCACTGGGTTCCTCCCCTCAGAGCTCCTGGAACCCTGCAAAGATGAAAAGGAGGAATTGTGGGAGCCAGAGGTGCCAAGGACATTGGGAGAATATGGTCTGTAGAATCAACTAAGCAGGGCTCATGGGAGCTCACAGAAATTAAGTGGCAATCATGAATCCTGAATGGGTCTGAGCTAGGTCTTCTGCATTTATGTTATGGTTGTAGCTTGGTGTTTTCGGGGGACTCTTGGCAATGAGAATGTGGTAGGGGTGTCTGACTCTTTTGTCTGTTCTTGGGACCCTTTTCCTCTTATTTGGTTGCCTCACCCAGCCTTGATGTAAGGGCTTGTGCCTGAACTTTTTTTTATCTTTCTGTGCTGTGTTCAGTTGATGTCCCTGGGAGGCCTGTTTTCCTCCAGGGGATGATGGGGTGGAGGGGTTGACCTGGGATAGAGGAGAAATGGGGAAGAAAACTAATGAAAAGAAAAAAGAAATATATCTTAACAACAAAAAGGACCTAAACAAGTCTATATCAGTCTATATCAGAAAGCAATATGATGTTGACTGTTCACTATAGCAACTATGGATCAAACAAAATTAACAATTCAAACTTAGTGCAAGCCAGAAGTTGTTTTACAAATGATCTCACCTTGCCCACTCCTCTCTAGCAGCCCTGTCTCAACATCTTCATGTGCCTACTGACTAATTACACAGAAAGCTTCCAAATGCATGTGTTTGCAGATCAAAGGAATGGCTGGAGCGATGGGTCCATGCATAAGAGCACTGATTGCTCTTCTCAAGGGTTTCCATGGACACCGTCTGTGTGAGATGCACAGACAGACGAGCAGGCAAGATTCCATATATACAAAGTAATAAAGTAAGAATTTTAAAATAAAAAGAATTTAATAAAGGCCTGACTCAGAGGGTAGAGACTACTGCTGCCAATCCTAACAAGGTGAATTTGATCTCTGAGTCTCGCAAAGTGGAACTAGGGAACCAACTCTAGCAAGTTGTCCTCTGAAATGTATGCTCATATATTCATGCACACGTACATGCAGGCATGCACACACATATACAGACACCTAATAATGATAATAAAAATAAATAAAATGTAATAAATTTTAAAACAAAAAGTCAAATGAAAGTATCTGTATATTTGTATGTTCTAGAAGACTTCAGATATCTGGCCAAGTTCAACCTCATTTCTTTCTTTTTTTAATCAAATCAATCCTGTTTTGCCATGTATTTCAATTGCAAATCAGGAATGTCATTACATAGAAAGCAAAACTGAAAGCTTAAAAATTTCAGAAAAAAATAAAATGGTGAGAGGGAACAGTATAATGGTTCTAGTGACCTAGGTTTCTCAGAAACTCAAGATATCATGGGTCTCCCTAGGTACTTTGCTAATCATGTCTGAGCATTCATAACTTCCCAATTCACAAGTAACACCTACAGAAAGCTTCACAAAAGATAAGCAACAAGATGCTATAACAATGAACCCTCAACCCTCTCATAAATACAACTCTCCCACATGCAAAATCACACAATATCACAGAAAGAATTCATCTACAAGGAGTTCCAAACTTTCAACCACCCTAGTAGTTGAGGCATTACTAATACACCCTCTCGAAAGGAGTGACTCGAGTGTTTTCTATGGATGAGGCCAGCCTGGGATTGGATCCAGGAAAAAGAAAGCTAAAATGACAGTGTACCTCCAATTTCACCACTAGGATTTAGGGTTGGTGGCTTCTCCTCAGAGTGTCTTAACTTGCCCATAAGCAAACAGGGTAAGTTTTTGATGTTTTTACTACCAAGCATGAATGGAACATGAAAAGATGAACTAAAAACTGAAAGTCACTCCATAGAATAAAAGTCCTAGATATCTATCACTGTGATTATTATGCCAGTAAAACAAGCTGTCACCCCAGCAGGAATATTTCAGATACCCCTGCAGCATAACCAGGAGAGAAGACAGAAGATCCCTTAGGTTTGAACTGCCGTTTAGTCAGCAGCCACCTGTGGAGTACATTTTAATCACCACAGTAAGCTAATATGTGAAACACATAAAAGCTTGTAACTGAACAAGTACTCAAGGCAAAAGGGGAGTCAAGACAAGAACAACATACATGATAATTGGGGGAAATGCATATAATAAATATCCTCTCCCTAACAGAATAAAAACTAATGGAATAAAAGAAAATGTATAAATAAAAATTAATCATGTGGTATAGTGGCATTTCAACTGTATTTTAATAAATAAAGCTTGACTGGGAATCAGGAGAGTAAAACAGCCACACTGGTCATCCTTACAGCCGGACAGTGGTAACGCACACCTTTAATCCCAAATTGCTATAAAACCGTGCAGTGCATGACTTTAATCCCAGTGGTAAACACCTTTAATCCCAGCCATAGAGAGAATTATAAAACAGGAGAAGAAAGTTCTCAGACACAGTCTCACTCTGAGATTCCTGGAGGCAGGATTGCTATTTTCAGACTGAGTCAAGGTAAGAGCCAGAGGCTAGCTGCTTTGCTTTTCAGATCTTCAGGTTGAACCCAAATTTCTCTCTCTGAATTTTTATTAATAGTCCTTCATTTGGCACCCAAAATGGGGCTTGAACCCATGACCATGAGATTAAGAGTCTTGTGTTTTACTGACTAAGCTAGTTGCAGTTTTCCTTAATTATAATAAAAGATAAATTATATATAAAACTTTAGACTCACAAAGAAATATTGTAACTATAATTCTTGCTTGATACCTGCTTTGTTATATGTAATTTTACTATGTTGACATTAAAACCTTCCTTTGTATTTAGACAGAAAAGGGGAGATTGGTGGAATTCCCCTCCGTATGTAGTGAATATATTTTATTACCATTGGTTAATAAAGAAGCTGTGTTGGCCTATGGCATGGCAGAATCTAGCAAAGCCAGAAATCCAAGCAGAGATAGAGGAGGAAAGTAGGTGGAGTCAAGGAGAAGCCATATACCTGCCAAAGGAAAAAGATGCTAGAACCTTACTGGCAAGCTACAGTCTTATGACAATATACAAGTTAATAGATATGGATTAATTTAAGATATAAAGAACTAGCTAGAAAAATCCCTGAGCCACCGGACAAATTATTTAGTTTATTTGTAATTATTATAATTTCTGTGTGATTATTCATATCTGGGCTACCCAGACACTAAAGCACAGTCTCCTTTTACAAATGGCACCAATGTGGGGCAACTACATCCACATAAAACCTGAGAGAGATTGACATAAAAGAATAGAGTTAAGGGGCTGGAGAGATGGCTCAGAGGTTAAGGGCATTGCCTGCTCTTCCAAAGGTCCTGAGTTCAATTCCCAGCAACCACATGGTGGCTCACAGCCATCTATAATGGGGTCTGGTGCCCTCTTCTGGCCTGCAATCATACACACAGACAGAATATTGTATACATAATAAATAAATAAATATTAAAAAAAAGAATAGAGTTAAGCATGACTTCTTGGTAGAAGCATTTTGTCAGATGGGCTCTGTTTTCTAGAGGCAAACAGAGGCACAGTTCCTTTAAGAGAGGCTTCCTGACTCAGCATTAGTGGCAAAAACCTTACAGCTTTTTTAAGACTCTGTCACCAAACACTTAAACGGTGTTTATGAGCAGGCAGCATCAAGCTTCTTAGTGGTGACATGGACCTAGAAACTCCACAGAGTTGTAGAAAAAACCTGACTCCCACCAGTACTGCCACCATGAAGCTAAACTCTCAAGAAGTCAAGGAGTGGGGCAGATCCAGTTGCCAAAAGCATGGTGTTAATCCTAGTCATGTTGCTTAGCAGAGTCATGTGGTCAGAAAAAGGTATGCAGTAAAAACTGATTCAGAGGGAAAAAGAAAAAAAAACTTCTAAACAGCTTACAGTGTTTAAAAATATACATAGGCTTCGGAGAGAAAAGAAAAAGGATAGAGAAAGTCCTAAAAAGAAAAAAAAAGAAATATAATCAGGTAAGGTGTCACACACCTTTAATCCCAGCACTTGGGAGGCAGAAGCAAGTGCATCTCTTTAAATTTCAGGCCAGCCTGGTCTACAGAGTGAGATTCAGGCAGATAAAGGACACAGAGAAACCCTGTCTCAAAAGAAAAACAAAAATTAATAATAAAAATAAAAGAAATAGAGTTTTAAAACAGCCATGTAAAGATAGAAAATACAGAAAGAATCTGAATACTTTATATTATTGTGTTTCTTTTGAATTGTTTGACTGCTGAGGAAGGAGTAACAGCTGCTAAAAGACATTTGATTATAAATGCTGCTGGGTTAATCCAACCTATACATTTTGAAAATGACTTGTGGTGTGGGAACTCCTTCAGCCAATAGCCTTGAAGATACCAGCCCACTTGGGCATGGTCTCTTATATTATAAATGCAGGCATAAAGCTTGCACATGCTCTCTCTCCCTGCTGCTGGATTTGGTTCCTGTTCCCCATTTGTGCAGAGGATTGTGACTGTGAGTCTACCCCTAAATAAAAAACCCTTATTATGCTCAATTCTGAGCTAGTGTTTGTTGGATAACTTTAAAGCACCCATCTTCATCGGGCACCCACATGAATCCCAACTCCACACCTATCGGGTAGACTGGCCTAAAAGGCCCAAAAAGTCCACAGCCCAGAAGGTCTCCCATCCCCGCCCACCTACTAACAATTTCTTTTTGACAAAACTCCACCACAGTGGAACTACCACATGGTGATGTGGCAATTTCCCAGACTTACGCATGCCCCTCCCCCGCCACTTTCCCTGCCGCTGGGCAACGTACACAGATTCTGCTTTGAGTTCCCTGCTCGTGAATTCTGGGTTCCTTGCTCCCTGTACAGAATTGATTTAATTGCTCTTAATTTGTCAAGCAAAGCATATTTGACAGTATTTAACCTGAAACCAACACCTGGAACCAAAGTGGCCTAGGACTGTTTGAGCCACCAGTCATATCCCTCTGCCACACAGCTATAACCACAACACTTGCTGGCCAATAAAGATTATCACACATACAATAAGTTACTAAAGTCACATAACAAAGGTAACTATTTGATTAATAAATAAATCAATATACTTGAAAGTTATATAATGGCAGACAATATTACCATCCAGGAATATAATAACCTTTTCGCTTATACTATGAATGGTATTCTGCAAGGCTTCTATGGTGCTTCTGATACATCCACTTATTACATATTGGGACTTAGCTTTGTTTTTCATATTATATCCTTAAGAAAATGGTTTGAAAGCAGAGCCAAGAATCTGGCACTTTTAGAAATGATACAGTCTTTAAAGACTAATAATGAGCTGACAGGATTAATACCATCAAAGATCAAAAGTTAGCTGAAAAAATTAATACCATTGAAAAGGATAACATTAATTTGACAGAGAAAATTCAGTCCATGTCAAAGAGTACTGACTGACACATGGACATATTAAACAAACAGAAAGGGATGGAAAATTCCAAGAAATAGATTGCATTTTTATTAACCTTGTATTTTCTTAATGCTAATGAGAAAGGAAAAACAGCAGCAGAGAGACATTGGATAATAGAAAAAACTTATAAATTAAATCAGCTGGTGTATTTCAAGGATGTGTTGACCTCACAATGGAAACCAGGATATGTGCTATGTTGGGGAAGGGGTTTCACTCTTGTTTCCAGAGGAGAAGAAAAGTTATGGATACCATTAAAATTAATAAAGATTCAGTATGAAAAAGAGAAACCTCTTGAGAAAGAGAAGTGGCAGTCCATCCACAGAGGTCAACCATACAAGTGTTAAGAAAACCTTATAAGGGTTGAGGCAAAGTTCTGTTCTTATCTTTGCAGGAAAATACTCATCTTCAAAAAGTCAAGCAACCTTGGACACCTAGATGCCTAAAGAAAAGATAGCTATCCATAAAGAGTCACTAAACAAAATGAAATCAGATTTATGATGCCATATCATCTGCATGGTAAGATTTGATTATTTGAACATGTATATATCTCTACTTAAAAATCAAAGCTGGCGTTTTTCGGGACTTGGCTCCAAGATGACCAAAAAAAGGAGAAACAACGGTCGTGCCAAAAAGGGCCACGGCCATGTGCAGCCAATTCGCAGTACTAACTGCGCCCGCTGTGTGCCCAAGGACAAGGCCATTAAGAAGTTCGTCATTCGGAACATCGTAGAGGCGGCTGCCGTCAGGGACATATCCGAAGCAAGTGTCTTCGACGCCTATGTGCTCCCCAAACTCTATGTCAAGCTGCATTACTGTGTGAGCTGTGCTATTCATAGCAAGGTAGTCAGGAATCGATCTCAGGAAGCTCAGAAGGACCGAACACCCCCACCCCGATTTAGACCTGCTGGTGCCGCACCGCGACCTCCACCAAAGCCCATGTAAAGTGACTTCATAAAGATAGAAGACAACACCTTGGGAAAATAAAATGGAACTTAAACTTTAAAAAAAAAAATCAAAGCTGGCTTTGGAGTTGGACAATGGTTATCTTCTCTATATCCAAGCTTGTTGTTAAAAGAAAAATTCAGAGTTTCTGTGTCATGTCAGGAACCAGCTGGTATAGGACAGAAATAAGAAAGAATTTAGAAAAACTTTTAATTTTCTCCATACCTATTTTTGTCTCTATTGTACCTTTCATTGAATATATGTCTATATACAATGAATTTTCCTGCAGTAATCTTTGAAGTTTTCAAAAAGAAAGTGGGGCCCCACCATGACTCCACCTGGTTAAAATGATGTCATGATGCTAATAGTGTTACTTTAAGACCAGTTTTGGGTATCAACTGCTCAAGATGGTTCCAACTTGGTTAGCTGAAATGGTGCACCTTCTCACAACATTCTGGCCAGAACTTCAATAGAGACCTCAAAAAAACCCTATCAACTACTCAGAGACAATTTTCAATTATACAAGACAGTAACCTTGAAACTTAACAATCATTTAACTTTTATAGGATTCTATAAAAAGAACATCAACCCCACAACAGCTGGAAGTAATTCTAGAAGACAGCGTCTCTTTCCCAAAAAAGTTTGTCTACAAGGTTAGCTACATTAACCCTATACCCAACCTGGTATAGGGTTGAGGGATGGGTGGAAATTATATAGTCTCAGGGATCTCTTTGGAAAAAAAAAGGAAATTGGATAGGATAATAGGTAGATTAGTATGAGCTTACTCACACTAATAATAACTGTGAGTAGTAGAGTGAATACTGGTGAGCTATTATTTATAGGCAATTTACATTAGAATATATTCTTGCATATTGATATAAATTCAAATTATATTGAACATGTTCCTATTTTTGTTGTACACCTAGGCAAAATTATTTTGTCATATTGTATGCATGCATGCTTTCTACCTCTGCTTAAGACATTTTGTATATTGATAAAATTTTAGGATATATTTATCACATTGCACTATACATTTCAACCTCTGACTTACACATTGTTTACATTTTAGGGCATTGTCTCCATTAGATATACAGTTGTTTAAAGATTGTTTAATATTCTAATGTGAAGTCTTAATCTTTAAGTTATATAGGTATTGAGAATTATAGGTCAATAGTCATCCATGTTTGTCATACTTATAGTCAGACTTATCAGGTTTTTTAAATACATAGAGACTATTCTACATAGATAGGTAATCTTCAATCACTTCAAAGAACTGTAGAATATGGCATTTAAATAAATTAAGTTTCTATTGACATGAGACACAGTTACTCCTGGCAATTCCTGAGAGAATGTTGAGCACTGAAGATACTCCACTTGGAGCTTGTTTTCTTCTTGGAAAAACTGGCTTTTGGGCAAAGACCTGCCCATGTCTTGACCATCGACAAAATGCATGGTGTCTGACCAGGACAAGCAGGATATAAGCAAAAAGACTGTCAAACCTTGCCAAGACAAGGTAAGACGGTTCTGAAAGTTTTCCTGCCTCTGAAAATGGTCTGTCAGTTACTCTAGGCCTTAACCAAAGTTGTTTTCTCCAACATTGTAAATGAGACTTTGGGAGATTGCCCAGGTAGCTAATTGTCTCTGTCATTTATTGCACATTTTGGAAGTTGCTTGATGGCACTTCCTGTTTACCCAAGTAATATTATTTCCCTTCTCAGATCTTCAATGGGTTTGAAGACTAGATAGTTGTCATTACTTTCCTCTCATGACCTGGCCAAACTGTTTCTAATACAAGACTTAGACTCCTTAGGATAGGATAATTATTCAAACATTTAGTATATGTTTCTTGCTTGATATTTTTTATGATGGATGTAATTCTAATTTTTATACTTGATATTTGTCCTTATTATATATAGTTTTGTATTAGACTTAGAACTCTCTTGTTTAGACAAAAGGGGGAGGTACTATGGGAACTTCTTCAGCCAATAGCCTTTAAGATACCAGCCCACTTGGGTGTGGTCTCTTATACTATAAATGCAGACATAAAGCTTGTGTGTGCTCTGTCTCCCAGCTGCTAGGTTCAGCTCCTGTTCCCCAATTGTTCAGAGAACTGTAATCTGTGAGTCTACCCCTAAATAAATAACCCTTTATTATACTCAATTCTGATCTAGTGTTGGATTACTTTATAGTGTCCATCTTCAGACTTGACTTCAAAAAATAAGTTACTTTGGAAAAGAGGTTTTGCTTTTGTTTCCACAGGAAATGAGAGGCTGTGTATCCTTTCTGGGTTAAGAAAAATAAGGTTTGATCAAGGAAGACCCCCTGAAAAATCTCCAGTGGAAACAGATGGCCAAGATGATTCAACATTCCAAATTCTGTTGCAATTTCCTCTGAGTTCTAAATCCAGAACAGCCTCAAGACTGCTGACTGAGATGATCCAGGATCACAGAATACTTCAGTCAGGGCTTATCCATAACCCAAAATTTGCTTTAGGTCCCTATAAGATTATCAGTGCCCCTAATGAACAGAAAGTAGCCTAGAAAACTATGCTCACATTCCCAAAAACTGTATTATGGATATTTGTCTTTGTTTAGTGTATCAGTTACAAGGTGTTATGGATAATGGTCAGGAAAAAAGCTAAACAAAGGAGATTAGATTCAGAGTTCTTGTTTTGAAAAGAAAAAAAGGGGAAGTGCTGTGAGATAATTCTTTTGTACCTTGTAAAGATTTGTCACTTGTGCTGGTTTAATAAAATGCTGATTGGCCAGTAGCCAGGCAGGAAGTATAGGTAGGGTAACCAGACTAAGAGAATTCCGGGAAGAGGAAAGGCTCAGTCTGCAGTTATCACCCAGATGCGAAGGAAGCAAGATGAAAATGCTGCATTGAGAAAAAGTACCGAACCACGTGGCTAAACTTAGATAAGAATTATGAGTAATTTAAGTTGTAAGTGCTAGTTAATAATAAACCTGAGCTAACAGGCAAAACATTTCATAATTAATATAAACCTCTGTGCATTTCTTTGGGACCAAATGGCTGTGGGACAAGGTGGGACAGAAACTCAATCCACAACATGGATGAAGCTTGCAGACATAACAGTGAATGAGAATAGAAAATAGGAATGCATGTCAGCCAGGCAAGGTGACACACACCTTTAATCTCAACACTCAAGAGACAGAAACAAGCAGATTTCTGAGTTTGAGGCCAGCCTCCAAGTTTTAAACAGCATTGAACTTTCAGAAATGAAGACTCTGAGCCACTGGAAACCCCAGTTAGGCTTGACAAATGAACAGGTGATTTAGCAAAATTCCAACAAACTGAGGGTCCAGTCACTGTTTGCAGCATTCCTTTGGAACAAGGACATTTAATGAGAAAACAGAATGAAGAATATGGCCATTCTTGGTTTCACAGCTTGCTTTTGTGTGTAGAAGGGGTCAAACATCTGTCTCATCCTGAGGAAGAGGAACTCTGACTGCTAGGACCCTTGTTGTGGAGAAGAAAAGATAGAACTAGAGAGAAGGAAGGCAGGAAGGCATGAATAAAAGTAAGAAGGCTGCAAGGATGACTGGAGCAGTCAGAAATTGATTGTAGGTTCCCTCAGAGAATTTTCCAGGAGGAACACAGCTGGAAGAAAAGAGGCATGCCCCACAAAGGCATATAAAGCACCTCCCAGGTTGTCACCAACTGCTTCCAAATTCTCAAAAGTAACACAAACTGTTACAGCAGGCTCAGAGATGAAAGAGCTGAAGGGGGAGGGGATACCCCCCAAAGAGAAGAAATCTCACATATTACCTCACAAGAATCTTGGGGTCATAAGTAAGCTACTCTGGAACTGTTTCGGGTCAGAGTATCCAGCATCTTTTCATGACTGGTAAATGTCAGAACTCAAACAGCCATTCATATTATCCAGGGGCATCTGCTCATTCCAGGAGTACCTGAGAAGCAACCACAGACATGTCAACTACCTGCAGACAGAGGAGCTGCAACCACAGACATGTTACCTGCCTGCAAACAGAGGAGCTGCACTTTTCTGTCTGTCTCACACTCAGCAGTTCACCAGCATCACAGCAGGAAGGGCTGGGCTCTGGGGAAGCAAGTCCTGAGAACACATAGTTTAATGGGGACATACCAAAGAATGGGGGGGCTATAAGAAATGAAGGAAATGGGCTGGGGGAGAAGAAAGGCTCCAAAGTGACACAGAGAAGCTACTCTAGGCAGGGAGGTCCTCCTTTGGTAACCTCCATTTCAGTCCTTCACTCCAGGCTGGGTAGAGGCAACCACAGCCTCCTCTCTATGAAGACTCTTCCTGGTCTGAAACAATTCTTTAGATAAAGGGAAGCTGGGTAGAGCCAGCAGCCAATACCCCCCATATAATTGGGGAGTACCAATCTGGTGAAGGGTTTGAAGCTGGGCAGTATCCACCACACTAACCATTTGAACCCTAGATTCGTCCTTAAGTGAGCAAGTGGTTCATATCGGCAATCACACTAATCTATTCTTCCAATGGAATCCTCATACTTTCCAATAACTAATTTTTTAATCATCTAGTTTTCCTACAAAAGAAGCCTCATCTTTATATCAGAGACCCAAATTCAGTTTTACAAACTATGTGTCCCATGTGTAGGCAGTCACAGTTAAAATAAATATTACAACTATCAGTGGATGGTTGCAGTGGGCATCAGAAATGAACTCCCTTTGAATTCCTTGATATTGGAGAGTAATAAACAATGAAAAAGTTGTGGAGGAAGACAGAAATAGTCTTCTCTTGGGCAGTAAATCATAGAAACTAAATTAGAGCATCTCAAATTGAGGGACAAGAAATCAGTTATAGATCCATTTCATGACACTGGATAACATGGATTCCATTTGCGACTCACTGAACAGCATTTCTTACTCCGAGTTCTCCTCTAACAACATCTTCATGTTACACATGAAGATATGTGTAACATCACAGGAAGCAAAGGAAAGAGCAACCTGAAACAATTCACCCAACAAAGAGACTTTGAAATCACTCACGCACTCCTGAGTCTGCTCTCCGTTCCTCCGTTACATTCCACCTGGCTCCCAATCTCTAAAATCTCACCCTCTTTCCAGATACAGTCAACATGACCAAATCATCTGTGGCTTAGCCTTAGGAAATCAGATCAACCCTTGAAGACTGACTATGACATCACTGAAGGAGTCAGGATCCAGACAAGGTCTGGTATTTCAGTGAACAGACTATCTGTGGTTCAGGATGGGGCTAAAAGGTCTGGTACTTCAGTGAACAGACTATCTGTGGGTCAGGACGTGGCTGAAAGAAAGCAAGAAGGATCAGGAAGTACTCTGGTTGCCATCGAAGAATTGTTTATTGACTAGATGAGAAGGCAGAAAGGAAGGACAACTAAGACTTTTAAAAAGGAAAAGAAAAAAGAGAGGGGGTTAGGACTTGAGAGTTGTGTCCCCAAAGGAAAGCTGCACCCTTTAGTCAAAATAAATAGGGTGGGCTTGCTAGGTAAAGTTCCTGCCACATAAGCATGACGGCGTTCAGTCCCCACCATCCATTGTTTTGGAAGAATTGTTTGTACAGTCATCCACTGTGCCAATAAAACCACCTTGAATCAAAGATTGAATCAGCAATTGGTTGACTAGGATTAGCCATAGAGTTTTGGAAGACTGAGGAGGTCTGCTAGAGAGGACAGGAAAAGAGAAGAGGGGATTTCAGGTGCTGGTGATTCAGGAAAAATGTGGATAATGGTTCAGTCAATCAGAGAGGGTCAGCCAATGACTCTCGGCTGTCCTTGGATTTATCAGGTCTTTATCTCATTATCTGACTTCTGACTTTTTATTTTACTGGAACAATTTAGATATTCATAATAACTAGCATCCATTGTGGAGTCTCGAATATTCAAACATAAGGCCTGAAAAAAGCTAAGAAAAGTTCTGGGTAAGGAGTCAGACTTCCTGGCCCTGCAGTCTCTCAGGCAGGCCAGTACTCAGCCTGCAGAGATGCAGCTACCAGCCTGCAGGGCTGGAGCCAGCTGCTAGCACTATGCACTAATCTGAACCATGGAGCAGCTGACATGGCAGTTTAAGATTTGTCTCAAGTGGCCAGACACAGAAAGCCTCTAAAAAGGTACAGTATGTTTTAAAATGTGCTTAGATGCTGAAGAAAAGAAAATGAGTGCATACAGTCAAAAAATATTTAAAAAATAAAATCTTTAAAGAGAGAGTAAAGTAATATAAAAAATATGAGCCACATAAAGCTGGAAAATACACAAGTTGTCTAGAGCCTGTACAGTGCTTTGTTGATTTTGAATTTTTAATGCTGATTACAAAAACAATGGCTGCTGCCAGGTATTGGATTGTGGAAACTGCTAAATTAAACCAACCTATATGTTTTTAAAATGTCTTAACTTCAAAATGGAAGTCAGAAAATGTGCTGCATTGAATAATATGTTATGCCTTTGTTTTGACAGAAAACAAAAAGTTATAATTCTCAAAATTAATGAGGATCAAGGGGCTGGAGAGATAGCTCAGGGGTTAAGAGCACTGCTTGCTCTTCCAAACGTCCTGAGTTCAATTTCCAGCAACTGTGGTGGCTCACAATCATCTGTAATGAGATCTGGCACCCTCTTGAGGAAGAGACCTGGTCAGTTGTCCTCATCAACTTAGACCATGAAACCCAATATGGACAAATTCAACAGAACCTCCATATACGAGCTGCCCATGCATGCTTCAGCATTTCCAAGGCATAAATTTCATTCATTTCATTCAGATTTGACTGGGGAAGACCTCCTGAAAGTCTTGGCTACAACCATAAAAAGGAAACCAAGGAAGACTACAGGGCAGGTGACGTATATGCTAAATCCTTCTATTATGGGAACAGCTCTGAGACTGGATGAGACATGATATCTTGTTGACTTATTATTTATTACATGCTATCCTTTTATATGGTATGGAAAGAGGTTGGTTATACAGCCCAAACAAACTTATAAAATTAACCTATACTTTTTACTTGCTCAAAAATAAAACAAAAAAAAATATCTTTAGAACTGACTTGTGCTTACTGTACATCCATACTTGTGTTTATACAGATATATATGTTACCTTTAAAGGTTTGTTTTCAGAACATAAAAACCAGACCCCAATGAAGGCAAGTAGGCTAGGTGATCCAACTTTTCAAAATGCCTCTGTTACAGTTTCCTCAAAAGTCTGCATCTAGAACAACATCAAGGCTATTGGCTGAGATGGTCCAACCTCACAGACTGTCCAGCCAGGAGTTCAGATGGGCTCTACTAAACAAAACAAAAAAATAACAAAAAACCAAACAAACAAAAAAAAAAAAACAGTTGGCTCTCCCAAGACTTATCCATTGTCCCAATTATCCCAGGATTCCCTGGGTGATGTGGAATTCCCCTCTGTATGTTGTGAATATCATTGGTTAAAGAAACTGCTTTGACCTATAGCAGAGTATAACAGAGCTAAGCAGAGAAAACTAAACTGAACGCTGGGGGAAAGAAGACAGAGCCATGTAGCCCCACCGGAGATAGATGCCAGAAATTTACCCAGTAAGCCACAGCCTTGTGGCGATACACAGATTAATGGAGATGGGTTAATTTAAGATATAAGTTAGTCAGAAATATACCTAAGCTATTGGCCAAACAGTATTTCAAATAATATGGTTTCTGTGTGATTATTTTAGGGCTGAGCATCCAGGAACAAGCTAGCAGACTCTGCTATCACCCCCCAAAAACAGAAAGTAATATTAAGAACACAATGCCTACATTCCCAAGAAGTGGAGTGGGTGGGTTTTTGGTAATTCAATAGATGTCTGACATCATTTAGGAAGGTTGGTCACAAGTAGTTATTGCTCATGGTCAAGGAGAAAACTAAACAAAGGAAATTAGATTTAGGAATCTTTTTCTGAAAAGAAAAAGGGGGCAAATACAAATTATAAAATAAAAGGATAGATTTTCGAATCTACTTTTAAACTAAAAAAGCAGCTATTAGTCTCAAATATTTTATATTGGTATGGATTTTTACATATTGATACAAATTTAAGGTTATGTTTGGTATACTGTATATATGTTTCTACTCTTGCTTAAGATATTCTTTTATATTGGTACAAATTTAAGGTTATTTTTGTTATGCTGCATTACATGTTTCTATTTCTTGTTTAGGGTATTGTACCTATATAGCTTATTTAAAAATATAATGTAAATTTCTAGTCCTTGAGAGTTATTTAGGATAATAAAGAAATACAGGTTAGAAGTTATTCATCTATAATAATCAAACTTACAGTCATCTTAGTTATGTTTTCAAGGTTAATCAGAGACATATTTTAAATAGTTAAATGGTCTTCAAACACTTTAGAGACCTACACAATATGGCATTTTAATGTTTTAATAATATAAGGCTTTTCATGATAATGAGATACATCTCCTGGCAGCACCAATTTACTCCAAAAGAGAAAGATGGGCATTGAAGAACCTTGATATGGAGTTTGCCTTCATTTGTGGTAAAGTTAGCCACTGAGTGAAGAAACTGTCTTGCCTCAACTGTTGACAGTATGCTGTCCTAATTGGACACAAAAGAAGGCAACTGCCAAACTTTACCAAGACAAGGTAGAACAGTCCTTCAGAATTTCTGCTTCACAGAAAAGTCTGTCAGATATTTTAGAGCTGTTGGCCAAACATGGATGCCCCAAATTGCAGAGGAACCCTAGGCAGCCAGATGTCTTTGTCTTTTCTTAGTTTTGGAAGGTTATGGCTCTACACTCCCTGTTTACTTACATAATATTATATCCTTCTCAGGACTCTGATGGGGTTGGAGATTAGGTAGTTATAGCTACAGTTTTCCTTAATTATGATAGAAAATAAATTAAGTAGAAAACTTTGAACTTACCAAGATAAGATAGATAATAGAGTATTTTCTCTGAATTTGCCAAACACTAATGAACTGAACATTGTGAATGTATTTCTTGCTTAGTAATTTTCCTTACTATATATATAGTTTTACTGTGTTAGAGTTAAAACCTTTTCTTTTTATTTAGACAAAAAAGGGGAAATATTGAGGGAAAATTATTCATACAGACATTCCACTATGCCAATAAAGTCACCTTGAATCAAAGGATGGAATTAGCAATTGATTGACTGAGATTAGCCCCAGAGCTCTTAGAGGACTGAAGTGATCTGATAGAGAGCACAGGAAGAGTGAAGAAGGTACTTCCGGGGCTGATGGTTCTGGAAAATATGGACAGAGGGTCAGCCCATCGACTTTCTCCTGCCCTTGGATTTATCGGGTCTTTATCTCATTTTCTGAGTCCCAAGTATTTTGTTGTTTTTTTTTTAATACTGAAACATTCTAGATGTTTGTTACATCCACACAAAATGCCGGTGGAGGAGCACACATGTAATCCCAAACTGGGGAGGCAGGCACAGGGGGATCCCTGGGACTCATAGGACAGCCAAGTCTGATGAGCTCAAGTTCCGTGAGAGACCATATCTTACAAAATAAAGTGGAGCATGATAGGGGAGGACATCCAGCACTGGCCTTAGACTTACACACACACACACACACACACACACACACAGAGAGAGAGAGAGAGAGAGAAACAAGTGGGGTGGATACATGTTCCGAGAGACCCTTGTCTTAACTATCTATCAGTACCATGCTCATCTGGAACACTTAGAAGCCAGGGAACCGAGGTCTGCTCAACTCACCTGCAAGGATGCAGCATTGAGTGAAGAGCAGATGAGGACAGCTAGCGAGCCCCTCCAGCAAAGCCACCCCTCGACAAAGCATGCTCTGGCATACTTTGTAAACAGGCTGTGGTCATAGTTCTGAAAATACACAGTTTCCCTTGAATGATGCCTTTTGAGAAGCTCCTGTGTGATCAATAGGAACAACCACCGTGTGTCGGGCACTGAGCCACAGGCTCTACCATTAGTTATGTCGTGTTGCTGGACCCTTGCAACAACAAGGTAGGGAGCAAGTTCACTTTTTTCTTTTTATTATTTATTTCATTTTTTTATTTTGGTTTTTCAAGACAGGGTTTCTCTATGTGTAGCCCTGGATGTCCTGGAACTCACTCTAGAGGCTAGGCTGGCAACAGCAAACTCATGGTCTTCTTTTTATTTATTTAGTTATTTATTCACTTATTTTGGTTTTTCGAGACAGGGTTTCTCTGTATAGCCCTGGATGTCCTGGAACTCACTCTAGAAACGAGGTCGGCCTTGAACTCCAAGATCAGCCCACCTCTGAAATTCACTTTCTTATACAAATGAGCAGCCTCTTGCTTACAGTGGAGCCAAAGAACAGACTTAGCACCACCCAGCATGGATGCTACAGAGGCCAGGATAGAGCCCCACACTCTGAACTGAAGCCTACCCTCTTTCCTTCTTTTCGATAATAAAGGTGCTGCCCTTTTTCAAAATGCCTTAGGAGCCCTGATCACTCCCACAGGGCATGTGCAAGGCTTACACTCCTAGTTTAAAGATAAGACTTAGTTACATGACTTTATAGTCACACTGTTTTTCCAAAAACAATAAAATGATGTCGATGATTCGTCTCTGCCATGCTCACCATGCAAGGCCAAAGGATGTTTGACTGTATCTAAAAGTCAAACTGCACTCTCCCCTAAATAACTAAGAATATTAAAAATAAGTTTTGAAAGATAACTCTGAAAAAAAGAAACTCTCAAGAAGCAACATCTGTAATGTGGACGCCCCACTTTTAAATGTGACGCCTTCTGGACCAACCACAGTTCTCCCGTTCCCGTAACCCCTGGCCTCCAAAAGGATCCTGCTCCTTAGTTACAGGAGGAAAAAAAAAACAGAAATAATCTCAGTCTCTAAAAATAGGGCCATGGCTGCTTCCACATGCCTGCGTGCCGCTTGCCCCACGCCATGCTAGCCTTCTCAGATGGAGACCTACGGGAGCTGCTTCTGGCTCCCGGAAATATCTGCGTGGGCACCATGCCTGTCCCAGGCTAATCCTTCAGAAGATGACTGAGACGGAGCTTGACCCTATAGCAGTACCATGCATCTTTTCATCCCACTTTGCAAAAGGAGGAACCGGGAGTGATGAGCATGCTTTGTTCTCGCAGAGATGAGAGCAGATCTCCAGGATCTACGGGAAAGGAAGAAAACAAAGATGCCCCTTTCCTCCCCTCACCTCCCGTTCTACACCCCCACACCAGCTTCCCCTCCTCTCTCCTTTTCTCACTTGAATGTCAAACAATCTCTGGGTCCCCTTGGCAGACATCAAGCATCTTTTTCTTAAAAAGCTATCCAAAAAATAATGAGTATGATTACATCTCCTTCACAGCCATGTAATTGGCTAATACCAAAAGCGCTAAGAGAGATGCGTTTTTGCTGGTTCACATCTAAAATTTAGACAATCAAACCATGAACGCCTCGGGCTGATCACATGCTGAGAGAAGCAATAATAATACGTCTGGCCAGATTTCCCTGCCAACTGGAAGGCCCAGGTTTCGGAGCAGATGTGCAGTGGAGGTGATCCATTTGGTTTGCAGTGGGGAGGGGCTGTGGGTCTCATTTGTCTTCTGAACCCCTACCGGTCAGCTCCAAGTGCAACACTCCCACCAGCTGCTTAAGGACCTGCTCTTATGTGAGACATCCAGGCATGGGGGATAGAAATGTACCCTGAGGAAGTGACAGCCCCCAAAGCACCCTGCGACCTAGTGACAATGCCAACCCTCTTCTTAACGTAGTCAGTTTGGTGGCATCCTCCTTACCCTCTCCTCCCGAAGCTCAGGTCTGCCTCTGCATACAGAATCAGCCTACAGCTCGCATGTCCGCTAGAAGCCACAGATGACCAACTGCAAAATCAATAGCTTCTGTCGCTCCTGCAGCAGCGACCTGGGCTTATCAGCAGCATCATGATAAGTACCTATTTGCCTGACATCTCCTCAATCAATAACTTTGTTATTGTTTGCATTATCTGACTATAAGTTTGGTCAATAATATACCCAGCTAATGGATAACATGAGCTGGAATTGCATTTCTTTCTTTCTTCTTATAATTTAACTCTCCCTTTACCAGTGGAAGGATTCACTAAGAGACCCTTATAGGCCCTGTGTCTGTCTTTGCTGAGTTCTATCAAATCCTTTTAAGATATGGGCTGTCTTGAGACAAGGACATTAATGTTGCCCAGGTCTAAACCAAATTGAATAAACTCTGCCTCTCTTTGCCATTACTTTTATTAGGTTTCCACAAGGATGGCAGATGGGTGTGTGTGTGTGTGTGCGCGCGCGTGTGTGTGTTTGCCTGTGTGTGTGCATGTGTACTTCTTTTACTTAATGTGTTCAAAGAAGATAATAACCTTGATAGTTGGGTGGATCTAAATGCAGAACGTTTAAAAAAATAACTGCTGAAAAAATGTGCATGAGGACCAGTGAGGTGGCTCAAGAAGGTAAAGGGGCTTGCTGCCAAATCGACAGCCTGAGTTCAGAACCAGAGCCCATATAGTAAATGGAAAGAGGAGAAATCGTTCCCTCAAGTTGTCCTCTGACCTACACACACACAAAATAAATAAATAAATATGCATTTTAAATATTTTAAGGACAGTATATAAGTCTAATGATAAAGTTTTGAAGTTCCCTACATTATTAATTTTAAATATTGTTATGATCACAAACAGGATGAAAATAAACATTTTTAAAATACGTAACACATCAACTCCCTGCACCTATCAGGGCTCTGTCCTGCCTAGTGACATATAAGTATATGGCCCATCGGGTGCAGGTGGCCCCACCCGGGCATGCATCTTTCTCAGGACCACACATGGTCCGTGTACCCTATAAAGACCAAAAAGATTATAGCTAATAATTTTTCTAAAGAAAAGAAATAAAACCTTGTTGTAACAACGGTGTGTGATGGCACAGGATCCTTTGATTTTTCTGTCACATTAAAAATATTTACTGGTTTCTCTGTGCAGCCTTCGTGGCAAGCCTGAATACTGAGGGAACAGACAAACGCCTCGCTTTCTAGAACAAGCCTGGGAGAATCGTTGCCTGCATCATCAGTCTACCTTTGCTACCTTCTCTTTAATTGGGTCTAATAAGTTATTCATATGTAATGGCATTGGTAATGGGGAATAAATATATGGATCACAGGAAGAATGTCACTGTTGTTTTGTTTACATGAATTAACTTTAAAGGCATGTTACTGGATTTTCAAATTGTGGACTTTTGCATCTAATTCATGGGCTTGGAGTGCCCCAGAGCCAGTCTTATGCGCGACAAGTCTGATATTTGACTTTTGCAGCTGAGATAACTAAGCCATAGCGAGGTGACTAAGTGCCTGAGTCCAAGACGTCATTCACCTCCACCTCCACACTGGGATGTGAAGCCCCGCCCCTAGCCCTGCCCCACAGGCCCCTAGAACACACCTTTCCACTATCTGTGGGCTCTACTCCTGATTCTCTCTCTGTCCCTCTCTCTCTCTCTCTCTCTCTCTCTCTCTCTCTCTCTCTCTCTCTCTCTCTCTCTCACACACACACACATACACACTCTGTAACTTGCCTAAGAATGGATCTAGCCAACAAAGAGATCTGAAGGGCTAATGGCGTCGGTACGGGTGCACGGTGAGATACAGTCCCTCAGAAAATTATGAATGAAAAGTAAATGTGGTCAATATATTATGGACATGGGAGGTGACGATGATTCAGAGACCTGGAGTCTTTTTTCCACGTGGACACATCCGTGGGACCATGTGCCCTAGGCTGAGACAAACTCCCATTCCTTCAGTCCCTGGCCTGTGGAGATGAGCTAGAATGAGTTAAAGTTACTTCTCAGTTTGCTTGATCCAAAATTTAGATAAGACCACATCTCCAGGGACTATCTTCACACTTAAGCTCTGCCAGCTTCTTCCTATCACCTGGTCCAATCTTTGAATTTGAGATAGTTGGGGAGAAAAGAGTGCCATGAAACCACGGTTGACAGAGACAAGGCGATGACGTCCCAAACCCATGGGCCACGGAGAGCAGTCAAGGACAGATCCACTGGTATGTGTGAAGAGGGCCCAGAGGCCAGGACGGCTGAATGGCCCGTTCCACTTTCATCCTGGGGGCCCACGTTTTCTTTTATGACAGACTCCTCTTGACTCGGGTCCAGACAAGATCCTAGATCCTACCTGGGTGGCCTCACTCATCAACTAGGAGCTGGCGGTGAATGGTTTACCCTTTGCACCAAGTCCTGATGGAGGACCCACTCAGACCTTCCCCCGTCCCTTCAAATAACTGGAATCTTTAGAAATAAGATGTTTGAAGCTAGCCCGTCTTGTACCCGTAATCTAGCAGAGCAATTTAGCTGCTCTGGCTGTCTTCCTCTGATTTTTGCACACAGAATTGAACTGAAAGGTCAGAAGCCTTCCTTGTCCGCAGTCTAGACGGGATTTCTCTCCCTGTAACTGGGCTGGGCGCTGGCTCTGCCATGCACATTTACGTTACTCCTACTAACACACTTCGAGGTTCTCTCTCTGGCTGCCATGCTACGTGAACCAGGTCAAGTCTGGGAGGGAGAGGAGGCTTTTCCTTCCTGTGACCTCAGCATTGATTTAATTAAGCATCTTCTCCAGTCCCAATTTATAGTCTGCAAAGCGTCCTCGCGGAGGCCCTTCGATGTGCCCTGCCTCTCAATGAACAGAGAAGCAGCGACAGGGATGTGCCTCTCTGAGCATCTGCTGCCACCACGAGAGCATTTCCTACAAACGCAGCCTCTGCAGCCCTCTGCAGCTTCCTTTGGTAACTGGGAAGACGGGTGTGAGCTTGAGCATCGCCGCGGTTCCCCTAGCGAAGCTTTCTCCCTGCCGTGAGGAGGAAATAACTTCTGAAACCTTTTTCAGAATCACAATTTCTTTTCTAGGTTGAAAATGAAAATAAGGAACGCTTTTACACATCCGGATGGGACAACTGACGGAGGGAAGGGATGAAAGAGCCGTGGGACTGTCCCCAATGGCTTCTTGTTCTCCCATCAGGCTGCAGCTGTCCTCTGCAGCTTAACAGTCTTGCCCTTACAGCCTGCCACCTAGGAATGAATGAAGCGGATGTCCCACAGGACATGTCCCCTCTCGGCCTCTTAAAAGCTTCTCCCTCAAGATGAAATCTGACTAAAGAAACAAATTAGATTAAAATGTGGTGCTAAGGGCCTCGCTTTGCTCAGATAAAAGAATCCAGAGTTGTTAGGACCAAGAGCAATCACAACCGTCTTATGCAACTTGCAGGCTTAGAAATCAGACGGTTTCTTCCCACAGCTGTTCTTGCTGGCCAACATGCAGGTTTCCTTGGCTGAAAATCTGGAAGAAAGAGTGGGAAGTGGGGGACAGAAAGACGGGCTAAAACTGGCCCAGGGACCAGACAACAGCCGGATGAAACAACCAGTAGGGGCTTTTATATAAGGTCTCCAAATTTTGAAATGTCTACCTCTCAATAAAATGTTTTCAAAAACAAAAACAAAAATCACTGTTTCTGCAATGTTCATATTGTGTACATTCTGGGCACCAGGCATTTTACAATTCCATTGTGAACCTTATGAAGTGGACGTTGTTACTATTTTCTGTTCCCTCATGAGTGACGCCTGCCATACCTAGCTGCAGCAGACTGCCACCCACATTCTGCAGGGTCTTCCTGCATGCATGTTCACCACTGCAGCCACTAGACCACCAAACGGCTTCACCTGGGGAGACAGCTCAGTCTGGAAGGCGCTTGCCAGAGAATCAAACATGAGTGCCTGAGTTCAATCCCCGGAACCCAGGGGAAAAAGCAGGGCCCTTGCTTATGATCCCAGCTATGGTAGGAGGAGACAGATGGATTCCCAGAGCTCACTGGTCAGTAGCCAGCCTAATAGATGAGCTCAATGGCAATGAGAGACTTTGTCCCAAATAAATGCATACATAAACAAATAAATACATAAATAAATAAAAATGCCAAGGAAGGAAATGTCAAACTGATGGAGGTGTATTAATCTGTTGCTTTCATTGGTTAATTAATAAAGAAACTGCCTAGGCCCATTTGATAGGCCAACCCTTAGGTGGGTGGAGTAAACAACAGAATGCTGGGAGAAAGAAGCCGAGTCAGTGAGTTGCCATGATTCTCCCACCTGACACAGATGCAAGTTAAGATCTCCCTGGTAAACCACCTCGTGGGGTTACACAGAATATCAGAAATGGGTTAGATCAATATGTAAGAGCTAGCCAATAAGAGGTTAAAACTAATGGGCCAAGCAGTGTTTAAAAGAATACAGTTTCCGTGTAATTATTTCAGGTAAAGCCATGCAGGCGGCCGGGTGCCGGGGACGCAGCCCCGCCGCTCTTATTACAACATCAAACAACACCCAAGAATGACCTCCATATGCACAACACCTGCACAGCATCTACACACACGCATGCACGAGCGCGCACACACACACACGTACACACATGCACGTGTGCACACTTAACCACTCATGCATGCGGCTGCACACACACATACACGCTCGCACATGCACACACGCACATACCCACATATACATATACACATACATGCACATGCGTGCATACATACCCACTCACGTATGCACACATGCACACACACATTCACTCACACACACACACACAGATGCACACACATGCCAGAAGAAAGCTAGATGATTTCCTCAAAGCTTTATAATGCACTGCCGAAATCAGCACTGGCTACAGCGTGGCTGGATCATAAAAGAACATGGTCATATTCTTAAAAATATATAGCAAAGCTACAGAAATTGAGTGTAGAATAAAAGAGGCTTGCTGGAGAAGAGAAAGAAACAGTGGGAGAGGAAGGTAAAGGCCATTATTAAGCAGAATTCCTTGTCCTGATGGCTAGCCAGACCTAGAGACCTAAGTGTTTTGTTGAAAAGAATGCAATTTTAAGAAAAAATAATGCTATTGCTATTATTTTCTCCACGTGTCTGAAACCAAATGGTGGATGAGCCTTACAATCTTGGCACGTGCTTCAGTTCGGATTTGTGTAGACAATGCTGCCCTCTGGTGGTTAGTCTTCTAATAGATCGACTTTGTCTCTTTCCCAAAGTCCTCTGCAGCTATTTCATGTAGCTTTTAGGTAAAAGTAATGGTCTGCGGTTGTTGATTAAAAAACAAATCACCCCAGGCTCCTTAAAGGGACAGATCATTTAGGAATGCAGCAATGCAGGGAAGTTGCTGTGGCCTGGGAAGTGAGTGACAGCAGCGCTGGGCGGGTCCAGAGAGGGCAGCCCCTGTGGGAACTGTGGGTGTGGCAGAAGGTAGACTTTAGCCCTGGAGGTGCAGACAGCTGCTGCAGCAACAAGCTTGGTGAAAGTTTCGTAACTCCGACGGAGTACTGCCAACTTCACTGTATTTGGAGAATTTTTCAGTTGAAAAGGAAACCCCACCACCTTGATCAACGGCGGACTTCTCAACCTGAAACTCTCTAGAGATCAAATCTCAAGCGTGCCCAGGGTGTGCTGGAGCCTGTGCGGCACAGTTCGCGCGCCGGCGTTACTAATGTGGTCTATACTGTACTTTTTAAAGCTAACACTTTACATTTAAAAACTCCTGGGTTCTCAGTAAAAGAGAGTACTTGACAAGACTGGCAGGGTTTTTTTGTTTTGTTTTGTTTTGTTTTTCACTAGAGCTGGCGCGGAGCAGCCCCTGGAGGTGGAAGGTGCCCTCCGCGCTTTGACAGGGTCCCACTACTGCCTACCGTGCACCTATCAGTCTCTCTCATTTTAACAGATGTCTGTGCTATGTAGGCGTTTGAGTTCGATGCCCTGTGCTCTGTCTCTAAGAATGTGATACACGCGTGTGTTCAACCGTCACAGACTTCGGAAGACTTAAATGCATGCGAGTTTACAACCCTCATTCTGACATTCCTTTTCAATTTCCTCCCACTTCTCCATTTTCTCCTTCTGTTAATGGAACTACCCATAAGGATTTTCTAGTTATCTCTAAAGCATTGAATGTTTAGGGAAAGGGGCATTCATGACGATCTATATTTGAAATGTGATATAATTTTAAATATTGTTAAGCTAGACAATGAAAAGCTGCATCAAGATGAACAAGGGAAAAAATTAATGTCTTATTCAACACTTTTCCTTTGATAAACTGTCACACAAAGTCACCCACTGAAACCCTCTTTGCCTTTTAATACTCATTCGTGGAGATAAAGACACTCTTCCTGCTTCAGGGGGATAACTGTGATAACTGTAATCAGAACACATCAGCTCAATATCCCCAGTTCACAGAAGGCACTGGACCTATAAGGACCAAGACAGCATCACCAAGGAGACTGACTGGAAATGAGGCAAGAGGATCAAAAGTTCAAGGTGATCCTTGGCTGAATAGAGTTTGAGGGCTACATGAGACCTTGTCTTAAACACCCAAAGAAAAGGGGAAAGGGGAGGAGGAAGAGAACGAAGTGATGATGATGATCCCAATGAGCGTGTTTGGAAACCATGCATGGAAATATTAGTAATAGTAATAGCTTAGTCAGTGTTCTATTGCTGTGAAGAGACACCATGACCAAGGCAACTCTTGCAAGAGAAAGCATTTAACTGGAGGCTTGCTTACAGTTTAAGACGGTTAGTCCAAGATCATCATGACTGGAAGCAGATAGGCATGATGCTAGAGAAATAGCTGAGAGATTTACATTCTGATCCACAGGCAGCAGGCAGAGAGACACTTTTGAGAAACAAAGTCTACCCCAGTAACACATTTCCTCCAATAAGGCCATGCCTCTTAATCCTTTACAAACAGTTCCTCTAACTGGGAACCAAGCTTTCAAATAAATAAACATATAGGAACCATTCTAAATCAAACCACCACAAGTTGTATGGTTCAGGGTGATTCTTCTGTTTGACCCTACCTACTTTTTTCTAACATTCCCCAAGGTGAACATGTCTTGGCAGCATAACAAAAATTATAACAGAGAATAATTTTGAAAAAAAAAAAAACGGACACTGATAGAAAAGAAATCAAACCTTTTGTATTCACTATGCTCCTTTTCAAGATGACCCCTCCCCCTTTCTCTCTCTCTCTCTCTCTCTCTCTCTCTCTCCTTCCCTCTCCTTCTCTCCTTCTCTGTCTGTCTCTATATCCCCCCTTCCTCTCTCTTTTCTTTTGCTGACCCCAAAGTCTGGTCTTCCCCTGTCCCCTTTCCCCTAATGAAAAATCCCTCCACATGAGTTCTGTTGCATAGCACCTTTGCATAGCATCTTTCTCTCACACCTATTAAATTTACAACAGCAGTGGTGGTGATGGTGGTGGTTGTTGTCTTATTTGTTATCATTGTTTCTATTATTTTGGTTGTGGTTAGTTGTGGTCATTGTTGTGTTGCTTTTGCAGAGCAGAAGAAAGTCTTTGCATATGCTAGCCAAGTGATTTACTCAAGCTACCACCGAGCTACAGCCCCAGAATTTTCTTTCTTTTTCTCTCTCTCTCCTTCCTTCTCTCTCTCTCTCTCTCTCTCTCTCTCTCTCTCTCTCTCTCTCTCTCTCTCTTTCTTGTTTTTGAGGCACTATGATTGGCCTATAATACTCCATGGCTGAATAAAATACTCCATGGCTGGTCTATAATACTCCATGGCTGGTCTATAATACTCCATGGCTGGTCTATAATACTCCATGGCTGGTCTATAATACTCTATGGCTGAATAAAATACTCCATGACTGGCCTATAATACTCCATGGCTGGTCTATAATACTCCATGGCTGGTCTATAATACTCCATGGCTGGCCTATAATACTCCATGGCTGGTCTATAATACTCCATGACTGATCTATAATACTCTATGACTGAATAAAATACTCCATGACTGGTCTATAATACTCCATGGCTGGTCTATAATACTCCATGGCTGGTCTATAATACTCTATGGCTGAATAAAATACTCCATGACTGGCCTATAATACTCCATGGCTAGTCTATAATACTCCATGGCTGGTCTATAATACTCCATGGCTGGCCTATAATACTCCATGGCTGGTCTATAATACTCCATGACTGATCTATAATACTCCATGGATGAATAAAATACTCCATGGCTAAATAAAATACTCCATGACTGGCCTATAATACTCCATGACTGGCCTATAATACTCTATGACTGAATAAAATACTCCATGACTAGCCTATAATACTCCATGGCTGGTCTATAATACTCCATGGCTGGTCTATAATACTCCATGACTGATCTATAATACTCCATGGCTGGTCTATAATACTCCATGACTGATCTATAATACTCCATGACTGATCTATAATACTCCATGACTGATCTGTAATACTCCATGGCTGAATAAAATACTCCATGGCTAAATAAAATACTCCATGACTGGCCTATAATACTCCATGGCTGGTCTATAATACTCCATGGCTGAATAAAATACTCCATGACTGGCCTATAATACTCCATGGCTGGTCTATAATACTCCATAACTGATCTATAATACTCCATGGCTGATCTATAATACTCCATGGCTGAATAAAATACTCCATGGCTGGTCTATAATACTCCATGACTGGCCTATAATACTCCATGGCTGGCCTATAATATTCTATGGCTGATCTATAATACTCCATGGCTGGTCTATAATACTCCATGACTGATCTATAATATTCCATGGCTGATCTATAATACTCCATGACTGAATAAAATACTCCACGGCTGGTCTATAATACTCCATGGCTGGCCTATAATACTCCATGGCTGAATAAAATACTCCATGGCTGGTCTATAATACTCCATGGCTGGCCTATAATACTCCATGGCTGGTCTATAATTCTCTGTGGCTGGTCTATAATACTCCATTGATGGAGGAGGGTCATCTGTCTATGTGTTACTTTCATTGGTTAATAAAGAAACTGCCTTGGCCCTTTGATAGGACAGAAAATCAGGTAGACGGAGTAAACAGAACAGGATGCTGGGTAGAAGGCAGTGAGGCAGATGTGATGAAGCTCCAGCCCAAGATGGATGCAGGTTAGAATCTTCCCAGTAGCCACCACTTTGTGGTGCTACACAGATTATTAGAAATGGGTTAAGCAAGATGTGAAAGTTAGCCAATAAGAGGCTGAAACTAATGGGCCAGGCAGTGTTTAAATGAATACAGTTTCTGTGTTGTTATTTCGGGTGTAAAGCTAGCCATGCAAGAGATGGGCGGGACAAAAAGCAGGCCTGCCTGCAGCTCCTCACTACACTCCATGACTGACCTACAATGTACTATCATGGCCCAGGGTAGCCTCGACCACTTTTCAGTCCTTCTCTTTCGGCCTCCAGAGCGCTGGAGTATAACCATGTCCCCTACATCTGGCTTGTTTTTGTTTTCCCGTGGTGCTGTGATGGCACCCAAGGCCTCATACACAAGAATCAAGGCCTTCTGCCAACTAAGCCAGATCCCAAGGCCTACACTGTCCATTCTCTATTAACTCAAAGTATTTTAAATAAAAATCAAATTTGGGGTTTCTCATTAAAGTGAGAAGACTTGGGATTGGGCTGATTCTTATGCTGAAGCTGAGGCCTGAGGGCCCAAAGTTGAAATGTCTCCTCCGGGGTTTGTCACAATCCCCACCCTCCACACCTCCACTGGGTCACAGCAGTTGGATTTTCTCCATCCCTCCTCAGTCTTCACCAAAACTAGAATAAAAATGCTTAATTCTCCCCTTTCTTGGGATGGAGAGGATCTTCACTGTCTTACAAAGGCTGTTCTATCACATGTAAACTGTATTATGTAGTCCGCTCATGTTAATCTGTCTTTTGTTACCAGTACCTCAGTCACAAACTTAAGTAGATGGGTAGATAAAAAGATGTTTTTCCTCCCTACAATTTGAGACACGAAAATTAAAAAAAAAAATTAAAAATCCCCACAAAGTATTAGATCCCTGCAACAAGACCCCTACACTGGTCAGCATAGGGCCTGAGCCGCTGCTCTGTGTTCTCCTTTCCTGGTGCTCACCTGATCAGAGTTACCAAGACCAGCTGATCCAAGCACGGGGAGAAGAACTCTGTCCCCCACCCCCTTTCCTGACAGGCTGGCCGTGTGCAAGCTGTACCCACAGTGCCGCATTAGTGATGTGGGGTGTCTCATTCCTGACACCTCCAGCCGGTCAGCTTTGTGTAGAGAAGCTGTCGTTGTTCTCCTCAACTGAAGACTACTGTAAGCTGTGGTTCTCTGGTGGTGACAGTGCTGCTCCCAGGGACATTTTGGCTGTCTGTGCTTCTTTTTCCTGTCACTGTAATAGAGGTACCTACTACAGGCTTGGAATGTTATTAAGCATCCTATGGTGGGCAAGATGGGCCCTTGCGAGAAGGGACCGAGCAGTTCCAGGTGATGTACTACGTCCAGTGAGTAATGCATCTTCCGGATGTTATGGACATGGAAGTCCATGCGGTGGCAGTGCACCGATATGGAAAGATCTCTTCCGTTCTAAGAGACTGGAACTTTTGCTGGACCCCACAGCCAGAGTCAATAACACACGCTGAGGTCCCTTAAGACCTGAGACTGAGACTGCAAGTCTACTCAGGCTCAGCCTGCTTGTTTAACCTTCCCGTAAGAGCACCAGCAGCAATCAACCTTACTTTCCTTGGATTTCCCAGGCAATCAACTTTTACAACCTAAGTTTACCCTGAAGCAATACCTGGTTGCAGGAAGAACCACAAACTGAGATTACCCAAGAACCACCCAAAAACCGACCATCCAAAGGAAATGCCTAACATTCCAACCATTGTAGATAGGATCACCTGCCACCACACACTCACCAGGACACCCCCAGACAATTGTCAGCCAATTAGGTTCAGGGGTCCTGAACCTTAGAAATCCCTCACCTCCATCTACTATAAAAACACAACTCTAACTGAGCTCGGGGCTCTCTGATTACTCCAATATGTTGAACACAGGAAGAGACCGAGTTTGCAAACTTTCATTAAAATAAAAGTTCTTTGCTTTTACATACAGGACTCAGTCTCCTTGTTGGCTTTTGGGAGACTTTGCGGATCTGGGCATAACAGTTACTAACTAACTCTTATGACTCAAATTCACTCATAATTCTTGTATACTTAGCCATGTGGCTCAGTACCTTTTTTCAGTAAGACATTTGTATCTTGCTTCTTCTGCATCTGACTGGTGACTGACTCTCTGCCTTTCCTCTTCCCAGAATTCTCCTAGTCTAGTCACCCCACCTATACTTCCTGCTTGGCTACTGGCCAATCAATGTTTTATTAAAGTAATATTAGTGACAAATCTTTACAGTGTACAAGATCATAATCCCACAGCATCTCAGAAGCAAGAGCAACAAATGGTCCTATGCCCCTAAAGCTCCCATACGTTTCTTCTTTCAAGTTAAGTTTGATTCTCCTCCAGCTTCTGTCACAAAAAGCTGGCCTGGCTTTCTAAGAAACTTCTCACCCATGTCGGCTCTCAAACTCCTCACACGAGGGAGAGTTCTCTGTCTCCCGCAGTTCATGCGCACGCAACAGTTGATTCTTTATACACCAACCCACAGCAGGAGGAGATGGTAGCTTTAAACCACATGGCAATTTGGCATGGCACAAAAATGTTAGAGTCATCAATTTGGCTACTATTTTCCACTGAGGTGATTTCCTCCAAAAAATCTTGTAATTTGAACTCTGTGGAAGATGGAGAGCCATCAGGAAAGAGTTGTGAAAAGCGGGGTTTGCCACTGTTTACATTTCTCTGTCCTCAGGAAGAGGAGGGAATGAGCTAAACAGTTTGCTGAGGTAAAATCTAACCGCATCCACAGCACCAGACATGCTGACAAGACACCACTTCCGGGAATTCAGAGAGAAAACACTAGTGAGAGAGATGTGGGCACTCGACTTTCCAGTCTTGTTAAACAGGACACTTACCCCCTTCAACCCCAGCAGGTCAAACTCGGGCTGTAAAAGGCACTCTTGGGTTTGTTCATGGAAGTGGATATTTCCTTTCTGTTTTGCAGTTTTCTTTATTTGTTGTTGTTGCATGTATTTAGAGTGTGTTTGTGTAAGTGTGTGCATACACATGTCTAAGACACTCGTAGGAGTCAGTTTTCTCCTCCACCATGTGGGTTCTGGAGATGGAACTTCTGTCATTCGGCTTGGCAGCCTGGTGTCTTAATCTTCAAAGTGAAAAAAGTCTTCCAGACTGCTGCAATGGCAGCTCACTGAGCCACCGCACCAACCTAGATTTCTCTTACTTTGAAAAATCCTACTACCTTTCAGATAGAAGAAAAATGGCGTTAAAAAAGATGATAAGTGAAAGAAAAGAGATACAAGGTGCCTTTGCCTTTACTGTCTCTGAACCATTCTTGACATTCATTATTAATGTGTTATGTTCGTAATAGATGTTAGAATCAAAATCATTTGCCTGATTATTCACTTTTTGACCCATGGGTCAGAAAACAAGCCTATTTATAATTCTGCTTCGGGAAAATTTTTAAGAGATGCATGCAAAGGTAGCCCCACCACTCCGTTAATTAGCAGCCTGAGTGGGGCCTCTGAACCCTGGACCTCACTTTGGATTTAGTGCAGAAGACAGAGGGAGCTGAGCACTTGAAAGACGCCTGCGCGGAACACCAGGTAAGCATGTGGTCCTGGCTCACACAGTTCAGATACCAAGACCGGAGGGGGAGCTCATAATGAAAGCCTAATAAAATCCAAACGGAGACACGGTGACAGCTGAAATTAACGTCAGCCCTGGCGGCCTGTTGCTTGACTCTGATTGGCACCCAGCTAAGGAGCCCCTCCCAAAGGTTTACAGTATTCAGCTCTAGGGACTCTTTCTCACAGCTACCAACAGCACTTGAGCTGTTCCCATGGTTCCTTGGAGTTCTTCTTTGAACCAGAGAAAGATCTCAAAGCAGACACAAGCAAAAGACGTGTTTAAAGAAGAGCGGGAGAGAAGATGAGAAGGAATGCACTCAAGAGAGCATGCGGATAGACAGGGAGCAACGGAAAAGTATTGCGGCACAGTAGGTCCCTTCAATAGAGTGTTTCCTATGCGCCAAGCTCTTTTTAATCACTTTTCAAACATTCACTCAATCTTCACATCATCCCTAATATTTAGCATTGTCACCAATCCTACTAGTCAGGCAGGTTGGAATGTGTATCCTTGGCTACATAGTTGCTGAATGACAGACAGAACTGGAAGCTGAACCAGGCGAATCTGATCTCGGGCCTCTCCTAGACAACAGCTACAGCTGTTCTTAGTAGTAGAAAACAGAAAGCAGGAAGTTTATGTAACTGGGTTCAGGGTAGACCTAGAAACTGCCTCTGTGTGTGATGGTGAAGGAGAGAAGCGAAAGACGAAAAGCGGCTCCAAAGAGAAGAGCTATGGAAAATCACAAAGAAAGCAAAAGACACATGAAAGTTGCAGAGAAAAGATGGGTGAGGAGCGGAAAGCAAACACAGCCGTAGCCACGCAGCCTGGCGGAGGGAGAGTGACTCCGTTTCCTTTCTGTTACCATGATAAACATCACAAGCAAAAGAGAGTTGGGGGAGGAACGTGGTTATTTCAGCTTATACTTTATAATCCATCACTGAGGAAAGTCGGGAGGCAAAAACCTGGAGGCAGGAAATTAAGCAAAAACTGTTGAGGACACTGCCTACTGGCTTGTTTCTAGTGGCTTGCTCAGCCTGCTTTCTTATTTAATTCAGGATCACCTGCCCACGGGTGGTACCATCCACAGTGCTTGGGCCCTCCCACAACAAACATTAATCAAGAAAATGCCTTACAGAGTTGCCTACACGGTAGGATGGAGGCATTTTCTCAGCTAAGGTTCCCTTTTCTCTGATGACACTAACCTATGTCTGGTGCGGGCACACACACATGCACACACGCACACACACACGTATACTTTCACCCTCTAGCACGCTAACAAGCACAGAAAGGAAGCAGAAACTCTTCCAAAAAGGTAAGCCAGGAAAGAGACAGACAGGCCTGCCCTTAGGATAAGCCCATTGCCCTCACGAGTCTCAAACCCGACTGTAGATGATGGTAAGACACTAATTCCTCTGGCACAGCAGTAAGCAGTGGAGAGAAGCCCATTCTGCAACCCTGTGATTCAAAGGACAGTGACCTGGAACCATATTAAGAGAGAATTTATTGTTTAAACCAAGTTGCCCTGGAATTGAAGATCAGTGAAAAACCTCAGGACGGGAGCCTGGATCTGACCAGCCGTAACTCCTGGATGAGGGAAGACCCAAGAAGGCATTTAGGAAGAATGGAAGGGCTGTCATGCCCAGGCAATGAGGGGCAGAGGTGGTAACCCCATCATTGGTGTCCAGGAGTGACATCATCAGCCAAGAAGAGCCCTGGAGTCTGACACTCCTGTGCCTAAACACAGCAGGCGGATCAGCCTCTAGAACTACCTGTCTGTCACTACCAGAAGAAAAGCTCAAGGTGAATTCTTAGGGGGTCTTGAAAGGACAAAGCAGGTACCCACCTGCACAGCTCTCCTCGCTGCGGCTGCTTCCCACGCTCCTGACACAATCAGGAGAATCCTCCATCTTGAAGAGCAGCTGCATGGGCTGGAGAGTGTGAGGCCAAAAGGAGTTTTCCAGTCCCCAGACTGTAAAGCTGAGTATGGTCTGGAGAGGGCCGCGGGGTCCAAGGAAGGAGCCTGCTAAAGTAAAGACAGCTACATAGACTGCAGACAATCACTGTGGTATTTTGTGGCATTGGCCCCCAAAATTTCATAGGGAATGGCACTATTAAGAGGTATGGTTTTGTTGGAGTGGGTATGACCTTGTTGGAGGTAGTATGTCACCGTGGGGGTGGGCTTTGAGGTTTTCTATGCTGACTGAGACACTGAGAAAACTCAGTGTCTCAGTCAGCTTCCTGTTACCTATGAAATGTGGGACTCTCAGCTACTGTTCCAGCGCCCACATCTGCCTGTAGGCTGCTGTGATCCCCACCATGGTGATAATGAACTGAACTCTAAAACTGTAAGTTAGCCACCCTAACTAAATACTTTCTTTTTAAGAGTTGACATGGGCGGAATGGGATGGATGGGATAAAGGAAGGGTGGATATGGGAGCAGGGAAGCATATATCTTAATTAAGGGAGCCATCTTAGGGTTGGGCAAGAGACTTGACTCTAGAGGGGCTCTCAGGTGTACAGGGGGATGTCCTCAGCTAGTTCCTTGGGCAGCTGAGGAGAGGGAACCTGAAATGGCCCTATCCTATAGCCATACTGATGAATATCTTGCATGTCACCATAAAACCTTCATCTGGCGATGGATGGAGATAAAGACAGAGACCCACATTGGAGCACTGGACTGAGCTCCTAAGGTCCAAATGAGGAACAGAAGGAGGGAGAACATGAGCAAGGAAGTCAGGACCGCAAGGGGTGCAGCCACCCACTGAGACAGTGGGGCTGATCTATTGGGAGCTCACCAAGGCAAGCTGAACTGGGACTGAAAAAGCATGGAATAAAACCGGACTCTCTGTACATGGTGGACAATGAGGGCTGATGAGAAGCCAAGGACAATGGCACTGGGTTTTGATCCTACTGCACGTACTGGCTCTGTGGGAGCCTAACCTGTTTGGATGCTCACCTTCCGAGACCTGGATGGAGGGGGGAGGACCTTGAACTTCCCACAGGGCAGGGAACTGCTCTTCGGACTGGAGGGGGAGAGGAAGGGGGAGGGAAATGGGAGGTGGGGAGGAGGCGGAAATTTTTTCAATTAAAAAAAAGAGTTGGCATGGTCATGATGTCTCTTCACAGCAATAAAAAACCCTAAGACACTTGCCTGTTATGGGATCAGCACCAGCATGAGCCATAGGAAAGACAAGAGCCCAAGAGCTGGATGACCCTGCTCCCAAGTGCATTTAACTGGCAATCTCCAATGTTTTTCCTATTATAATTTTATCAGTGTTTTTACTTTATGGTACTTTTTGAATTGTCTTTATTTTTCATTCCCTTAATAATTTTTTTCCTTACTAAGCAATCTTTTTCTTTCTCTTTTTTCTTCATTCTTTCTTCCTTTTTTTTCCTCCTCCTCTTCCTTCCCCTATTACTCTCCCTCTTCCTTCCTTCCTTCCTTCTCCCTGAGCTTTGTCATTTTCTTTCTACTATGTTTTGAGTACTTTTCCTCCATCTAGTAAAGGTTTGTCTGTCTGTCTGTCTGTCTACCTGTCTGCTCCCTCAGTTATGCCTGATTCTTTAAAAACTCATCTGATTTTTAATCCCCTCCTTACATTTATCTAATTTTGCTTACAAACTTTTCCATTATTAGAAAATTCTTTTCCCCCCTAAAATTCCTTGCCCTATTTCCTTCCACAGCATTCTCCATCCCTTCTTCCTCCTTTTTTCCACTGACTAAACCTCGCTGTCATCAAAGGCTCTCTTCCCATGTCCCCTTCCTTATCTTGTCCATGTAATGTCTCCATGTTTACTCTAACTAATTGGTAACTTCATGGCATGCTCTGTGTTACTGCTTCTATTTTATGACTTGTAGTTATTGGTGCTTTAACCATTTTGGAGTGTGTTTCTATAGCTGGTATAGGTTGATGTGATTACAATTATTTGGTTTGTTTTCTCAGCACTGTGTATAACGGGGGATTGAGCCCCCAAAGTGGGCTGAGCAATAACAAATTCCCAAATAAAACTAGGAGTGACCATCAAGCCAGCATTTGCACAGACTGTATTACAGAAGCACCAGGAAGACGAAAAGAAGACAGAATGACTCCCATATAATATCCTAACACTTCCGAATGACCAAATTCAGAGACACTAAAACAGGCAAAATGCCAGGCAAAGATTTCAAAAGTTTATTAATAAAAATGATCACTGACTTCAAAAAGGATACAAACAAGATGAAGTTGATATAGACATAGGAACAAAGGTCAGCAACATCATAAGGTGGGAACAGCAAACTGAGGGAGAAAGTCAACAATAGAGATAAAAGGTGACCATGTGGGAGACAGGTTCAGAAGAAAGATGTGATTTTTGAGAAACAAACATAAAAATACTGGCAACAACTCAAAATCACTTTTTTAATTGGAAAGCCTCATCAGTGGACTCAACCAGGAAGAAGAAAGAAAGTTGGGACTTGCAGACAAGGTCAAGGAAATACTACATTCAAATGTCAATAAAGAAAAACAGACAAACATGACAAGATCCAGTAACTCTGGGATACCATCAAGAGACCAACCTAAGAATCCACAGGATGGAGGAAAGAGCTAGGATTAAAAACTAAAGACAAAAATCTATCCAATGAAATTATAGCAAAAATGTCCCAAATCATGTAAGAAATAGATATCCAAATGCAAGCAGCATTAGCAACTCAAGCTGGCACAATTAGTAGCAAACCTCTCTACAACATGTCCAGGTCAAAATTTCAAAAATAAAGCTGGAGAGGTGGTACTTTCTGCTCTTGGGGAGACCTTAGTTCGATTCCCATCAGGTGGCATACAGCTGCACATACTTGCGGCTCAAGGGACAGTGTCTCCAGAGACATGCACATAATTTTTTAAAAATAATATCAAAAATACAAAGCAAAGAAATAATATTAAAAATCATAAAAGGAAAAACTGCCAACCACTCACAAAGGCAAACACGAAACGGACATCAGACCTCTCTTGAGCACTAAAGAAGATGCTTATACTCTACAAAGTGGTGAAATAAGACTGTCTCATTCATGAGACAGAAAAAAATCAGCTTCATGAGAGGAACATGAACAATGGGCCAACATAGTAAAGCGTCAAGTCTCTGCCATCGATAGGAGAGAAGATAAAGAGCAAACAGAGAAGCAACTGACGGGGGAGATTACAGGAATCTGTACGCATCTGTCATAACAACTTAAATGCAAATTGTCTCAACTCACCAAAAAAACCAACTGTATTTAAAAAACTATATCTATCTGCTGTCTCGGAGAGTCACATTTTGTTAGTGAAGACATCCATAGACTAAGAGTCAAAGGATGAAGAACAATCTAGCAAGCTAATGGAGGCTGAAGGTAACCTAGCATAGGCATTCTGATACCTGCTAACGTAGCTCTCAGAATCAGTCAGACAACATAACAAATGTGCTGCAAACTAACAAAGGGATCAGCCCATTGACAAGACTGAGCAGTTGTAAAAACATGTGCACCAAATGTTGGAATACCCAATTTAATAAGACATATAAAAAGGCTGACAAGTCCTGCTAAAATAATAGATGACTTTAATACTCTTATCTTTAGATCGGCCATCCAAACTAGAATTCATGAAATAAACTTCAGAGTTATTTACTATATCATACACTGAACATACTTAATAGATATATCTAAAAACATATACATGTATATTAACAGCCCATGCTTCAAGGAGAAATTAAGTATATACTCTTTCAGCAGTCTATAGAACATTCTCTGTCACATTCTATGGCCACATTCTATGTCACATAGCAAGTATTAACAAGCACAAAAGAATCAAACTCATTTCTTCTATCTTATCAGATCACAGTGGTTTAAAACTAGAAATCAATAGACAAAGAAACCACAGAAATTACTCAAATATTTGGAGATGGAACAATACATTCTTGAATGGCAATGGCTCAATCAAGAAATCAGGAAGAAGCCAGGTGGTGATGGCGCACGCCTTTAATCCCAGCACTCAGGAGGCAGAGGCAGGTGGATGTCTGTGAGTTTGAGGTCAGCCTGGTTTACAAGAGCTAGATAGTTCCAGAATAGGCTCCAAAGCTACAAAGAAACCCTGTCTCGAAACTCAAAAAACAAAACAAAAAATTAGGAAGAAAGCTTTTTTAAAATATCCCTGGAATCAAATGAAAGTGCAACTTACCAGAACTCTGAGATTTGGCCAAGGTGATCCTAAGAAGTTAATAACTGAGAGTGGTTACATTGAGAAAAACGTTCAGAATGACCTCAGATAAATAGCCTAATGATGCACTTCAAAGGCTTCCGCTTAGCCTTCACTTTTTCTTGCTGGGGCACAACACAAAGCCTGGATGTCCAGTCAAACAAGCTTTGGAGAAGGAGGAAGGAACCCCGTCCTCACCAGCTTCCTCAGGTCGAGTAGCTACTCTGGGCAGCCCACTCCAGGTTCTCGTCATGTAAGGAAATCACCCACTTTCCCTGTTGACACCCAAGAAGTCACATCCCTCTTCCAAGAGTTGAACCCAGGCTTGCCCTTTCTCTCCCATCAGACTTTGAGAAGTAACTCCTCTAAGTCTGTGTAAGCCGCTGCAGGTAGGAATGGGGGATGGGGGAGGAAAGAAGGCACTAAAGGGGCTAAAGCGTTCCTGACAGAACATTACGTAATGCCTACAGGTGGATTATTAGGGGAAAATATTAGGAAGTTCAACAGATTTGCCATAACATTTTCCCTGTAAGACCCCACCTGCTGTTTTATTTTTAACGCCTCCTTTGGGTGAAATCACTGATCGTGTTTTCTTCTCTCTCCATTATTCTCTCCTTAAAGATCAACTAATAGGAAGCTTTTGGATAATCTTGCACTAGAATTTTTCTAGTTAGTTTTAATTAGCTGTCTGGCTCTGAAACTAAACTCTACTGTGACTTCTAGACTCTTCCAAACAGGGTCAAGCTTGAGATATTCTCTACTTTGTTCTTAGAGTTGGAAAAGAAAGTTTAAGGCACCAAAAGATAGAGCCCAAACCAGCGTCAAACTCACCACCCAACACCCACTCCACAGCCACAGCCACAACTTCCCAAGTACAGAGATTATGGGCACCATGCCTGGCTAAGTCAAAGGCTTAGCTGTGGCAGGAGGATGCCTTTATGCCCCTTCTAAGGCGTATAATTGGAATGGCAGTTCCAAAAATGCTAAAGACATCAACTTGTTCTTTCAGATACTCGGGGTGTCCTGGTTAGTACAGCTGCAGAGTTAATCTTACACTCGGCACAGAAGTATGGAAGTCAAGCTCAATATTTTTAGCACTTCTCAGAGAGTTTAACTTGACTGAACTGCCTCGCAAAGTTGATGTGTCAAACTGCCATCTGTTCCATCCACACTCACGTTCACACATTCAAGGAAGAAACACTGCTCTCTGGGTTTAATTGTCTCGTAATTAAGAACTGAGTTGGTGGGTGACCCGGAGTTACCGAAGCAACTGCCTTTTTACCACAGATCGTCACCTTTGAGTGCGAGGCTTTAATTTTTAACTTGGTTACGGCGGGCGGGGGGGGGGGCACTCTAAAATAAGCATATTAAATGAAAACTCAAACTTAAAAAAAAACCCTTGCCTGGTATTTATTCAAGATCTAGAAACTCATAAATAACTAGGAGATGAAGTTCGGGATTGATGAATTGTTGTAGAGTGTGGGAAATTTATGTTCTCAGGAGTCTCTGGCTCACAGACACGTAAATTGCATACATCTTTTAAATACAAATGACTGTACCAACCAGCTGCCCCACCCCCACCCATGCTACCCTTTCCTCTCTGCTGTCAAAACTGGAGTTCTTTCTCCTGTTTCCCCAGCTACTCTCTTTGGCTAACGAGGGAGAAATCTACAAGCCAGTAATAAAGGGAAGTGTGTCAGAGGACAAGCTCAGTTTCCTCATTCCAGCTATCCTTTCTAACTTCCTGTGTGGCCCACTGGGGACAGCCCAGCTGGGGGAGCCGCCTTATCAAGGCACACAATGCCCTCCCAAATTGGCTATTTCAGTGTCTTTTTTGTTATATTGTTTAAAATATTGACTAATTTTTAGGAAGAGTCCTACCCACTCCATCTTGAGCATCAGGTCAGTGTGGGTTTGGCTCTTCCCCAAGCTTCCCAGCTGAGCATTCTTCCCTTGTACTTTTTCCCAATTTAACATCTTCTGTCATACAGACTGAGCAACCTCAGAGGAGAAACTGTCATTTCCCTGTACTTCAGAGCCTAAGTACCCCAAAGTGTCTGGCACCAAATTGGCTTTTAAAAAAAATAGTAACCCCTACAAACAAATCCTATAGTATTGATAAATGATCAGGTCAGTTCTCTTCATCCTAAAGACCTGTTCAAGCCCTCCCCTCACTCTCCCTGCTCCAAGAGCTATTAACATGGTGAGGAAAGAGGTTTGAGTTCGTTCCGTTTCTCTAAAGGAAACTGCCTAGGTCATCCTGCCATTCCGAGGTCCAGTTATCAACCATGTGACTGTGTAAAAGATGGCAGGTGCCACTGCAGAGTCCCAGACTCTTGTTAAATAGGTGGAGCATCTTACAACAACATGGAGGCCTGGTTTTCGGGAACAAGCCTCCATCCATTGCAAACAGTTGCAGTTACCGCTGCATTCATTTATGCAGTTATGTCCTGAGCTCGTGGTGTTCTCCATAAATTAGATCTCATAACACACCTTCTTTCCCCAGTTAATGACTACACAACATAATGCTACCAGGAGTTAAAAATAGCTGTGATTGGGCCAGGCATGGCGGTGCATGCCCATAATCTCAGCTACAGAGGAGATTGAGGCGATGGGATAACTTCAAGGCCAAGTTGGGCTAAACTATGAGACCCTCAAAACAGACAAGAAAAGTGTGAACAGAGTAGGTACCTAAAGGAATGTGTACATTATTAGTGAAAACACTAAAATTGGTGACTAATCTCCTATAATATACAGCATATTTTGTTCTGAAGAACAATGTCCTAAAATAAAAACAAACGGGTGAAAATAATAAGCAGAGTTTCTCCTATGCTTTATCATTATTGAGAAAACGTAAAAAATAATTTAACAGGTGTTTTTAATCAGCCAGATGTGTGCTTCAATGCCTGTTATATAGACCAACATATATCATAAAGAATGCTTGAAATGTTTTTCATCTTGGTCACTAATGAGTGCTTGTTTCGGGTATTGAGAAGAGCAGAAGAAAGGAGGAGAAGTGAATACAAGGACCACTGGTGCAATCCCTCTAGGACAAATGGATACAAGCACGGCTTCAGATCCTCGTTTTTACCCAAGTTGCACCTGTAAGCCCTGCCTAGAAGAAAATGGCAGCATCCGCAGAAGCTAAGAGTTGGCCAAGTAGGGGCTCCAGGTAGCTTCACAAGACAGTGGTCCTTTCCTAAGTGGAAGAAGAGAGAAACTGAGGTCAGAAGTAGTACAGAAGTACACAGGGACTTTGTCACCAATCAGTGAGGGTTGACTCAATAGCTCAGAGACGCTCAGAAGACAGTCCCTCTCAGAAACCCGGGCTGGTAGGTTTGACAACCCACAACACCCCTAAATCTCAGACCATCAGCCCCCCAAAATAAAAGCCCAAATCTGTCATCCTCCCTAAGGATGTGGGTCAAGCTGACTTTGACAGGCTCAGGAATGAGGCAGTCCCTTGCCCGGTCCACATTGGGTTGCTCTAACAGAATTCTCAAGACTAGGTAACTTGTAAGGAATAAAAGTTAGGCGACACATAACCCTGGAGGCTGGAAAGTCTAATCTTGGGGGTTTACATCTGTCGCAAGTCTTTCTGGCTAGGTAGTAACATGTCAGATTATCACTTAGAGAAGTCAAGAAAGTTAGGGCTATAAGTAGCCCACTCCACAGCACTGATAACAGTATGAACGTACTTCTAAAGCAAGAGCCCTCAGGCCCTAACACCTATTAAAGGTCCCATCTCTCAACCCTGCTGCACTGGAGATTAAGTTCCAGCACTTGAATTTTGGGGTACACATTCAAATCATTACAACCCCCTTTCCTACTCCTTGGCTGGCAAGGAAGCTAGAGGGAGGATGAAAATTAAAGTTAATAAGGTTCCTTGGGGCCGACAAACATGGCTGGTATCAGCCTTTAGGCAAGCTATTCTGTTTCATGGGGATGTCCAAGGTAAGCACCAACTAATGGCTTACAAATGAGTATTTTGATTATATAACTGAATTTGTCCATAGCCAACAAGAGCCTGGGAGCCTGGGGTCTTTTGGCAGGGAGTTTTGAGCTGTTGCTATCATGGCCTGTTTCCCTACATGTTTGCTTTCACTGGAAAATAAAAGCCCTAGCAGACGATTTGTTTTGGTTTGGTTTTCCGAGACATGGTTTCTCTGGGTAGCCCTGACTGTCTAGGAATTTACACTGTAAGACCAGGCTGGCTTGAACTCAGAGGTCCACTTACCTCTGCCTCCTGAGTGCTGAGGGGAAAGGTGTTGCGCCACCACCACCTAGCTACAAGCAGACAATTTTTAAATTCACATTTTTAAAAATATATAAAACACTGCAGATATGAGCAAATCCTCTAAGCTTTTTCCCTGGTTCACTATGTATTCTCATCCTTCAAAAGGCGGACAAGACCAAAATTCGCCGTTGTTCTGAATGTGATAGTTCTCACCCCTGGCATACTGTAAATGTCCAAAATGGGGGCATGACCATCAATGATATATAATTTTGCTTCCCATACTTCCAAACCTTATGTAAGTGAAGCGATGAATCTGAACCTCTGTCACTGTTTGCTCACCATTGCCCTCAAGATATTTTCAGGTTCACATGATATTATTATCATTATTATTATTTATTTTATGAAATGGGCTGGCCTCAAGTTCCTGGGATCCTGAACTATTGGGAATTAGTTAATTCACTTTTTCAGCTGCAGTGTTCGGTTATGTGATTATATATTACTTTCACGGTAGAGTTCTATTACTGATACTGTTCACTATAGTATTTATTATAGCATTCTATTATGTAATGTATCAATTTATTTCTTAATTCATCTAAGGAGTTCAGGAGGAGGAGTAGAATGTGAGCCTTCATGACTCTAAAGATACCTTTGATAATATCTAATAAACTGATGAAGCATCTATATCCTGTTAGCAGAGACTGAGAGACCCTGACATTGTACACTCTTTGAGCTATGGTACTGTCTGACTCTAATTGTTGCTCATACCAAGTTGGGCATAAGCAATCTTAACTTATGATATATATGTATACCAAGATTCAAATCTATTTTCAAGTCAATGGTTCTGAAAAGAAAAGTGTCCCAGGCCCCCCTGAAATTTCTCCATGTCATTTGTGAACAAAATATGCCAAGAAATTGTTTATCTTTTACTCTTATTCTTCCGTAAGTACATGGTAGAATTTTCCAGAACCTCCCTGGCCTGTGGGACTGTATCAGAATACAGAAAAAACAAATACAACACCCAGGTGCATTCTCTTAAAACAGCCATTGAGGAGATTTACGGATATGTAGAGCAAGTTACTCAATTCATATTAGAAAAAAACGAACTACATTTTAAGATGTGTTAACACATAATGAGTTTATTGCTATCTTTGCAAGGATTTAGAAATGTTTTAAATATTCCAGCTTTTATTTCCAACGTGGTAAGCACCGTTAGCTATGGCAGGCACATAGACAATGCCCCTTGAGGCACCTAGGAGCATTTAAGAGTATCAGGAGGCTCGCTTTTGGCAAACATTGGCAGCCAGGTTGCACTGACTCATCATTCCCGCTTGAACTGATGCTGGAGACACTCGGAGTGCAGTCTGTGGGTGGGGCACAGGACTGAGTGCTTGAGGAACTCCTCTTCATTCATCTTCAAACCTGGAAAGTAAATACTGAGATGGGTCTATTCACAGGAGGACGAGTTGAGGTTGGGCAAGCTGGGTAGAGTGTCATGCACAGTCGGCAAGAGAAGTCATCACAGCCATGAATTTCCCCATCCTTCCACGGATCTATTGTCTGAGGTCAGCCAGCTTCAAAGCATGCACTTACCTTCCAGTCATTCTTCCCAAGGCAGCTAAAGGACTTGTGAGCTCCTGAAGCTGGAGCTGCTCATCAACCAGAAGAGCTGACAGCCAAGCAGATGAGCAGGAAGCAGATCCTTCCATGGGACAGAACCAAGTGTAAAATAACTGCTAGAAGGAATGATTGCTGAGAGCTTAGAACAGGCTGGGGATCAAGCCCATGGGTGAAATAGTAAGATCCGGCATTAGGAATTATATCTACATCTTGGTCTCCTTCAGCAAATACAAAGAGTGTAGCTAGAAGGCTGTTATGGGTTAATAAGAATAGTTTATTGGGTGCTTACTTCATAAAAGGCACTGTTAATTTACTTTGTCATTTAAACCTCATATGAACCCTTGTCACACATGGGGAAACTGAGGCGCAGAAAGTATATCATATACATATCATCAGCATATGTAAAAGTTACTTAACATGCTCCTAGGGGCCAAGAGGTAAACTGTCATCTATTAATTTTTCCTGTTGTTGCTATAAGAAATAGCAAAAATTTAGTCATTTACAACAATTAGCTTTTGTTAAAGATTTATCATCTTTTTTTCTTTTTATTATTTTTTTTACTTAAAAATTTCCACCTCCTCCCCTCCTCCCATCCCACTCCCCCTCCCCCCTCCCCCTTCCCCTCCCTCTCCAGTCCAAAGAGCAGTCAGGATTCCCTGCCCTGTGGGAAATCCAAGGTCCTCCCCCCTCCATCCAGGTCTAGGAAGGTGAGCATCCAAACAGACTAGGCTCCCACACAGCCAGTACATGCAGTAGGATCAAAACCCAGTGCCATTGCCCTTGGCTTCTCAGTCAGCACTCCTTATCTGACACGTTCAGAGAGTCCGGTTTTATCACATGCTCCATCAGTCCTAGTCCAGCTGGCCTTGGTGAGCTCCCATTAGATCAGCCCCACCGTCTCAGTGGGTGGGCGCACCCCTCGCGGTCCTGACTTCCTTGATCATGTTCTCCCTCCTTCTGCTCCTCATTTGGACCTTGGCAGCTCAGTCCAGTGCTCCAATGTGGGTCTCTGTCTCTATCTCCATCCATCGCCAGATGAAGGTTTTATGGTGATATGCAAGATATTCATCAGTATGGCTATAGGATAGGGCCATTTCAGGCTCCCTCTCCTCAGCTGTCCAAAAATCTAGCTGGGGACATCTCCATGGACACCTGGGGGCATCTCTAGAGTCGAGTCTCTTGCCAACCCTAAAATGGATCCCTTAATTAAGATATATACTTCCCTGCTCCCATATCTACCCTTCCTCCATCCCAACCATCCCATTCCCCCAAGCTCTCCCCATCCCCACTTCTCACTTTTTCTCCCCATCTCCCCTTACCCCTACCCCACCCCCACCCCCAAGTTTCCAATTTTTGCCTGGCAATCTTGTCTCCTTCCAATATCCAGGAGGATAACTATATGTTTTTCTTTGGGTTCACCTTCTTATTTAGCTTCTCTAGGATCACGGATTTACCATGTAGGCCAGAAGTGGAAAGATTTCACTTTTCTAACGTCAAGGCTGTGGGCAGAAACATTCTCTCCTTGGAGACTCTGGATGACAATTGGTCACAGCTTGTCCATTTTCTGGAAACTTGACTCCTGACTTTTACAGTTTCAAAGTCAGCAAGCACAGCCTTTTCTCTCTGACCTCTGCCTCTTGCCTCTCTTCCTTATTCCATGGCTGTTGCCACCCTCTTGTAAGGACCCTGGTGATTACAACCAAAGATACAGTCCCCCTAGATTCTTTTTTTTTTTTTTTTTTTTTTTTGATTTTTAGAGACAGGGTTTCTCCGTAGCTTTTGGTTCCTGTCCTGGAACTAGCTCTTGTAGACCAGGCTAGCCTCGAACTCATAGAGATCCGCCTGTCTCTGCCTCCCGAGTGCTGGGATTAAAGGCGTGCACCACCACCACCCGGCCCCCCTAGATTCTTGATTTGAACACAGGTCCGAAGTCCTACTTTGTTAGGCACTGTTGTTGTGCAGATTTGAATGTAGTCGTCCTTCGGATGCAGGATTATCATTGTTCAGTCATCTAACTCCAATTCATCCAGTCATTGGACAAAGACATAATGAGAGCCCACTATGAGATGCTTTTTAGGCGAGACAGTGATTGGCAAGCTCTGAAGACCATACAGGAGTTAACCAGGTGAAACAGGACAAGGGGATAGTACCTCTGACAGAAAGACCAAGAGGGAGAGAGAGAGAGCAGGAAGCAGGCCCTTCCAGAGAGTCTATATCAGCAGTTCTCCATGTGTGGGTCATGATCCCCTTGGGGTCAAATGACCCTCTCACAGGGTCACATATCAGACACCCTGCATATCAGACATTTGCATTATAATTTGTAACAGTAGCAAGATTAAAGTTATGAAGTAGCAACAAAAAAATTACGTGGGGGTCACCACAAAATGAAGAACTGTATTAAAGGGTCACAGCTTTAGGAGGGTTGAGAACCACTGGTCTATATGATCTTCCCAGTCTTATCTGTGCTCTGGTAGATCTCAACCCTGGCCTTTCATCAGAATCAGCTAGAGAGGCCGTAATTAATATTGTTGCTGGTGAGATTTGCAAGGCCTGCTCTGCCTGCTCCTGCCCACAAAGTCCTAACATCAGAGGTGGAACTTGGGCTTCAGGTAATTTCAACATGCATGTGGCTGGGAGATTAAGACAATGAGGTGTAAGGACACAGGTGTCTAGACATGGGACTAAAAAAAGAGCCAGATCATAAAGGACTTCGTAACCCAAGAGTATGTGTTTTATGTGGAGGGCTTAAAGAGGTGTGATCAGATTTTTCCTTTACAAAGATTTTCTAGCTACACAATGGAGTGGAATGAAGGGGTATACAAATAAAGGGGCTAAAAATGATAGAGCCTGAGCTTGGCATAGGTCTATGGAGACATTGAAATCAAGTGATAGGAAGACAAAATAGCTTGTGGGATGCCTCAAATCACTAGCAGCACCTCCCATATTAGTTAGGGTTCTTTGAAAGAACAGAACTGATAGAACGTGTGTGTGTGTGTGTGTGTGTTGTGTGTGTTACATAGAGCGGTTCAGGCCGTGGTTCAAGAGAGCAGCAGCAGCTATCTCCTGAACAGAAAGCCAAGAACCTGGTAGTAGTTCAGTCCCTGAGTCTGTGTAGCTCAGCAGTCCCAGTCTGGTGCTGGTCTTCTGTCTGGGCTGTAATCCCAAAGAAGTAGATTCTAATACCATGAGAGAAATGTCTCGGCAATGGGGTAGATGAATTTGCCAGTGAGAATGAGGGCAAGCAGGCAAAGCCAAAAGCTTGTTTCTTCCATGGCCTTTATGTGGGCTAACCCCAGGAAATATGGCTCAGACTTAAGGTGGATCTTCCCACTTCAGATGATTCAGTCCAGAAAATTCCTGTCAGATGTGTCCAGCTGCTTGAGTTTTGGTCGATTCCAGATGTAGGCCAGTTGACAACCAAGATTAACCATCATACTGCCTAACTAGATTTCCCAGTACACGTTTTCCAGTTAACCTAACCTATCACAGCCACATTAACCTCCCACCACAGCCGCTTACCATGAGTGCCGAGCGGCCTATGATTAAATGTGTTTGCTTGGAGCCAAACACCCTGGTTTTAACCCCTACCTCCCCACTTTGCTGTGCGCCATTCCCACAGCTGTAATACAGTGACATAATCACGTCTGCTGCTTGATAAAATACTACGACAGAAAACAAATGTGGTGGTTTGAAAGAAAATGGCCCCCAAAGGAAGTGTCACTACCAGGAGGTGTGGCTTGGTTGGATTAAGTGTGGCCTTGTTGGAGGAAGTGTGTCGCTGTGGGGATGGGTTTTGAGGTTTCCTTTGCTCAAGCTATGTTCAGTGTGGTAGACAGTTCACTTCCTGTTGCCTGCGGATCGAGATGTAGAACTCTCAGCTCCTCCAACACCGTGTTTGCCTGCATGCCACCATGTCCTGCCATGATTTCAATGGAATAAACCTCTGAAACCTCTATAACTAGACATTTTAATAAGCCACTCCAACTATATATTTTCCTTTAGGAGAGTTGCCATGGTCGTGGCATTTCTTCACAACAACTGAAACCTAAGACAACAGCCTAGGGCAGAAAGTGGTTTGTTTCATCTTACAGTTCCAAGTTACTGTCTGCCTTTGTGGAGAAGGCAGGAACTTCAAACAGCCACATCCTATCCACAGTCACGAGCATGAAGACTTAGTGTATGCATGCCCACTTGCTTATTTGTTTGTGCTTGGCTCCATTTTTCCATTCCTACACAATGTAGGATCCTCTGCCTAGGGGGTGGTGTCACCTATACTGGGCTGGGTATTAGGACAATTCCCCGTAGACACACCCACAGACCAGTCTTCCCTGAGACCCGCTTCCTCCGTGTCTCTATGTTGAGTCACGCTGACAGTGAAGACTAACCATCCAGAGTGTGTATCCAGCACAGGGGTACTGTGAGGGAGTGGACCTAGGAGAAGCTCTATCACCACCTATGTATGGAAAACATTCTTCTAAGTTCATTACAGCCTTACCATTCTTCCAGACAGGCTTGAGGAGACGGCACTATTGGTAAAGGTGTTTGGTGCATGAGCATGGACAACTGGTTTTGAACTCCAGAGCCTGTGTAACTGTAACATGTAACTGAGCACAGCAGCCTACAGCTCTAATCCCAGTGCTGGGGAGACTGGAGAGGGAGGGTCCTCAGGATTCTCTACCAGCCAGAGCCAAATGGAGACATGCCAGTCTCAGTGAGGAGAACCCATATATAAAAATGAGCTGGGGTGTGACTAAAGAAAATACCCAACATAACCACACTGACCTCTGACACACACACACACATACACACACAGGTGCACACACATTTACATCCCATATACAAAAATAAACAAAAATAGAAACTTTAAAAAGCAAAACAAAACAAAAAATTTATTTCTAACGCTGGATTCCAGGGTTGCATTTTCCACATCTTCAAACTATGTTCACAAGCATAGCAGCTCCAGCCCCTTTGCATCTTGTCTCCCTTCTCCCTTCCCTGGTCCTCATTCCTCTGAACATCCATCACCATCCCTAGAGAAAATGACATCAAGTGCAGTGGCTGGTGACCATGCAGTCACCTCCCTCCAGCAGGACAGCTGTCCTTCCTACCAGGAGGCGATCATTGCTAATAACCCACGGCCACCCCTGCACTGCTGTCTAAATGCTACGTGCTCACCGGCTCAGGCCCTAAACCTGCCATTTCTGTTCTTTGTGGGCACCACAGTTACCCCCAGAAGCTCATAAATAAAAAATGACTTTGGTATGAGTTGTTTTCATTGAGACCATCAGCTATGAAATAGTTTTAAGGCTTCTTTGGGTCATTAACCCAAACCAAGGTTGTATATTACAAAAGGATAGATACCAAAATATCTGAAGTAATTGGCCCGGATATGTTGCAGCAGTTGTTCTGAAAGCAAAAACAAAGCACCACTCAGAACCAGACTTATGAAAACATGTGTGCCTTTTGCCTCACATCCTGTGGTTCTTGGGCTTCCTGGGGCATGACTGAGGCATGACTGACAACGCACACGCTGTGCAGTACTGGAGGGTCCCCACTGGATAAGTTGCATATTCTCCTAACACCCTGTGGTTCTCAGGCTTCCTGAGACATGACTGACAACGCACACGCTATGCAGTACTGCAGGGTCCCCACTGGATACATCGCATATTCTCCTGACCGTGAGGTGGATTCTCCTGAATCTCCAGACAGATTAGAGTCACATTAAAAGCCAAGCTGCCTGCAGTGAGGCTTTCCACACCTGTAAGTTATTAGCAATTTTTCTTGGTGGGAAACCTGTCTCAGAACCAGAAATTCGGAAACTAAAAAGGATTCTTTCCTTCATTTTTCATTGATTCTTTTTTCAGTTAGTATACAAGACAATGTATTTCATTACAGCGTTGTATGTCACTGTATACTGTATATCACTGAACTTTGCCCTGCATTCTCACCCCTGGGCTTTAGGCCCCTCCCTCCCCTCATACCCTCACTTCTATTTTCATGTCAAAGGGATTTTTTTAAATGAAAAAATATAGTTTGCATTTTACTTATTTATGCTGTACTAAAGGCTGAACCCAAGCCTCTCACCTGCTAGGCAAGGAAGCTGCCATGGAGCTTGTGGGGTTTTTTTGTTTTTTGGGTTTTTTTTTTTTTTTTTTTTTTTTTTTGGTTTTTCGAGACAGGATTTCTCTGTAGCTTTGGTGCCTGTCCCGGAACTAGCTCTTGTAGACCAGGCTGGCCTCGAACTCCCAGAGATTCGCCTGCCTCTGCCTCCCGAGTGCTGGGATTAAAGGCGTGCACCACCACCGTCCGGCGGAGCTTGTGTTTTAAACCAAGACAAGGTAGGCATTTAATTTGCTTTGCATTGAAAAATAAGAGACTTTCTGTACAATACACCTCTGTTAGCTCCGGTCACCGCACACACAGGGCTGAGTTCAGTAGAGTTGGTTAGGAGATAGGAGTGCTTCTCTCTGTGTTCTTGGGAAGGGTGAGAGAGAAGGAATGTATCTATGTGACTTCAGATAACAGGCCAGCGAAGTGCCAACAGTGACCAGAAGTCTCGCTCCTTATTGGTTTCCTGAACCCCTGCATCTCACTGAGGTGGGTAGCTTGTTCCATATACGTTTACAAATTAATCTGAGATAAGTCACCAATCTCAGCCCTGGAGGTTAGTCAGCAAGCAGTCTCCTTGGAACCGTCTGTCCCTGACTCCCGTGGATGAATGACAGGAACCAGCAGCTGCCAGTGTACCAATGCAAGGGTACCAATGCGCCAAAGGGGTCTTTTCCCTTCCTGATCTGTAGGATCGGATTTCTGACTCAGTTTCCCAGACTCCCAACTCTCTGAGAAGAAATATTTCCCAAGCATCCTGTTTGCTTAAATGGACCGTTTAATCATTAGTGTCTTTCCTCGCGCTGGCTCTTACTCCCCGGGTCCATAGGTGTTAGGTTAATGTCTAATTGTAGATGGTTTTGTTATCTGAATTGGCCTGATTGGTGAAAGCTTTGATCCTTTGTCGACATGTCAGACTTCAAAGTGGCAAGCCAAGTCGATCTGAATCAGAAACTGTGGGAAAGGAATTGTACCCCAAAAGAGGAATTGCAGCTCACAGAGATCCAATTACATCCTGGAGTCCCCAGTGAGAGCAGAGCCAGGAAGAAACCAGAAGCCGTTCACCTCTTTTATATTCTAATTCGGCACTGGGAAGATCTGCACGCCTGTTTGATTCCCTTTTCTCCACCACAGCCTACTTACTCCATTTCCCGGAGCCGCGTCGTTTTCTTTGATCCTTCAAAAATGCAGCGCTAGGCCATAAACTCAGATACGTGAACTAGGCAACAGAGCATGTGGCCTGACAGAAGCCGCCATGGCAGCTGCGCGGACACAGCCTCGCTGTACGGCTGGAAGATAAAAGGAACCTTCCCTGTCCAAGGAGACAGCCGCACTCAGTTCCTATCTGCTGCTTCTCAGCAAATACGTGGGCCCTGCTTTGCCTCATAATAATCTAGATTTTCTCGTGAAATCTCAGAATGTCGCTCCCACAATTCTAGTCTACTTGACAACGGCCAGTCTTAAAAACTGGAAAGGGGAGGACTGAGCAACTAGCCAAAGCAAGCTTTGCTAAGACCTGCTGATGGTGACAGCCACGGGACCTGTAACTACAGGCAGCTCCTAGTGGCTTCGAGACCCCAGTTCTACAACCAAAAAGCTAAAATCTGCCGTCAATCTTGTTAGCCTGGAGGAGAATCTCGAGTTCTAGAAAGGAATGTAGTACCAGCAAGCATTTTTATGGAGAATTTTTGAGACCTTATGCAGAGAATCCAAATTGGCTGACTAGATTTTTCTCAACTTGACACAAGCTGGGATCGTCTGAGGGAAGGGAACCTTAAGGGATTGCTTCCATCAGATTGTTTGTAGGAGAGTCTGTGGGGGCATTCTCTTGATTAATGGGTGTTGTGGGGGTGTCCAGCCCACTAAGGGTGATGCCAACCCTGGCCAGGTGGTCCTGAGAAAGCCATAGAGAGCAAGCCAGTAAGGAGTGTTCTTCTATGGCTTCTGCCTCAGTTCAGGCCTCCAGGCTCCTGCCTCAAGTTTCTGCCCTGACTTCTTTGACGATGGACTCTAAGCTGCGAGATAAAATGAACCCTTGACTCCCCAAGCTGCTTTTGGTCGTGGTGTTTATTACAGCAAAAGAAAGCAGACCTGGACAACTAAGCCACTTCTGGGTCATAACACAGGAAAACTGTGAAATAATCAATGTGTTGTTGTTTGGTTTGGTTGGGTTTGGTTGTTGCTTTGTTTATTTGTTTAAGCCACTGAGTTATAATCATTTTTGATGCAGCACTAGTAAACCAGTAAGGTCCCTAGGACTTACCCATCCCAGAAAAAGAAATAAATTCCAGAGGTTCCTTCCTCTCCTGCCATCATTACCTCATCCTTAACTGCCCCGATCCATAGATGACAGAGAGACTGATTTGACCATGGACCCACAATCCTGTAGATTCTTTGCTTTTCTGAGAAACTGCCTAGAGAGACGGTGACTGAATAAAATAACTGACTCAAATGATGAAATTTTAGAAAAACAGAAGCAATCTTCCTGGAGATGAGCCTACTGGCCTCAAACCGCACCTCTGTCTTTGTGTAGGAATGAGGTCGGTCTAGTCGGAGCCTTACAGTTTCAGTCCCGGGGCCACCTGACCAGCACACAGGTGACAAGGGAGCCCCTGGTCACCAGGGCAAACACATCTCCATCAAAAGTCCTCTCCAGGAAAATGAGGCCCACAGAGTCCTTCGGACTCAGGAATCCACTGTGTCTATAGCCAGATTTCCAGCAGCAGAAGCAAGTCTCTAAGGCTGATGAAACATATATCACACTAAGTTTTACTGTATTGCCATGAATAATACAGAGAATGAGGAGAAGGGAAACAAGGAAGTTTAGTCTCCTAGATACCAGCAAACAAAAGAAAGTTGCTTAAGAAAAATATGCTTTTCCCATCTCAAACCCAGAGGCTTTAAGGATGGCATGATTAACTGAGGGAGGGAAGAACTCAACTAAATTATTAAAATATGAAGTTTATTAAGCTTAATTTTATTTATTTATTTATTTATTTATTTATTTATTGTTATTATTAGTTTTTTCGAGGCGGAGTTTCTCTGTGTAGCCCTAACTGTCCTGGAACTCACTTTGATACCAGCCTGTCCTGAAACACACAGAGATCCACCTGCCTCTGTCTCCTAAGTGCTGGGATTAAAGGTGCATGCTGCCACCATCCAGCTTCAAAAATAAACTATCAATATTAACAGAAGGATAACAGCACTAAACACTTGCTGAGTTGAGTGTACCGTGTATCTGACTATGTGCTGAATTTCTCCTGTGTGTTCTCTTGGTTAGCCCTCAGTGCTGAAGGAAAGACATCATTACTCTTCCTGCTTAACAAAGAAATGGAAGTTGGTGAGTTGCTCACAAAAGTTTTTTCAACCAGCAGTGAAGAAGGGGTAGACAGTCACAGAGCAGAAGTCTCCACAAGCACATTTAATCCTCTGTATCAGTTTCCTGGAACACTCAAAGGTGACATCAGTGACAGCAGAAAGAGGAAGAAAGCAAAGGAAGAGAAAGGGTCAGAAGGTGAAGGGAGAGGGGGAAGAAAGGAGGATGAAGAGCCAAGTCATGGCCTCTGGGTAAAATTCAATTCCAACAAGTAAAATCGGGATAGCAACAATAAACAGACATTCAAGAGTCCTGATGCCAGGATTTGCAAACTCTAGGCATTAAAAATGGGCACACCAAAAATAATGGATAATGAATCCGAATCCCTGATACCTAAAGGTGTTCTGTTGAGAAAATAAGAAGAAATGGAGAATGGTAACTGGCAATATTTGGTTATCTGTGCTCTACAGGCAAACTAAACAGTCGTTTTCCCTTTGGAGTTCTCGTGTCAATAATTGTCACATTTGTCTCATGACCATAGCCAAATTTGTGTGGCACACTGAGTGTAAAACTCCCAGGTGGCTCTAACTGGTCTCTTCCCCACATAAGAGATCTGAAGATGAGAGGGAGGGAGTTGTTCTCGGGCATGCGGAGACAGTGGGAGGCTTACCTGTACCAACCGAGACCACTGCATGCAGAGACAGTGGGAGGCTTACCTGTACCAACTGAGACTACTCTTAAACCTGTTCAAACAGTGTTTGGTGCACAATGTATATGCAGTAGCCCTTACAATCCTATCACAATAATTACTGTTTTCATTTTACCAAAAGAGAAACTAAGGCTCAGGGAGATTAAATGATGCACAGGGTCACTTGGCTGGTAGGGTGAGGGAGTAGAGATATGAAATATTCAGAAGTTGATTCTATGTATTCACCCATTTTATTCTGTGCACTTCAAAAATATGGCTTATACCTTGCAATACCCCTATAGGAATAATACAACTGGCTTCAATGCATACTAATACACGGTTTGTTCCATTCATACTGAATATGAGAACTGCTATCAAAAGTAGACCACTTTTATGTATGGGTAATTTAATGCAGAAATCTGTTGGGTTTGTTTTATTTTTATTTTATTTTGTCATTTGGGGGATTATGACAAATAACATTAACAGTAAGAAATTAAAGAGCTGATGGTGCTCAGCCCTTCAATAGTTATTATTTTAAGGATTTATTTACTTTTATTTTATGTGCATGTGTATTTTGCTTGCATACATGTATACATGTGTACCATATGTGTGCCTAGTGCCCACAGCGGGCCAGAACTTGAGTTAAAGGTGGTTGTGAGCTTCCATGTGGGTGCTGGGAACTAACTCAGGTCCTCTGCAAGAGCAGTCATGGTCTTAACCACTGAGCAATTCTCCAGTCCTGTAATTGGTAGTTTTAAAATAATTTCTTGCATTTTTCAATTATCATACAAGGTATTAGATGCCATTATGACATTTTCAAATGTTTTAGGAGATTCTACTCATCATCATCATCATCTTCCCAACTCTCCACTAGCCCTCATCCTTCTTCATAACACCCCCCCCTCCAGTCTCTCTTCTTCTTTCCTGCCCCATGTGTCCTTTGTGCACCATACTTCGTCACCCATTTTAACTTCTCTTGGTCTCCTTTCTAGACTGTAAGGTTTTGCCCACATTTACATCCATATATATCCTATACCAAGGTATATATTTTCCTTATACCTTTTTGTGCATTACAGTCTAGGAACTGTAGATGAGAAATATAAGGAGTCTGCAAAAGTTGTTTTGCAGGTTGAGGCCGTAGCTCGGGTGAGGGTGCTCGTCTAACATGCCTCAGACCCTGGATTTTATGCTCAGCATAACTCCACCAAAAGTTTTCTGTGCTTATTTTGTTTTTATCTTTTTTTAAAAGTTATTTTGTGTGTATGCGTGTGTGTGCTAGCATGCATGCCTGAGTGCAGATGTCTGCACGGCTCAGAAGAGGGTGCTGGGTTCCTGAAGCTGGAGTTACCAGCACATGTGAGCCCCCAGATGTGGGTGCAGAGAACCAAACTTACATCCTGTGGAAGAACAGCAAGAGCTCTTAGCTGCTGAGCCACCACTCCAGCCTGTTTTTATCTTAACTCTGATGTAAATTCATCCATGACTCATTGTTTTATGTTCCATCTTTTTGACCAGCTTTGCTTCCAGTCTCTCTCATTTTCTATCTAAAAATGAAGTCCAAGAGGACCTGGTTGGTGTTTGAGCACTACCTGGAATGCGGAAGGTGTGTGCCAGGTGTGCATGTAGCGCACATACACGTGCAGGCAAACACTCGCACATGGAAAATAAAAGCAAATAAGTGTTTAAAGACTAGATTTCCCACAGAAAGTCATCTTAGCTGTTCTCCAGGGTTTTGACATGTGCCACCTTTCTCATCCCGAACATTTCACAATTCTATTTTCTTTGTTTACTCAGAACATTATTTAGGAAACTGTTATGTAAATTCCCAAGTGTAAAATTTTGAGTAGCTTTTGGGGGAATTGGTTTTGAAACAGGGTTTCTCTGTGTAACTGCCCTGACTATCCTGGAACTCTCTTTGTAGACAAGACTAGCCTTGAACTCACAGAGATCTGGCTCCCGGGCATTAAAGGCTTGTGCCACCACTGTCACACTTGGCATTGCTTTTTAAATTCATCATGCCTTATTTGTGTGATCAAATTAAAGCTTATCATTTATTTAAAATTTTTTTAAATTGCCAGTTACAGAAAAATTTTTAAAAACTTGGACTTGGGATTTTTTTTATTTCCTTTTTTGTCATTTTTATGTCACCCTCTAAAGCAAAGGAAAAACTATACAGAGGACTTTTACTCACACCCAGGGATGCATAAACATGAAAATTATGCACCAAAGCTCCTTCAGATTGCAGCATAAGAATCTCCATGGTGGGTCTAGGTTCTCTATTTCCACAGGCCTCTTTCCTTACACTGGGTAAAAAGCTCAGCTCTAAAGCCAAACATGGTGGTGCGTGCCTTTAAACCCTATTCAGGAGGCAGAAGCGGTAGGAAGGTCTTCTAAATTCAAGGTCAGTCTGGTCTACAAAGCAAGTTCTACACAGAGAAACTTTGTCTTGAAAAACCAGAAGAAGAAGAAAAGAAGGAGGAGGAGAAGCAGAAGGAGAAGAAGAGGAAAAAGAAGAAGAGGAAGAAGAAGCAAAAACAAAGACAAAAGCCATTCGAGAAATTAGAAAAATACTGAAGTGCGAGCCAGCCAGATGACAGCAAATGTGGAGATTTGTATTTGCATATATTAGGTAACTGTATCTTACTCAGCTGTCTATCTCATTACTAAAGAGAATGTACTCACAAGTGTGGATGGCTACATTCGTAGTTACCTGGGCAACTACAGGCATCCCTATAGACAAGAGTCTATATTACAGAAATAAAACCATATTTCCTCTTCTGAAGTATCATCAGCTTGCGAGAAGATGGTTCGACGTTCACATTACTTTCCTATCTGCTTCTCTTACAGATGTCAGCTGTGTGCCAGGCACTTTAATATTCACAAGAGTTTAATTTGGTGGCCTCTGTCATCCCGAATTCGAGTCAACCTCCAACCCATTCTGAGCCGTTCCTTTTCTTTCCTTTTTTGCTTTGTTTTCAACTTTTGTATTGCACATTATTGAAATTTTTCTATGCTGACATACACTGACACTTGCTATTCTGTTAGAGCCCCGTGTAATATTCAATATAGTGGCGGTTTGTACAGGCCCCTCAAACAATAGAAATAGAGTGAATTTACCTATAAACTCATTCCCTTTGTTTGTACAATGTAGAAATCCTGTAATCATTCAATTTTTAGAACATACTTCCTTTTTATGTATCAATGGCTTTAAAGATATAAAATATACATACAGAAGTTGTGATGTTTAACATACTCAGAAATAAGACCTTAGGGCTTGAAAAGCTAATGACAATAGTGAAAGCCATAGCTATTCAATAGCTTCTTGTGGATGCTTTCTTCTGTCAAGTGCTCTGAACCATTCTTAAGTCTATGGTCTAAGACGAATTTAATTGCATTTTTGTGAACTTATAATTTCCACCTTGGCTCAGGCCCAGTGTTTAGTTTTCCAGTGAGCTGACTGACAGATCAGAAAGCAGTTTCATCTTGTTCAGTATGTGTAGGCATTATTACGGAAGTCCATGAGAGCACAGATAATGGGTAACAAATATTCATTTGGGGAAAAACTTGCAACAAGAGTAGAGAGCCACAGTCCTCTGCTCTGTGGGCACTAGAAGCTGCAAACAGAACTCCGACTACCTTCCAAGAGAGTGAGCATGCTTCCTGTCTGTGTTTATCAGTCCACACAAAGTACATCAGACCATACCCTACTGGGCCGGTACCCAAAAGGCTATTGGCTGAATGAACTCCCACAACAAATATGTATTTGAACAATCACAACCACTTCTTCAAGGCAATTTAGAAGCATGTGCATTCGTTTCCAATGTTTGTTGTACCACTTCAGGTGTCAGCAGAGCCTCACAAGAAACAATCAATTTCTTACCTTAGTGTCTGCAAGTAGCTACAATTCCTTGAGACCTTTTCTTTCTTTGAAGACACAACCCTTTCATCTTTATTGTACCCAATTAAGGGCTTAGCAAATCTCCTTATTGTACTGCCAGCTGATAGACAACTTTATTTCCACCTGCAACCATAGTTCCTATTGATCAGTGGTTTTTTGGTTTTGGATATGGACATCTTTGAGGGCCACTATTCAAAGACTATGAACCGAGAGTAAATAAATAAATAAATAAATAAATAAATAAATAAATAAATATGAAGGATATAAGAAGAAATGGCAATGAAGAGACAAAATGAAATTGTAGCATTGATGACTCTGTTGGGACTAGAGATGCATAAGGAGTGATACATTGTACTACACAATTGCACAGCATATCAAAAACAGCCTCTTTTTACTACTCTTAGTTCATTTCAAGTAAGTAGAGAGGGAAAGAGTCTGTGAGTTGTACCTTGCTAGAATTCCAATGTAGCAAAACAAACCTAGCAAATGACACACTGTTTTTAAAGCTTTTGTAGAAAAATATCCAAATTTCTCTCTGCCTAGAAAAAAAAATCATTATATAAATGTTATAGGATAACGCTTTTGTACATTGTAAAAATTTGACACTCATATTTGTTAATAAAATGCTGATTGGTCAGTAGCCAGGCAGGAAGTATTAGCAGGGCAACCAGACTAAGAGACTTCTGAAAAGAGGAAAGGCAGAGGAAAGTCACTGTCCAGATATAGAAGAAACAAGATGAGAATGTCTTACTGAGAAAAGGTACCAAGTCACGTATCTAAACATAGAAAAAAATTATGGAAAAATTTAAGTTGTAAGAGGTAGTTAATAAGCCTGAGCTAACAGGTCAAACAGTTTACAATTAATATAAGCCTCTGTGTGTTTCTTTGGGACAGAGTGGCTGCAGGACCAGGAAGTATAGAAACTTCAATCTACAAATGGCACCCAAATGTTTGACAAGAATTTCCACATAAAGCCTGAGAAGATTTTTAAGATAGGATTCTAGACAGACAAGAACAGAATCAAGTACAGCTTCTTGGTAACTGTCTTTTATCCTGTAAGTTCTGTTTGCTGGTGGCAAGCAGAAGTGCAACTCCTTTAAGAGAGGTTTCCTGACTCAATGGTAGCAGGAAAAAACCTTGCAGCTTTTTTAAAGAGGTTCTGCCGCCAAACACTTAAATGATATTTATGAACAGCCAGCAGCATACTTCTGGTGGTGGCATGAACCTAGACATTCCACAGGGTTGTGGCAATAAACTTGACTCCTGCCTGTACCTTTGCCATGAAGCTAGACTCTCAAAAAGCTAAGGAATAGGGTGGAGCCAGTTGCCAAAACCAGAACTTTAATCCTAGCCATATCACTTGGCAGATTAAAGACTCATGTGGTCAGGAAAAGATAGAGATATACAGTAGAGACAGACTCAGGTGGTAAAATTACCTCTAAATGGTTTGCCATGTGTTTGAAAATATACATGGGCTTTGGAGAGAAAAGAAAAAGGATAGAGAAAGTACTATTAAAAAAGAATGAAAGAAAGGAAAAGGAAAGAAAGAAAGTAATAAAGAAAGGAGAAAGAAAGAAAGAAAGAAAGAAAGAAAGAAAGAAAGAAAGAAAGAAAGAAAGAAAGAAAGAAAGAAAGAAAGAATAGAGCAGTTGGATATAGTGGTACACACCTATAATCCCAGAGGCAGGTGGATCTCTGTGAATTTGAGGCCAGCCTAGTCTACAGAATAAGATCCAAGATAGCCAAAGATATACAGAGAAACCCTGTCTCAAGAAAAACAAAAATTAAAAATAAAAGAAATATAGTAAAATAAAAAGCCATGTAGGGCCGGGCGGTGGTGGCGCACGCCTTTAATCCCAGCACTTGGGAGGCAGAGGCAGGCGGATCTCTGTGAGTTCAAGACCAGCCTGGTCTACAAGAGCTAGTTCCATAACAGGCTCCAAAGCCACAGAGAAACCCTGTCTCGAAAAACCAAAAAAAAAAAAAAAGCCATGTAAACATGGAAAATACACAGAGAATCTGGATACTGTGTATTATTGTGTTGTCTTTGAATTATTTGACTGCTGAGAAAGGAACAACAGCTCCTAAAAGACATTTGATTATAAATGCTGTTGGATTGATCCAAGCTATTTATTTTCAAAACTTCAAAATTTAAGTCAAAAGACATGTTACTCTGGAGAAGAGGTTTTGCTTTTGCTTCCACAGAAAATGAGAGGCTGTGAATTCATTCTGGGTTAAGAAAACTAAGGTTTATTCAAGGAAGACCCTTGAAAAATCTCCATTAAGAGTAAATGGCCCGGGTGATCCCACATTTCAGAGCACCTCTCTTGCAGTTTCCTCTGAGTTCTACATCCAGAACAACTTCAAGACTGCTGGCTGAGATGATCCAACCTCACTGAATACTCCAGTCAGGACTGGATCATAATCCTAAACTTTCTTTGGGTCCCCATAAAATTATTAGTGCCCCCAATCAGCAGGAAGTAGTCAAGGAAACTATGCTCACATTCCCCAAGAATGGATAATGAATGTTTGTCTTTGTTTAGTGTGTTGGTTACAAGGTGTTATGGATAATGGTCAGGAAAAAAGCTAAACAAAGGAGATTGGATTCAGGGTCTTATTTTGAAAAGAAAAAAAAGGGGAACTGCTTTTTTGTATACTGTAAAGATTTGTCACTCATGTTGGTTTAATAAAAATGCTGATTGGCCAGTAACCAGGCAGGAAGTATAGACAGGGCAACTGGACTAAGAGAAATCTGAGAAGAGAAAAAGCAAAGAGAGAGTCACCAGCCAGATGCAGAGGAAGCAAGATGAGAATGCCTTACTGAGAAAAGGAAACAAACCACGTGGCTAAACATAGACAATATTTGTGGATTAATTTAAGTTATAAGAGCTAGTTAATAATAAGCCTGAGCTAACAGGTCAAACAGTTTATAATTTATATGTAAGCCTCTGCGTGTTTCTTTGGGACTGAACAGATGTGGGAGCTGGTGGGACAGAAACTTCCATCTATGTATTATAAGTTAAGAAAACCTCTTTTTTCCTAACTTACCTTTAACATTTACGAAAACTTCTAGAAGGGTAGATGGAAGTTGCAACATTTGCTTCTTCGACCTAAATCATCACCATCCAAAGACTAATAGTGATTTCGTGCCCCTCCTCACGAAATTTCACACATGGTGATTTATGCCAGTTAAGAGAAAACATAGAGTCGGTAACATGGCTCACTGCATAAAAGCACTTACCATCCAGCCTAATGGCCTGAGTTCAAACTTGAACCCACATAGTGAAAGGAGAGAACAGATTCCCACAAGTTGCCCCTAACATCCACACATGCCCACACATGAGTGCATATGTGTGCACAAATACACTCACACATACACACACATCATATAAATGAATACACACACTAAATAAATTGTAATACAAAATTTGCAGAAAATTTTGGGTTTTTTTAATTTATTTATTTGGTTGGTTGGTTTTGGTTTCTCTGTGTAGCTTTGGTGCCTATCCTAGAACTTGCTCTGTAGACCAGGCTGGCCTCAAAGGCACAGAGACCTGTTGATGGAGGCTGATTGTTCATTCCCAGCTGCGCAGACCTGAAATAATCACACAGAAACTGTATTAATTCCAATACTGTTTGGTCTATTAGCTCATGCTTCTTCCTGGTTAGCTCTTATATCTTAAACTAACCCATTTCTATTAATCTGTGTATTATCACATGATTGTGGCCTACCAGTAAGGTTATGTCCAGTGTCTGTCTCCTGCATTGGCTACATGGCATCTCTTTGACTCTCTGCCTATTCTCTCTTTCTCTCTATATCTCCGTTTGGATTTCTGGACTGGCTTTACTCTGTTAAGTCATTGGCCAAAATCAGTTTCTTTACTAACTAATGGCAATAAAACACATTCATAGCATACAGAGGAGAATTCCACATCACCTTCCCTTTTCTGTCTAAATGAAAAGGAAGGTTTTAACTTTAACATAGCAAGATTACATATACAAAACAGGTATCAAGCAAGAATTACAGCTACAATATTTATATCTATGTTGCCTTTTATAAGAAAACTATAATTGTAACTATCTATTCTTCAACACCATCAAAGACTCCAGAAGAATATAATATTACCTAAGTTAACAGGAAGTGCATTGTAAGCAACTTCCAAAACTCTAGAATTGACAGAGACATCTTGCTGTCTGGTCAGTCCCCCAATGTTCTTCTATAACATTGGGGTACCCATCTTCAGCCTACAGGCCCATAGTATCTGACAGACTTTTCCAAGAAGCAGGAAATTTCAAAGACAATTGTGCCTACATTGGTAGTTTGTCGGTCACTTTCTTCTGTGTCCTGAAGAATGTCTAGCAGATTCACATGAATTCTGAAGGACTGTCTCACCTTTAGGCAAGTTCAGCAGTAGTCATTTTTATGTGGGTCCTGCATGTCCAGTTCATAAAGCATAACATCAAACAGTCCAGGCAAGAGCAGTTTCTTGCTGAAAAGGCAAGCAAAGTCCATAAAGAGCCTCCTTGATGCCCATCTTCTACCTAAAGTAGATTGGTGCTGCCAGAAGTAGATGTGTCTCACTGTCATGAAAAGTCCCAAGTCCTTAAAACATTTTAAATGCCATATTCTGTGAGTATTTTATTTTATTTTTTTGGTTTTTCGAGACAAGGTTCCTCTGTGGCTTTGGAGCCTGTCCTTTTTAAAGATTTGAAAAATAACTATACATCTGAAATATATCTCTGTATGTCTAGAAAACCTAATTAACATGACTACAAGTTTCACTGTTATAGATGACTGTCTAAATGAGTTGCACAAACCAAGATACCTTAATGAAAAGCAGAAATATACATATAACAAAACTGACCTTAAATTCATATCAATAAACTAAGATCCATACCAACACAAAGTATTATCTCTATAGCATACCTCCCCTCAAATGCAAACAAACATTTATAAACAATATTTGGGAATTTCAGCATAGTTGTCTCCAAACTGCTTCCTGCTTTTGGTTGGGCAAAGTATTTTCTTTTTTGGGGTTTCATGGAGACCTTTGGGGGGGAGGTCTTGGTCCATCAAACCACATTAGTCTGGAATAATTCCATAGGTCCTCATCCTCTGTGGAAACAAAATCAGAACCTCTTTTCCAAAGCAATATATCCTTAGACCCAAATTTTGAAGTCAAGATACCTTTAAAATGTATATGTTGATTTAGCTTAGCAGCCCATACAATGAAATATATCTCCATACTTAGCTCATTCACAGTCAAAAAAGTTCAGAGAAAACACAACAATATACATAATCCAGACTCTCTGTGTATATCCCATCTTTCTGTGGCCTATTTTTCTTACTCTATTACTTTTTCTACACGTTTAATATTTATTTATCTTTACTACTTTAATTTATGACTATACTCTTTTATATTATAACTATTTTCTTTTTCCTCTCTCTCTCTCTCTCTCTCTCTCTCTCTCTCTCTCTCTCAAGCCTATAAACATTTATCCAACATTGTGGCCCATTTAGAGGTCTTTTCCATCTGAACTTATCTTTATTTCATATCTGTAATAATTTTCTCACCAGGACTGCTTCTTAAAATGTTAAGCGGTATGGCTAGGACTAAGGCTGCTTTACCTTCTGGCTCTGCCTAGTCCAACATGGCACATGCATGTTCATTGCCATCCTCACTACCTCAACTCTGGTAACCAGTTGGCCCATGCTGTCAGCAAATAACTTGCAGCACGTTGCCCACAATCTCCATTCAAGTCTTGGCCTCCAGAAAGAGCCAGAGTTTATGATGCCTGAACCAGGAAGCCACCCTTTCTTATGGTGAGTCATTTCTTAAAGGAACCCCGGCACCCTTGCTTGCCACCAGCAAACAGAGCCTATCTGAAAAAAAAAAATGTGATTACCAAGAAACTGTGCTTAACTCCTGTTTTTGTGGGTCTGGAAGCTCTCATTTTTATTAAGTTTATTTTAGGTCTTATATGGATCCATGCCCCAGATAGTGGGTGCCATTCTATAGATGGAGACTTCTCATTTGTTCCCGGCCTCCCAGACCCAAAATAATTACACAGAAACTATATTAATTGCAATACTGCTTGGCCAATAGCTTAAGCATATTTCTAGCTAGCTTTTACATCTTAAATAAACCCATTTTTATTAATCTGTGTATTGCCACATTGCTGTGGCCTACTGGTAAGGTTCATTCTCCTGCAGTGGCTATGTATCTCTTTGACTATGCCTACTTTCTCTATATATCTCTGTTCAGATTTCCTGTTTGGCTTTACTCTGCTAAACCATTGCCAGAAAGTAGCTTCTTTACTAACCAATGGCAATAAAACATATTTACAGTATACAGAGAGGAATCCCACATCAGAAATCTGCCTGCTTCTGCCTCCCAAGTGATGGAATTAAAGGTGTACACCACCACCACCTGGCAAGAAAATATTTTAAGACTATGAAAAGTGACTTTTAAAACTGAATTTCTTGGTGTCTTCACAACTACAGGACTTAGAGGGAAGGCTGGGAGCCATTACCTGCACTCCCCATCTGTCTAGCTAAATAAGATTGCTTGGCTAGAACTTCATGGAAAATGGCTGTTTGGAAAGTAAAGCTCCCTGGGGCCTTACAATCAACTTTCTTCATCTTTTTAAACCTATCTATTGGGAAATCACATAAAACATATTTCACGGAAAGGATAATCAGATCCAGTCATTACCACATGAAAAGATATAATAGCCTAAAATAAATTATTCATTTCCTTGCCTCTTAAGGAGTGTGCTGGAAGCAGCTTCGACGGTCATTTCTGACTGAGAACCTTGGTTCTTCTCTGTGCTGTGGGTGCAGGAATTTTGCCTGTCTTCAGCATGTCTCTGCCACCCCTGCAGAGTGGTGGTTGCTCCGCTTGCCCTGTCCTCCCCTGTCTCTGTTTTCGGATTTTGGTTTTGCTCATGAGACTTCCTCAAGCAACTTCTTTCCCCTTCTCATTGTTGTGGAAATAGTAACTAGGATACCAAACTCATTAGAATTTTCAGTAAAATGAGGTTAAATGAAACCCTAATAAAGGACTCTCTCATGAGTAAAGTATATGAGGCTTAAGACAAAGGCAGAATGACACTGTGCATATGGCTGCAGGCTCCATCTGGAATCTGTGGCTGTCTGGCAACTACTTGGCTACTTCAGGGCTAATTTTATTCCTTTTCTATTTTTGTTCTGAATAGGTTAGTGTGAGATAATTGTACTTTGACAAGATGAAATATGGCTATATTTTTTTTAAAAGCACCATATCTAAAGATGAGATAAAAGAGGTATCCTTGGCCCTAGGATCAAACCACTCACCAAAGTCATGCCCCTTCCAACACACATGTAACCCAATAGAAAACCAAGGCTGTGACCTATACAGTTCAGTAGTCTAGAACTTCCTTAGCATGTCTAAGACCCTGGGTTCAGTCCCTATCTCTAGGCAAACAAAGGGATGTAAATTCTCGGTAGTAGGCAGATAACCAAAGTGTAGATCTTCTATAAAAGGAAGTAGTATTCATCTACACACCATGTATTATACACACACACATACATACATACATACATACATACATACATACATAGAGGGAGGGCTAGAAATTGATCACTTTCATAGTGGGTAGTTGGAGACAGGAGTATGGATGGAAAATGCCTCCTTTGGTTTTGGGAAAAACAGTCTGCGGTACATCTCATAAGGCCTCCCGGAAGGTCCCAGCAGGATCTACACTTCACTCTGTGGAGATTATAATAGTGAGTGTAACTGTGACACACTTGTGAGGATTCACTAGATTGTGTTAACTGATTTGGGGAAGAGCCACCCTAAGTGTGAATAGCACGGTGCCATGGGCTGGGTCTTGGAGGTCTGAAAAGGAGAGAGTGAGCTGAACACCAGCACACACCTCTCTCTCTGCTTCCTGAATACAGATGCAGTGTGACCCGTGGTGTCATGCATCCACTTCTGTGCCTTCCTGCTGTCACGGTCCCCCTCGGCCAGCAAGGAGGACGCACAACACACCGGAGCTCTTCTTGCTAAGCAGTTTATTCAGGACCTTTTTAACAATTGTAAAATTTCTCTCTCTTTTCCTCTCTCTCCGGGCAAACCTCTCCCAGCCCTTAAGTAGGCCTGGGCTACCAATCCTGGATTGCTAGGTGGGCACTGCTCATAGGTCCACGCATATGCAAGCAGCTGATAATCATTGCGTGATAATAGCATAAGTCAGGCCTAGTTGATATTAGGAGTTGATTATCACAGAGCACTCGCTTTCGGGATCGCGGAGGGCGGGAGCCAGCATCATCAGGTGCGACTCCACGCAGCTCTCTACACATAGCCATCAGGTGTGGCTTCACGCAGCTCGCTACATCCTGCCATGGTGCAATGTCTTCACATATCTTCCTAAGTCTTTCCTCTATCACAGTGAAGACAGAAGGAAACAAGGCACACCCTAGCTTTTTCTCACTCAGTAATGGCCTCTGTGTTAGCTTTCCCTCTTCCTCCAGTTTCATCCTCCTAGTCCCTGGTCCTGCACCACACACCCCAGTATCCTATGCACAAGCCTTTACCTTAGGTTTTGCTTTGGAGAACAACAAAGTTAAAACACTGTCAAGCAAGGGTACGGGGTGTAGAGTTGCATTATCCATTGAAACCACGGGGAAAGGTCCACTGGCATCCGTGAGTCACGGAGCAGCTACTTAACTCTGGACATTTTGACCCATGTAAAGGAGAAAATACAGTTGTTTAAGTTGTTCTACATTGGGCTTTTGTTGCCTGCAGCCGAGTGTTTTTAAAATGGTACACAGACCAATCAAAGTCCTTATTGGGAATGTTCTATTCAGGAGTGAAGGCCATAGACCAGCCTCTCTAGATGTGAATATTATAGCTAAGAGTCACGCAGCTTCTGGTTCCAGCCTGCAGGGATATTGATATTAGAGAAACAGAACAAAAGAGAAAGCTCCCATTTCTCTTTTGACTTAAGGTATTTCACACTTGCAGATAAGAATACTGCCTAGGTAGGAACCATGCTTGGCTTGAGGTGGCTTTCTATTAAAATGACAGTGCAGAGTAAAGTCAGTGCCCGTGGGTGAGAATTTGCATCCAAGCATCTAAAAACCCTCTGAATGTCTACACTAAATGGTTGTAAGAAAATTCAGAGCAGATGAGGGAGAGAAAGCCACGGGTGTCTCTCCTTTATTATAAGTTCCTCCATTTTAAGAGACTAAAAAGTTGCAGGAATTCTGAAGTAGTGTGTGCGTGCTGTCTAAGGTCATTTGTGATGACATAGAACCGGTGTAAACAAGGATCCATTACAAACTTGACAAGCACTATTGACAAACCACCCAACCAACCTCAGATAGACTCCCAGAGATCACACTGCACAAAGCCAACAGCAATGTGTGGAGGAAAGACTGGAATGTAGGAGGCTGTACCCAGTTGCTGTGGCCATGGCCCCACACACAGAGAAGTTCCTCCAAAATCCAACCCAAATAAACCTACAACCAAAGCTTAAAGAATATCCCCTGAACCGTTGTGTTCTGAAATAGGCATATTTTGTTTTGCTCCCTATCCTTCTTAGAACTTTAGACAGACAGGACACTCTGGAGCTTCCCCAGGTGAGTGAGTCCTACAGCAGGCATCTTGCTGGACTAACCTCAGCACACAGGCCGAAGAGATGGAGCCAGGAGCAGAAGGGAGAGGGCTACGGAAAACAGATAGGATGCTGGATCAACAAGGGTACACTCGGTACATGATGCCCTCAGAGCACACAATGATAGCATGCTCAGGATAGAGATGGCACCTGGAAGCGGAGTGCATTCAATTGAAGAAACAGCAGGTGACAGTTCTGAGCAATGCCACTGGGATGGCAAATGCCATCTGCAGGTGAGGGCAGAATTCAAGAAAAAGACAAAGAAGATCCGGAGATGCTGGGAGGCAGGGTCTGCTGTGTTAGGTCAATCTGAAATCTGGCCAGGGGTACTGAGGCAAAAATTCAGTTGCGTACTGTAAAAATCTGTTACACTTATCACATACTGTGTACTTTAAATTCATATTGCATTTAATTCTCCCCAAAATCCCTGAGAGGAGGAGGAAAATTTCTCTTTTTTCTAAAGTAAAGAAACAAAGCAGACAAAGAGATAGATGACTAAGAGCTACCTAGCTCGTGTAGCGCTCACTTAACTCTGGTTGCCACATCAGAACTCCACAAGCTAGAGGCTCGCATCCTGATAGTTCTAGAGGCTGAAAGGATGTAAGTCAGAGCAAAGTGCTGGCAGCCTTAGTGCTGGAGAGGCCCCTCTCCTGCCTCACAGAAAATCATGGTCTTGATGTGTCCTCAGATGGCCTCTTCACTGTGTGCTCACAGAAAGTCATTCTTGTCCTCCTCCTCTTCCCATAGAGGCATCCAGTCGCATCAGACTGGGGCCCTGTCCTGATGACCTCAGTTCACTGTGGTTATCTCCCTCGAAGGCCCTGTTGACAAGCACAGTCCTACTGGGGGCAGGAGCTTCATGAGTGTAAAGAGGAAATAACTCAGATGATGAAGAAGCAAGCGCAGTGCAGTGTGACTTAACATTTGCTTTTAGTGTTTTATTTTACTATGTTTTTTATTGAGGGCCATTTAACTTATGATTAAGTTTGAGGGCGCTTTTTATTGTATGTACATGTGTGTGCCCATGTGGGGGTCAGAATTTGACATCAGCCTTCTTCCTCAGTCACTCTCCACTTAATTCACTGGAAAGGGATGTCTTACTGAACCCACAGTTCACTGATTCAGCCAGTCTAGCTAACCTACCCTGGCATTTCCTCGGCTCTCCATAGTATGGGCATTGCAAGTTGATTACAGCTTTTACGTGGGTTCTGGGGGTCCAAACTTGGGTCATTATGCTTATACTGTGTAACAAGAAGGGCCAGACTCAGTTCCCCACAGCCGGCAAGCCCCATAGAAAATCACACAGAGGTCTCCATAAGTTATAAAACTGATTGGCCCATTAGCTCAGGCTTCTTGTTAGCTCTTGCAACGTATATTAACCCATTATTCTTATCTATGTTAGCCACATGGCTCTGTACCTTTCTCAACAGGGCAGGTCACACATCTTGCTTCTCCAGTGATCTGGGCTGGACTGCGGAGGGAGCTTCCTGCTTTCCAGAATACTCCTGTTCTCTTTGCTCCACCTCTACTTCCTGTCTGGTTTTCCCGTCTATACTTCCTGCCTGGCCAATCAGCATTTATTTAAAACATGATTGACAGAATACAGACAATTATCCGGCACCAATACTGCAAGAGCTTTATCCTCTGGTCCATCTCCCCAACCCTCAGGGAGTTTTTAATACATGTATCTTCCACGTAGCCCATTCTATGAAGCATGTATCATTCACCTGGCCCATTCTATGGATCATGTATCATCCACCTAATCTATTCTATGAAGCATTATCATCCACGTGGCCTAGTCTATGAAGCATGTATCATCCATGTGGCCCATTTTATGAAGTATGTGGCACAGTGTAGGACTTTAATCATTGTCCTCCATCAGACCACCTGACAGTGGGGAAGGGTTGCCACTGGCAGACTTTACAGCAGCCAGAACCAGAGACACGAGGCCCACACCCAACAAGACTTAATCTCAAGCTCTCTCCACCACCTAGAGTGTGGGGCTCTTCCACCTGAACCAATCCCATGTTCCACTATCTGGTTCTAGAGCCCGGGAGACTGGCCCGTGCAGCTGTGTACCCCAGCTCTACTCCCTCTCTGTCTCAGCTAGGGTTTCTGCTGCTGTGATAAAACACTATGACCACAAGTCAACCTGGGGATGCCAGGGCTTATTTCAGCTCACAGCTCTCAGCTCCATCACTGAGGGAACTCAAGGCAGCAACCTTGAAGGAACACCACATACTGGCTAACTCCTCATGACTTGCTCAGGCTGCTTTCTTATACAACTCAGGATCATCTGCCCAGGGAGGGTTGGTACACCCACAATGGGCTGGGCACCCACATCAATCATGAATCAAGTAGGCACCCTACTGCCTGGCTTACAGGCAATCTGATCAGGACATTTTTTCAACTGAGACTCCTCTCCCCGGATAACTCTAGTTTGTGTCGAGAAGACAAAGACAACAACAAAAACTGAAAAGCAAAACAAGATGAAAGAGAAAAGCAACCCAGGCCACTCTCCAAGGCAGTATCTGAGCAGGGCAGCATGACTCCAGCTCCCTGCAGAAACACTCTAGGGTCTCCGCCTCTCTGGTAAAAGTGTCCTTCCTGGAGACTTCCACGTGAGAAGCAGTCTAGACCCTTCCTGCTCTTGCTCTCCTTGGAGTAGGCCATGCTACTATAACAAAGCCACACCCTCTAATAGTGCTACTCTCTATGAGTTTTGGGGGGCCATTTAGCTTCTGAGCTCTCCCATCTTTTGAACAACCAGTTTCCTACCTTAAATGCCATCTGCTTCAGATACTCACTCTTCTTTCTCTTTCCCTAGTCACTCTTTTCTGCTATGCTGACCTACTCCGTTATGACTGACTTAGGAGCTGAAGCTATTGGAAGCCTACTGTAGAGCCCGTGGCAGAGGCTAAAAGCTGGAGAATTTAGAGACACATCTTTCCCCAAGGAATTATCAGGCGCTGCATTGACCCTTGCATTCCACAGGGTGGCATCTTGATTTTCCACATCCTTAGCAAATCCAGCCTGTCCTGATATGTTCAATGTGAATGACTGGCCTCTGTCTCAAGCAGAGCTTTGAAAGCTGCCAAGCCTGGAGACACCTTCATCATGTTTCCCCAGCTATTATTACAACAGTAAGCTACTGAGCGGATTTCTCCAACTACTGTGTTTTCTCTTCTTTGTTCTTTGGCTCTTTCTTTCTTTATTATTTTTTTGTTTGTTTTCATTTATTTGTTTTTGAGACAGGGTCTTTTTTTTGGGGGGGGGGTATTTTTGGTTTTTTGAGACAGGGTTTCTCTGTAGCTTTTGGTGCCTGTCCCGGAACTAGCTCTTGTAGACCAGGCTGGCCTCGAACTCCCAGAGATCCGCTTGCCTCTGCCTCCCGAGTGCTGGGCTTAAAGGCGTGCGCCACCACCGCCCGTCTGAGACAGGGTCTTATATAGTACAGGCTTGCCTCAAACTCATTGTATAGCAGAGAACAACCACAAACTTGTGATTCTTCTGCCTCTATCTCTGGAGTGGGATCATAGGTTTATGACAGACAGTCTGGGGCTTCAGGCAAGCCAGGCAAGCACTCTACCAATTGAGCTACATGGAAGTTAAGGTTTCTATTGTTGTGAAGAGACACCATGACCACCGCAACTCTTTTAAGGAAAAACATTTAATTGGGGTGACTCGCTTACAGTTTCAGAAGCTGAGTCCATTATCATCATCGCAGGGAACATGATAGACATGATGTTGGCTACATGTTGACCAGAAAGCAAAAGGAAGTGGACTGTGACACTGAGGGAAACTTAATCACAGGAAACCTCAACGCCTGCCTGCACAGAAACACTTCCTCAAATAGGGTCACAGCTACTCCAACAGTCACACCTCCCAATAGTGTCGCTCCCTATGAGCTTATGGGGGCGGTTACACTGAAGCTACCACAGTGGTCCTCCATGTACGTCTTCTCAAAATCCCACTTGCCTGTCTAAACTATCTGGGGAAAGAAGGGTGTAGTCTGGAGGAGTTTCCAGCAGTTTGTAGGTACGGACTAACCTTTGGGAGAGGAGAGAAGAGAGGCGAGGAAACAAAAACTGAGACTTACCTGGGGTCAAAATGCCTGTTGAGTTCCAGGGCCACACATTCTGCCTAAGTGTGACGTCCGTGCTGAGTGGGTTTCCAAGGCTGCTGCATCAGTACCTCCACCTCTAGTTTGGCTATACAGCTAAGCCTTGCCTTTGCAGCAGACGGCAAGCTGCATGGGCAGGCTCACAGCCCTGTGTGCCCAGGACTTCTCCAGCACCACAACAGGTAGGAGTCAAGCATTTTCTCCCTCAGCCCAGCAAGGAGCTGTTTGCCTGCCCAGCTCAGAGAAATGGGGGTGTGGCTTTCAGGTGGTGAAAGGTTACCCGATAGTTCCCATATCAATCACTTCAGTCAGAGAACCACCGTGAGATGACCTGGCAGCTAAGTGGGGGGAAGTAACCCCTAAAAAGAAAAAGAAAGAATCCTGTTAGTCATGGAGCTTTTCATGGGAGCCACAGAGCCGGCTCTTGCTGTCTGGGAGAATAATAAAACCACAGCCCTGTACTGTATCAACTTCTCAAACAAAAGCGACTTCTCAGACTGAAACAGCCTGGGATTTCTGATCTGGATTTAGTTTTCACTGGGGAAATAATTCAAAAAGGGAGCCAGAGCCTCTGAAGAAAGTCAAAGAAGCAAAGAAGCTCACTATTCAAAGAAGAGAACCCAGGGGCTGCCAGGCAACTCCTCTCTGCCAGCTATTCCGTGCCCAGTGAGCACACAGCAGTCTCCGCGACCTGGAATTTTCCCACGGTGAGCCAGCAGCAGCAGAGATCCTGGTGAATGCCTGTGCTGACTTTTAGATATCGGAAAGTAGGGTACAAAGGAAAAAGTGAAAGTGAGAGGCTGTAGAGATGGCTCCGTGGTTGAGAGCACTCGTTCCTCTTGTAGAGGACCTGGATTCAATTCTGGGACCCATGTAGCTCCCAACTATCCGTAACCCCACTTCTACGGAATCCAACAGACATGCAAGTGGTGCAGATACATATGTACAAAACACTCAGACACTTAAAGTAAAATAAGTAAATCTCTATAAGAATACATGGAAGAAAGATTTCACCCCAAACTTAAAAGCAACACCGTAACATTTTCAAGGCATGAACAACAGGCCCCAAAGCACACTGACTACGAGAGAGACATTAAGAATAAAGAAACACTGATTGGAAAATTGTTTAAAGGGGGAAGAAGCCTCAGAAATAAAGCAGTACTACCATACAAGAAAAAGCATGGTTTATCCAAATAAAAAAGTAGATGTGGAGTTGGCTGTCATGCTGCCTGCCCTGATACCAACCAGCACCCAAGGACTTAGGCAAGAGGGCTCTGAGTTCCAGTCAGTCTGGGCTACACAGCAAGGCTCCATCTCAAAGGGCCTAAAACAAAATCAAAAGCATTGCCAAGCCTGATTCAAGTCTCCTAAGCAGCAGGCTGTATGAGGCAGAGTGCTCCCTTAGCCCCCGCCCCCTGTCCGAGTCAGTATTCTAGTGTGCAGTTGCTATGAAGAGACACCATAACCACAGCAAGAGAAACACATTTAATTGGAACTTGCTTACAGTTTCAGAGGTTTAGACCATTATCAGCATGGCTGGGAGCATGGTACCACTCAGGCAGACCTGGTGCTGGAGAAGGAGCTGAGTGTTCTACATCCAGATCCACAGTATCAGGAAGAAGGAGCTACTGGGCCTGGTTTGGACTTTTGAAACCTCGAAGTCCATCTCCAGAGGCACACTTCCTCCAACAAAGCCACACCTCCTAATCCTTCTCAAGTAGTGCCGCTCCCTGATGACTAAGCATTCAACTATATGAGCCTATGGGGCCATTCTAATTCAAACCAGCACACCATTCCTCACGCTGCTTGTGACTTTTGGTATTCTCTTTCTCAAAGGCAGCATGAACACTCAGACTTTGCCCAGGAAAGAGTGTTCCTCTAAATTATTCATGCCACTTCCCAGAAGCATTTCCTGTGTTAGTCCTAGTGAGAGGGAGCAATGCTCTAACAAAGGACTCCTGATAAAACCTCAGTTATGCAGAGATTTGTCTGCTTCAAGCCAGGTACTAATGCCATGAATCTGATCACCTTTATAGTTGCCATTTACACTCTATGGGTTGGATAACAATGTTTTTGAAATGCTGACTTCCAAAGTTAAGGATCTTAACTTTCAACTAAAATATCCATGTATCTAAAAATACTTTTGATCTTACTTCCAAATTTTGTTCTTACATTTGTGTCTTATTTTGTATATCAATAATGACATAAAAAAGTTTATCTTAATACCCAACCCATCTTTCTAAATCGCTGATTTATCTGGCCACACTTTTGTTTGTGCTGCAGATAACTGAGAAAATGTTTTACCCAGACCCTACTCTGGTAGGTCCCACCTCTGGTGGATCCTGGGGAGACCACTGCAGTAATGCCCACAACTGCACATAAGGCACAGGGCATGTAGCCTTGCTCCTCTTCCTACCAGTAGGTGAAGTGGCCTCCCCTCTGTTTTTATCTGGGATGGACTTTGTGTTTGCTTTGGATAGTAGACTGGCAGAAGGGACTCAGAGTGACAGCTAGGCTTAGGCCTCAGGGAGCTTTGGGAGTTCTATTTTCTGTTCTTGGAGACCCCCGGCTCTGTGTAAGGAAAGCCAGACTATTCTACCAGAGTCTTACAGCCAGCACCAACTCGTTGGCTGACACCAGAGACTGTGAGATGGTCACATTAGATCCTGCATTCCAGTCAAGGACAGTCAGCACCTGGAGAGAAGCTGGCCTTTCCATTCTGTCCTGCTCACAAGTCAATAAGGAAATTACTGCTTGTCATGATTGTTCTTAGTTATCCATTTGACTGCATCTGGAATTAGCCAAAACCCAAATGGCTGGGCATACTTGTAAGGTATTTTTTTTTTTTTTCTTAATTAAATCATTTGAAGTGGGAAGACTAACTCCTAATCCAGATCTTTGAGATGGGAAGATCCACCTTCAACTCTGATCCTTTCAGGTGGGAAAATCCACCCTTAATCTGGGCCACAGCTTCTGCTGGCAGCCTATGTGGAGGGCATGGAAGAAGAAGGCTGTCTGCCCTCACCTTGCTAGAAAGTCCATTCCTTCACAAGAATTAGAGCCTATTTCTTTGGAATTCCCGTGTTTACTGAAGACCAGCTGAGACAGACAACCGCATGCCATGAGAAACCTCCTTCAGCCAATGGCCTTTGAGAGGCTGGACCAGGTTGGGCGTGGCCTTGGGTACCAAAAAAATGTACCCCCTTCCCTTCCTCCCCCCCCCCTCCTTCCTCCTCCTCCTCCTTCTTCCTTCTCTCTCTCCTCTCTCTCTCTCTCTCTCTCTCTCTCTCTCTCTCTCTCTCTCTCTCTCTCTCTCTCTCTCTCTCTCTCCTGGATGTTAGATTCGGTTCCTGTTCCCCCTTTGTGCAGAGGACTGTGATTTGTGAGCTCCCTTTTAATTAAAAAAAAAAACCTTATTACTTAATTTTGAGTTAGTGTGAAATTAATTTATTCGCGCTCTACTTCATCTGCCGCCCAGCGTGGTTACAAGCCCGCACTTACTGGAACCGGCATCACCCCTTCCCACCAGGTCTCTCCACATCAGCAGCATGCTGCTGCAACCTCTCCAGCCGCTGGGGGATTTTCCGACAGCGATCCCTGCAGCGTCATATCCACCCGTTAGAGGCTCGCCAGGCTTTGGGTTTCTTTTTTATTCTGGTCACCTAAAAACTCTCCGTGTACCCCATGACACCTGAAAGTAATTTTAGAAGATGACGTCCCTTCTCCCAACAAAGTTTGTTCTCAGGGTTAGGGACATCAATTAGGGGTTGATTATAACTGGTATAAGGTTGGGTCTTGGGGTGGAAATTATGAAGACTCAGGGATCTCTTTGGGGAAAAAAGGGGAAATTGGATGGGATAATAGGTAGATTAGTGTGAGCTTACTCACACTAGTAGTAATAATGAGTAATAGAATAAATACTTGTGAGCTATTGTTTATAGACAATTTATATTGGTTTAGGTTCTTCTATATTGATACAAATTCAATTTATATTTGTTATATTGAATATGCTCCTATTTCTGTTTACAATATTTGTACACCAATGCAAAGTTATTTTGTCAGATTGCATGCATGCATGTCTCTACCTCTGTTTAAGACATTTTATATATTGATACAATTTTAGGATATATTTATCATATTACATTATACATTTCTACCTCTGATCAAGATATTTATACATTGTTTACATCTTGAGGCCATTGTCCTCATTTGTTGCACAGTTGTTTAAAAATGTTAATATTCTAATATGAAGTCTTAGTCTTTAAATTATACAGGTATTAAGTATTATAGGTCAATAGTCATCTATGTTTGTTATACTTATTTATATTAATCAGGTTCTTTAGATACATAGAGATTGTATTCTGCATAGGTAAGTAATCTTCAACCACTTAAAAAAATCTATAAAATAAGGCATTTAAATAACTTAGGGTTCTATTGATGTGAGACATGATTGCTCCTGTCAATTCCCGAGAGAATGTTGAACACTGAAGACACTCCACTTGGAGCTTGTTTTCTTCTTGGCAAAACTGGCCTTTGGGCAATGAACTGCCCATGCCTCAACCACTGACAAAACGCATGATGTCCAGACAGGACAAGCAGGACATACACAAAAACACTGTCAAAACCTTGCCAAGACAGGGTAAGACGGTTCTGAAAAATTTCCTGCCTCTGAAAATGGTCTGTCAGTTACACTAGGCCTTAGCCAAAGTTGGTTGCTCCAACATTGCAAATGAGACTTTGGATGATTGCTCAGGTAGGCAGTTGTCTCTGTCATTTGTTGCACATTTTAGAAGCTTCTTAATTGCACTTCCTGCCTACACAAGTAATATTATCTCCCTTCTCAGGCCTTATCTGGGGTTGAAGACTAGATAGCCATAGTTACTTTCCTCTTATGACCTATCCAAGCCATTTTTAATACAAGAGTTAGACTCCTTAGGATAAAATAATTATTAAAACATTTAACATATGTTTTTTGCTTAATACTGTTTATGCTTGTTATAATTCTAATTTTTATACTTGGTATCTGTTCTTATTGTATATAGTTTTGTATTGGGTTTGGAGCTCTCTTAATTAGACAAAAGTGGGAGGTGATGGCCTTTGAGAAACTGGACCAGGTTGGGCATGGCCTTGGGTACAAAAAATGTGCACCTCTCTCTCTTTCTCTCCTGCCTGGATGCTGGATTCGGTTCTTGTTCCCATTTGTGCAGAGGACTGTGATCTGTGAGTTCCCCTTTAATAAAAAATCCCTTATGATACTTGATTCTGAGTTAGTGTGGAATTAATTTATTCATGTTCTCCTTCATTCATTGGCTGAACAATAACTGGATTCCAGGACCTTCCATTTGGAGACAATCATTGCCGGAGTAGCGGAGTCACAGTCTGCACATTCTGTGAACTATTGTAAAAAATCCCCTTTACAACAATAAAGGACACTAAGAGAGACATACACAGATCTAATCTACATGGGAAGTGAAAAAAGACAAGATCTCCTGAGTAAATTGGGAGTTTGGGGACCTTGAGGGAGGGTTGAAGTGGGGAAGGGAGAGGCAGGGAGGGGAGCAGAGAAAAATGTAGAGCTCAATAAAAATCAATTAAAAAAGAAAAAATCCCCTTTATAATATGTGTGTGTGTAGATACATATATATGTTTTGTTTTTCTGGAGAACGCTCACTAATACAGATTTTTGTACCAGAAGTGGTTCTGGTACAAGGTTTTTTTTGAGTATCTGGAATAGGCTTTCCATTTTGCCAACTCCTACAGTTACCAAAGCCTCTTCGGTTACTGACGTCTCTCCTGGAAGCTTGAAGAATCCTGAAGTCCATGGTATGAACTATTTGCAAACACGTTTTGGTTATCTTGATTCACCAGTTGTGAGAGGCAATGAATTTGTTGACTCTTCATACAGAACTTTTGACAATTTGTAGAAAACTAAGAAAAATGACGATGCATGTTGATTGTTCCTAGCATCTCTGGATAAACTGACAAGTGAACTCTGTGATGAGATTAACCAGCTTCTAGCATCTCAGAGTACAGTGAAGGCTGAAACTGACGGGCTCCAGATGCACAGAATCAGTCTTAGATGTCTAAGTGTGCTCTGGATAGGAGTGTTCTCTCTAGCAGCCAGAGTTCAAAGCTGTGGAAAATCAGCCGAAGCCCTCATTATAAGGTTGACTGAATTACAGAGGAAATTCAAGTCCCAGTTGCAGAGGATGTCAGCAGTTAGAGTGGATTTTAAGGGTGGATGATAATGGCGGAAGAAGCACGAACCTGGACCAGGCTGAGTTTGTGGATATGGACACACTAAGGGGAGATTCTAGGTTTAGTATGGAAACTCGCACAGGAAAAAAAAGTGCCAAATGCTTCTTCGAATGTGGCTGAAGCGTTTGTCAAATGATGGCCTGCTGAAAAGGAGTTTGAGATGCCCTATATCCCTTGGCTTAGCAACGATGAGGGGATTTTAAGGCTCAGGGAAACTGCAATGCTAGAATGCGTAGGTGGTGTGAAACCTAATCCTCCACCATGGCAAGGCCCAAGAAGACACGCCCTTCACTAATCCTCTAAGACACAAAATGGTGAGGGGGCGCCAGCTTTTAGAAAAATTTTGTTGTAACCTCTTTCCGTGTGCCAGACCTTAGGTTTGCAGATGCTGCTGCGCAGTTGGGTGAATTAGGTGCAGTGGGTTTAACTGGGCCCCAAAGTAAGCAGGGACCAGGTGGCAGCACTGAGTTGCCAAAGGTGGTTATCATAATGAGCAGTACAGGTAAAACAATGTCCATAAGGGCCTGCCCTGCCATGGTCAGCACAGGCAAAGTGAATTTAGTGACAGCATGATTCATATGGACCTTGTGCCTAATCAATCATGGTGTTTCCAGGCATGAAATAGACAAGAAGTTTATTGCATTTTTCCTTGATCTATATAAGTGGGAAAATTCTCAAACAAATGAAAGAAAGACCACATTGGACCACGGCAAAAGGGAGCCTCATGAACCAATTTCCAGACTTTAGCCAGCTTGCAGACCCAGTACCCTCTGAATAGAGCGGTGGCTAGGTTTCTCTGAAGAAGGACCTTGATAAAATACCTAATAGTTTTATTATGAGCCTTTTCTCAGCCCTTCCCCAGAGGGACCTTTGGCCATTTACAATGGTAACCGCACACTGCGGGAAAGGAAATAAGCAGACTTTCCGGGACCCATTGGTTTCTGGTTCTGAATGGATGCTGATTCCGGGAGACTCCCAAGAAACATCATGGCCCCCCAGCTAAGGTAGGAGTTTATGGAGGTCAGGTGATAATGGGGTTTTGGCTGAAGTCTGACTCACAGTAGGTCCAGTAGGTCCCCAAATTCATCCTGTGGTTATTTCCCTTATATCATTGGGATAGATATACTTAGAAATTGGCAGGATTCTCCCATTGGTTCACTGAGCTGTGGAGTGATGGCTATTGTGGTTGGAAAGGCTAAATGAAAGTTTTAAATTTGCCTCTGCCAGGGAAAAGAATGAGTCAAAAACAGTATCACATCCCTGAAATAAATGAAGAAATTAGTGCCATTATCAAGGACTTGAAAGATAAAAATTTAGTTCAAAGGGATTTTGATTATCTCTCTCTTACACAAATATATCACATTGGTTTATTATATTGGTGACATTATGCTGATTAGACCAAGTGAGTAGGAGATAACAACCACTCTGGACTTGTTGATAATACCTAAGTGCCTCAAAGGTGCATCACAATAAATCCAGGCAATATTCAAGGGCCACCGACCTCAGTGAAATTCCTAGGAGTCCAGTGGTTTGCAGCATGCAGGGTTGCTCCTTCTAAGATGAAGTTATTATGCCTGGCCCCTCCCATCACCAAGAAAGAAACACAATGTTTATGAGGCCTATTTGAATTCTGGAGTGTGGTGGTCTGAATAGGAATGGCCCCATAGACCCAAGTCTTTGAATGCTTGGCCCTTAGGGAGTGGTACTATTAAGAGATAAGGCCTGTTGACCCAAGCGAGGCTTTGTTGGAGGAAATGTGCCACTGTGGAGGCAGGCTGTGAGGTCTTATAAGCTCAAGTCTGGCCAGTGTGACACAGTTGCTTCTGCTGCCTTCAGATCAAGATGTAGAACTCTCGGCTCCTTCTCTGGCACCATGTATGCGTGCACTCCACCATGAGTATAATGAACTAAACCTCTGAAACTGCAAGTCAGCCCCAGTTAAATGTTTTCCTTTGTAAGAGCTGCTGTGGTCATGGTGCCTCTTCACAGCAATAGAAACCCTACGTCAGGGAGATAGCACATTCCTCACTTGGGTGTGTTGATTTCCGGGAAAGCTGCTAACTTTGAATGGGGCCTGGAACAGGAGAAGCTCTCCAACAGGTCCAGGCAGCTGTGCAGCTGCTCTACCACGTGGACCATATGATCCAGCAGACCGGATAGTATGGCTATTTGGAGTCTTTGGCAGGCCCCTACAGGTGAACCACAGAAGAGGCCTTTGGGCTATTGGAGCAAGGCCCTGGCATCATCTGCAGACAGCTATTCTCCCTTTGACAGACAGCACTTGGCCTCCTGCTGGATTTTAGTGGAAACTGAACATTTGACAATGGACCATCAAGTTACCAGGCGATCATCATGTGCTGGGTGTTATCTGATGCACACAATCACAGACTACAGTATGCACAGCAGCAATCCATCATCAAATAGAAGTGGTATATGCGTGCCTGGGCTCAGCAGGTCCTGAAGGCACAAGCAGGTTGCAGGAAGAAGTCCCCAAACGCCTACAGCTTCTACTCCAGTTGTGATGCTGCTTTTTGCCCAGCATGCATCTATAGCTTTGTGGTGGGATGCGCTATGGTTGGTTGAAGAGATGACTGGGGCCTGGTTTACTCGTGGTTCTGTAAGTTATTCAGGCACCACCCAGAAGTGGACAGTTGAAGTGGTACAGTCCCTTTCTAGGACAACCCTAAAGGACACAGGTGAAGGAAAATTTTTACAGCGGACAGAACTTTGGGCCGCATAGAGTTATAAATTTTGTTTGGAAAGATAACCAGATGTGTAATTGTTCATTGATTCTTGGACTGAAGTCAATGGATTGGCTGGATGATCGGGCCTTAGAAATAGCATAATTAAAAAATTAGTGAGGAAGACATCTGGGGAAGAAGTATATGGATAGATCTCTTGGGTGAAGGATATTCAGACACTTGTGCTTCATTTAAATGTTCATCAAAAGGTGACTTCAGCTGAGGAAGAGTTCAACAACCAACCAGATAGGATGAGTCACCCTATGAGCAATCAACTTCTTTCCACGGCCTTCCTTGCCTTTGCCCACTGGGTCCATAAACAAAAGGGCCATGGTGACAGAGATGGGGGTCTTACATGGGCTCCACACATGGACACCACTCATCACAGCTGACCAGGCTACAGCTGCTGTTAAGGGCCAGGTCTGCCAACAGCAAAGACCAACTGAGCTCCAGCTATGGCACCATTTCCTGGGATGACCAACCAGTGACCTGGTGTAGGTTAGCTACTCAGGACCACTTCCTCTATGGAAAGGACACTTTGTCCATACTGGCGTAGATTTTGGTTATGGGTAATGCTTCTGCCAAAACCACCATTTGTGGACTTACAGAATGCCTTATCCACCATTGGGTATTCTACCAAGTATTGCTTCTGACCAAGGAACTCCTTCACAGCCAGAGAAGTGCTACAAGTGAACCCACATTCACGGAATTCACTGATCTTGTCAAATTCTCCACTATCCCGACAGCTGGCCTGACAGGAAGATGGAACAGCCTTTGGAAGACACAGTGCTAATTAGCCGCAGTAGCCTGGAGGGCTGGTTCTCCAGGAGCAGGTTTATGCTGTGAATCTGTAGCCAATATATGGCATCATTTCTCCTATAGCCCAGATCCATGTGTCCAGGAATCAAGAGGTGAAATAGAGTGGTTCCCAGTGACTCTAGTGACCCACTAGGAAAAAATTGTTTTCTGCTCCTGCGATCTCAAATTCTGTTGACCTAGAAGTTGTGGTTCCAGACAGGGGAGTGGTTCTGCCGGAAGCCACAAGAAACATTCCATTGAACTGGAAGCTCAGGCTTCCCCTGGTCACTCTGGGCTTCTAATGTCCTTAAACCAACAAGCTAAGAAAGGAATAACAGTGTTACGAGGGGTAATTAATCTAGGTAGATTATCAAGGGAAAATTGGATTGCTTCTCCACAGTGGAGATCCTTTAGGGTGTCTCTTGGCACTACTGAGCCCTGTGTTTAAAGTCAATGGAAAAAGGGTGGTGGTGGCGCACACCTTTAATCCCAGCACTTGGGAAGCAGAGGCAGGCAGATCTCTGTTCTGTTCGAAGCCAGCCTGATCTAGAAAGCAAGTTCCAGGGGAAGGGAAAGGAAGAGAGGGGAGGGGAGGGGAAGGGAGGGGAGGGGAGGGGAAGGGAAGGGAAAAAAGCTATAAAAAAAAAAATCTTTGCCAGGCGGTGGTGGCACATTCCTTTAATCCCAGCCAGCACTGGGAGGCAGAGGCAGGTGGATCTCAGTAAATTCAAGGCCAGTCTGGTCTACAAGAGCTAGTTCCAGGACAGCTAGGACTGTAACACAGAGAAACCCTGTCAGGATGACAAAGGGCACACAGACCCATCAAGAATGAAGGCATGGGTCACTTCTCCAAAAAAAGAGCCAATACCTGCTGAAGTGCTCTCTGGAGGTTGAGGAAATCCAGAAGAAGAGCCATGTTGTCCTGGCTGTTCCTGATGTGTTTCTATAGTGGCATTTAGGCCTCTGGGTTGGGGAGGTTATAATTCTAGGTACTGGTATCCAGCATTGCCTTTGTTGGGTGGGTGTTTTGTTCCTTGGTTTCTGTTGCCCTCTGGTTCTTAGGAGAGTGTAGTGGCTGTGTGTTGTGTGGCAAGAAACTCTTTTGGGATCCTGATAGGTGTGGCCAATGGAGTTCCAGGCATGATGTATTTCTAGGTATGGGGAGCTGACACTTAGAAGGGGGGGAACCTTAGGAGGAGAGGCTGAGGTGCTCACAGGAGGGGCGAAAGCAGGGTGCTCCACCAGGGTCTGCTTAGTACCTTGGGAATGGAGACACAGAGTGAGGAGAGGCCACAGCAGTTCAGCTCCAGAGCTGGCGATGAAAATGACAGGCTGATTAAGGTCACGTGACCACTTGCAGAAATGAGGGTTATAATTGATATGAGTGTTTCCATCATATGTTAAGAATGTATTTGGAGCCAGGTGGTGGTGGCGCACGCCTTTAATCCCAGCACTCGGGAGGCAGATGCAGGCGGATCTCTGTGAGTTTGAGGCCAGCCTGGTCTACAAGAGCTAGTTCCAGGATAGGAACCAAAATAGCTACAGAGAAACCCTGTCTCAAAAATTTAAAAAAAAAAAAAAAAAAAAAAAAAAAGGAATGTATTTGGGGTTTTTTGTTTGGTTGGTTGGTTTGGGTTTTTGTTTGTTTGTTTGGTTGGTTTTCAAGATAAGGTTTCTCTGTGTAGCTTTGGAACCTGTCCTGAAACTCACTCTGTAGACCAGGCTGGCCTCTAACTTCCAGATCCCCCTACCTCTGCCTCCCAAGTGCTGGGATTAAAGGCGAGGATCAACACTGCCTGGCTAAGAATGTGTTTCTAATGTAGCATCAATTAAGAGAATATCAGTGCCTTTCTCCAGTAGGATCACACAGATCTTCCCCTCCAAACCTCCTCCCCCAACTCACTGTTTCCCCCCCTGCTGGTGCTGACCAGCAGGCTTCCCCTGGGAACCAACAGGCCACTCCCGCCAGGGCCGCAGGTGGGGTAACTGTAGATCTTCACCTCTCCCTCAGTCCCCAAGCTCAATCCTCCAGGCTCGTCCCCAGCTCTGCAGCAGGCCTCCCCTGCTTCCCTATCCCCATCTCCAGTGAATCACACCGATCTTCCCCTCCTCACCTCCCTTCCTTCGCTCATTGCTGTATCACAACCTCCAGTTGCCGCGGGCACTCCCTAGGAATGGCTGGCCAGGTTGGGCTAGCCAAGACAAACAGAGCGGCAAGTAGGCCGGCAGGTAGGTGGGCTTTAGACCTTCGCTCTCCCTCGGTCCTCCAAGTTCATCCACCATTTTCATCCCCATCTCTAGCAGACCACCTGCTGTGGCCTTCCCTCACCCAGTGGCCCTTTGCTAAACAGACCCAGGTGGAAAGCCCTGCTTCCCTCTTTCCTACAGAACACCTCTGCCTCTCCTAAGCCCACCCCATTCCTAAGCAGCAGCTCCCAATACCTAACAACACACCTTACCTGTAACCCTCAGCAGCTGCACCTATCAGTATCCCAGAAGAATTTCTTACCAGGCAACACAGACCAACCACACTATCCTAAGAACTAGGAGGGCAACAGAAACCAAGGAGCAAAACACCCACCCAACGAAGACAATGCCAGATATCAGCACCTAGAATTAAAACCCTCCCAAACCCAGCCGCCTAAATGCCCGATATAAACCCATCAGGAACAGCCGGGATAACAAGGCTCCACTAGAGCCCAACAACCCTGTCAGAGCAGGCCCCGAGTACTGCAACATAAAAGAAGCACAATAAAAAGACCTTAAAATAACCCTTATAAATATGATAGAGGTTCTTAAAGAGGTAATGAATAAATCCTTTAAAGAAATTTATAAAATCACAAACAGTGGGAGGAAAAGAATAAAACAAAGGCCTGAAAGCGGAAGTACAACCAATAAGACCCGCAAACCGAGGGCAACCTGGAAGTGAAAAATTTAGGAACTGGAACGGGAACCTCAGAGCAAGCCTCACCAACAGAACATAAGAGATGGAAAAGAGACTCTCAGACTTTGAGAACATGCTAGAAGAAATGGACAATTCAGTCAAAGAAAATGTTGAATCTAAAAATTCCAAGCACAGGATGTCCAGGAAATCTGGGACAGTATCAAAGACCAAATGTAAAAGTCATAGGAACAGAGGGAGGAAAAGAAACGCAGATCGAAGGCATAGAAAATATTTCCAACAAAATCATAGAAGAAAATTCCCCAGATCTAAAGGTGATGCCTATCAAGGTACGAGAAGCTTACAGAACATCAAATAGACTGGACCAGAAAAGAAAGGCCCCTCAGCACATAATAATCAAAACTAAACATACAGAACAAAGACTATTAAAAGCTGGAAGGGAAAAAGTTGTTGTTGTTGTAGTTTGGAGGCAGGGTTTCTTTTCTCTGTGTAAAAACTCTGACTGTCCTGGAACTCACTTTGTCGACCAGGCTGGCCTCAAACTCACAAAGATTGGCCTGCCTTTGTCTTTTGAGTGTTGGGGTTAAAGGCATGCACCACCACTGTCCATGACAAGCACTTATTATTATTGAAGCCTGTTATTAATAGGGAAAGTGTGGGTATGGTGGGGCAGAGAGGGTGAATATGAATCTCAATAGTACCTACTCACTTGTTTAGTAAGTTTAAAACTGTTCTTGGCCGGGCAGTGGTGGCACAAGCCTTTAATCCCAGCATTTGGGAGGCAGAGGCAGGCGGATCTCTGTGAGTTCGAGATCTAGTCTACAAGAGCTAGTTCCAGGACAGACTCCAAAACCACAGAGAAGCCCTGTCTTGAAAAAGAAAAACAAAAAACAAAAAACAACAACAACAAAAAACTGTTCTTAAAAATCAGTTTACTGGGGCAGGCAAGATGGCCCAGCAGAGAAAGACAACAGTTGGGAAACATGACCACCTCAGTTAGATTGCCCAGAAACCACATGAAGGAGAAAGCCAGCTTCCATAATTTGTCCTTTAACCCCCACACTCACACTACGGCATGAATGTGTGCATGCACACACCAGGAAACAAACAACTGTGAAAATTTTTGCTTGCTTACAACAGAAGTGTGCCACAAACTATTACATAATTAACTTGTATAAATGTATATTCTCATAAAAACCAATATATGACAAATACTACTTTACAAATACCTTAATCTAAGTCCTGGAGGCACATGCCTAAATATTTCTTCTGAATAAATTTATTTGGCCCAGTCATTTGAATAATATGAATTTATTATTATGTGCCAGCAAGGGACTGCATTTCAGTGACTCTATGAGCAAAATTCCCAGAGTCAAAATTTAGAGGGAAGAGAGGTTTTGCCCTTGTCCACCAAAGCTTAAGAGTCACAGGAAAACTGTTTCACGCATGCAGAAGTCTAAAATATGTCATATTTGCATGTTGACAGCATGCAATCCTTCAATAACTAAAAACCATTGGACTTGACATCTAACTAGAAGGAATAATTACTTATAATGAAATGAACAGGTAGTACCTATTGTTAAGAACAGGTAAATCATACATTTAAGCTAAAAAGCTGGTTCAAAAAAGAGATTTTTTATACCAGGTATCAATATAGCAAAGGCCAAATACACCCATTTTCTAAGGTTAGAGAACACCTTCAGTTAGCGAAATGTGTCATAGAACTCCCCTCCAACAACACCCAATGTAAAGTTTCATAATCTGTATTTCAACAGTTGAGCCAATTCTCCAGCCTCCTGTAACTTGTATTTTGGCATTTCCATCACCAACCACCACCCTAAACAAACAAACAGCACCATAGCTTGTGCAGCTGAAATCCCTGCTGCTTCCTATAGTGGTGATGTGGTACGCTCACACCAAAGGCATTTGTATTTCACTTCAAAGACATTCTGCAAAGGGCATTTTCGTTGAGTTTGACTTCCAAAGTCTGAATTACTATCAATGAGAAGTATTCAGGTTAAACAACCACCTGGGAAAAGACCCAGTGTAATAGACTGAATGTATCCTGCTACCAAGATCATATGCTGAAGTCCTACCTGCCCCCCAATATGACAACGTGAGAAGGTAGTGAGATGATTAAGTCATAAAGGCAAGGGGTCCTTGTGAATGGGTAAGTGGTCTTGTAAGAGCCCCCAGAGATTTCTCTTTCCTTGACAGGAAACACCATAAAAAGGGCATTCTCTCTCAGATGCCAGATGTGGGTCACAGAGCCTAGAGCTTCCTGGAGCCTCTACGACTGGGAAAGTGTTAAGTCAAGCGATTCATGATATTTTGTATTAATAGCCCAAGCTAACCTAGGCGTGGGGGAGTATTTACATTTGTGATTTCATTGCGTTGCATGGGTCCTTCACCTGTTTCCCTTTATCCTATAAAGTTCAACTAAGACCCAAGCATATGCAGTCCTTCTCCCCTGCTCTGTGTGGACCATTTTCATACTCGCCCACGAGCTGCAGAGATCTGCCTATTTCCACCATCCTACAGCTACATGTGTGTGCTATGGCACCCGGCTTTTGCATGAGTGCCAATGATCTGAACTTAGATCCTCGTGGCTGCATAGGCAAGCACCTTACGCACCGAGCAATCTCCCCAGCCCCCAGGCTGTAGTCTTTAATAGGATGGTTAAGGTATGTTTCAGGGAAGACATGAGACAGAAGCAAATTTTAGAAGAAAGTAGGGGAGTTGTCATAGTTACCTTCAGCTGTCAACTTGACAGAGTAGAGTGCCCCGGGAAGAGGGAGCTTCAACTGAGGAATTGCCTAGACCAGGGTGACCTGTGGGCACGTGGTCTGAGAGGCATTTTCTTCATTGTTAATTGATGTAGCGGGTCCATCCCACTGTGGGCGGTGCCATCTCCAGGCAGTTGGCTATGGGCTGTATGAGAACGGTAATTGCTAAACTGGGTGGCAAGCCAGTAAGCAGCGTTCCCTGTGGCTTCTTGTAAGTCCCGGCCTTGACTGTCTGCCTTGCCTTCCCTTGATGATGGGATCGAACCTGTAAGCTGAACTACCGCAATTTCTCCCCAAAATGTATTCAACTAATTTTGGATTTTATAGGAACCCTCTTAAGAGGCATTGAATTTTTAAAGAAACCTTGAACGTTTTTGTTTGTTTGTTTGTTTTTCAAGACAGAGTTTCTCTGTGTAGCTTTGGAGCCTGTCCAGCCAGGCTGGCCTCAAACTCACAGAGATCCGCCTGACTCTGCCTTCCAAGTGCTGGGATTAAAGGCGTGGGCCACCACTGCCTGGCAGGACCTTGAAGTTTTGAAGGGTCTTTTAAAGCTCACTATGTTTTATATTGTGTTATTAATATGACATCTTGTAGAAAAGAAAGGAAATGTTATGGTTTAAAGCTCTGTGTTTGCATGTCAAAATTGACAAAGGGTAGAATATCATAGCTTCAAATTGTCAACTTGACAAAACCTAGGACTCTCAACCAAAGAATTGCCTAAGTCAGATGGCCGGTATCCGTACGGCATTTACTTAATTGCTAATTAACGTCACAGGGCCTAGCACACTATGAACGGTGCCATCCCAAGCAGGTGGGCCTGGGCAATATAAGAGAGGTGACTGAGCGTGAGCTCAGCATGTCATCTGCGCATCTGCTTCAGACTCCTGCACTGAGTTCTGCCTTGGCTTCTCTTAGTAAACAGCTCTAACCTACAAACCTTTCCTCCCCCAAACTGATTGTGCCCAAGGTCTTTATCTCTGCACCAGGAAGCAAACTAGAGCAGGAGTTAATTCTGCAGATGCTGGAAGAAAAATATTCCAAGAAGAAAGAACTAGAGCAATGACCGTCTGGGGGAAATATACTCTTCAAGACTGAGAAATGTCCAAGAGGCCAGTAGGTGTGGAGCAAAGGGTATGAGAACTGAGGAAGAGAAGAGAGGGGAAGCAGGGAGCACGAACTTCATAGAGCCATGGGCCTTGACTGTACTTGACTTTTACTTGGAGAGAAACAGGAAGTGGGAGTTTAAGTAGAGGAAAGCCATGATCTAAGTGTTCTGAGATTTATTCTGGCTAATTCTGAGAATAGAATTGTTGTATGGCCAAGATAAAAGCAGAGAAACCTGTTAGGGGGTAATTATAGTGAGGGATGTTGTGGCTGCCAGCCAGAACAGCATAAACCGTGGAAGGCAGATTCTGGATTTTGAATCTGGATAGGTAGGATACGGGGTGTAAGTGACAAAGAGGAGCCAAGAATGATGCCAGGGATTTCATTCTGAGAGGCCACTACAAGGGAGCTATGAGCCGAGGAGAGAGAACAATGGCATAGGAATGAAGAGCAGTCAGAATGAAAGCATGTAACATTATTCAGACTTAGCGGGTTGTATTTATATGTTTAGGAACACACACACCATCAATTAAGAGAGGAAAAAAAGGCTGTGAATTTGAAAGTGAGAAAGATGGGGATACATGGTTGAAAGATTTGAAGGAAGGAAAGGGAAGGTGGAAGTTATATGATTATAATTATAAAAAATTTAGGAATGCAAATAGCAGGACTTGAAGAAAGTATACAAATGTGGTTGCTTGGCAACCTTCCATTGGCACTTTCGGGTAAGACAGAGCAAGCACAAGGAGAGTAGGTGTCTGTGAACTGAAAGAAACTCTGAATTCTGCAGAGGGGCACATTTCAGATACACTCGTTGCTTTTTTCCAACACTCCTAATGTAACAGCAACATTGGAAGAAGAAAAAAGATGCACAAAACCAACATCTCTGAGACTAAAAGTAATTTAAAAGATTTAAACTCAGAAAAAAAAAAGAAAGAAAGAAATGAAGGGAGGGAGGGAGAGAGAGAAGAAGAGAGAAAGTGGGCAGTGGCGGCGCACACCTTCAATCCCAACATTCAGGAGGCAGAATCAGGCAGATATCTGTGAGTTCAAGGTCAACCTGGTCTATAAAGCCAGCTTCCAGAGAAAATCCATCTCAAAAACCAAAACCAAAACAAGCAAACAAAAAGGCAAATTCTAAAGATGAAAAACTTCCAAAAAATGCTTAAAATGATTTATCTATTCCTATGTATATAAATAAGAAATAGACAGAACTATAATGGTTAATCTTGATTGATAGGATTTTAAATGAGCACTAGACTCGTCCATGAGGTGTTCTCCAGACAAGGGTAGCTGAGTTGAAAAGACTCTAGTTGTAAGATGAAACAAACCTCCTTCACTTAAGTTGCATTGACAAGGTATTTTTTTTCACAGAAAACCAATTAGTTTAATACCTTAATTTTAAAGTAGTTCATTGTTCCAAGTTTCTGATCACTGTTGGAGTCTTTAGTGACTAATAATCTTTTTTCTCATAGAAGGTTTTGCCTGGATATTGAAGGCTGCTGACTGTTACCTTGGTTGCTGAAAGTTGGGTGGACACAGCACTTTCTTCAAACAAGAAAGACATCAGTAAAGTCTGCCCGATATTATGACTTTCCTTCACAAAGTCATTCTCTGTAACCTGTGGGGTTCTTTGACAGCATTTATCCAATTGTTTGTTGACACAAGTTTTCAACCAAGACTGGCGTGGAACTGAGTAATAGCTAAGGACAACTGTGAACACGTGATTGTTCTGTCCACTTTCAAGTGCTGGAATTATGAGAGAGTGTCACCACACCCAGAGATAGATAGATGATAGATAGATAGATAGATAGATAGATAGATAGATAGATAGATAGATAGATGATAGATAGATAGATAGATAGATAGATAGATAGATGATAGATAGATAGATAGATGATAGATAGATAGATAGATAGATAGATAGATGATAGATAGATAGATAGATAGATAGATAGATAGATGATAGATAGATAGATAGATAGATGATAGATAGATAGATAGATAGATAGATAGATAGATAGATAGATGATAGATAGATAGATAGATGATAGATAGATAGATAGATAGATAGATAGATAGATAGATAGATGACAGACAGACAGATGAATAGATAGATAAAGTCAGTATTGTCAAACCCTATCTATCACTGCTTTAACCAACCGAGATGATGTAGTATTCAAATCTGTTGTCATTTCAACATAGTTCTCAACATCTTCACCAGGAATAAACTTCTTGAGGTAAAGCTCAGACTATTTTCTTTGCTCACCTATAAGAAACAACTCATCCACCGAGGCTTTATTGTGAGATTGCAGTTCCATTTCCAGGCCCTTTCCTTCTGCTGCGATTCTCACTCCGTCCGTATGACTTCCTTCCCTGAAACTGCGACACCTCAGACATCTGTGACGATGTTCCTCATGCTAATGGAATAAAATCACCTTAATACTAAAGAGTTTTCTTTTCTTTGACTTTTTACTTTAGACCTCACAACTTTTTGATTCATCCTGTTGACCCGGAAGTCATCAAAACTGGTAAGAAGTGCAGCTTCACCTGTCACACTACCAGTTGGTTTTGACTACAAAATATTAGAAGACTCAGTATGCATACACATACATACCCCCTTCATGAATAAATTCAAATAAAATAGCATGGTATTTCTATTCCTTTCATAAGAGGAATGTGAGCTCAGTAGCAGACACGTGGCCTTTTATTTTCATATTTGTGTGCCACCAAGAGTAGCAAAATATAGCAACCCCGGTTTACTCTTATTGCTGCATAAATTTTACATGATAAAAATTTTTAACGGCTATTGCCCGGCTCCATCAGAGGAATTATTGTCTAGGTCTTCCTTGTGAAATATGTCTCTTAAATAGTAAAACTTGACGTCAAAATCATTCCTTGTTTTATGGCTACAGAATAGCTGTTGAGCTGGCAGGCATGAAAACACGATCCTCTGTGTACACCTCCATCTGGGGCTGGAGTTAGAGGCAGCTGTTAGGTGTCTGATGTGGGTGCTAGGAACCCAGCATGAGCATCCGTTCTTGCTGCTAAACCATCTCTCTGACCAAAACAAACCAACCCCTAGAAACTTCAATCTTTTCCTCTGCAGCTTCCTCTCTTCTTTCTGCCCTTGTAGAACTGAAGAGAGGTAGAGTCATACTATCGATAGACATTGGCTAGGGGAATACAGGACTGGTTTTTGTCCACATAAACCATTCAATCTTTATATCATCAATAAGACGCTTCATTTTTATAGCATTTGGGTGATCGTTTTCATTATATCCACTATTAGCTGTTTGACTCAAGAGGCCTGGCTTTCAGCTTCCTCTGGTCTCTCTACATACTCTCCTCCCTTGACTTCACAATTTCTAAGTTTTGATCTAAAGTGAGAGGTGTGTGACTCTTCCTTTCCCTAGGACACATACAGGGCAGTGGAGAGCTACCAACCGGGGTAATTTCAGTGTTGTGTCGCAGGGGTTAGGGAGGCTGGAGCAGAGGAGGACACAGAGCATGGCTGATCTTTGCAACAGCCCAAACATGATGTTTATTGATTGAGCGACCGATATGAGTAGGGCTCGTGGGCCCAAAGCAGCTGTGATGCTGGCCTCAAGGACCGTTGACTGCAGTTCATCATAACAGATAGGATAATGATGAAAAAGTATGAAATACTGTGAGAATTACTAAAATGTGACGCAGAGTCAGAGAAAGATAATGTGTTTGTTCAGACAAGATTGTCACAAACCTCCAGCTTGAGGCGCTGGGGGTGAGGGATCTACAAAACATAACAAAGCAGGTGCAGCACACTAAACTGAGACATGCTTGTAATTCCTTGCCTCTAAGAATCACTAGAAAAAAGTCCTTAGTGAGGACCTTGCCTGCCGATTCCATCTGTCTCCCCACATCTGGACTCTCTCTTCTCCATGTCAGCCTCTTCCATGTCCTGTGTTTTTCTTCCTCTCTGCTCAGACCGATAAACAGAGAAAGGGCCATATTAGGGCCAAAGAGGGTATTGAGGCTAAAAGAATGAATATAACTTTGTTCCTGGTTTTAAGGTACTTATAGATTATAGATTAGATAATTGCATGAATGGATAACAGAGTGCGTATCACATGGCAGGTGCCTTGCCTCTGATACAGCTCTGACATGAAAAAGACAAGTCTAGGCAAGCCCTGGGGGAAAGAGAGGCGTGTGTTTTAAAGTCTTTTGGCTTCACCTTGTATTATGCATCTTTCAGGCAAGAATCCCTGGCTATGGCGACCCACTTATGAAGCTTCAGCTATAGCTTTCCACATCTCATATGATGTAGGCCACGAGAGCATATGGTATTTGTTTAATCTTGAACTAAAGATGGTAGACCACGTTATATAAAAGTTCTGAAGATGATTCAGTTCCAGCTTCCTGTGAAAAGCACAAGAAATTCTGACACACAGTTACAAAAGCATTCTACTGGTCTAGCTCAAAACCTTGATTGAAAAAAGGCAAAATGCTTAGCACAATGCCAGGGACTAGATCAGGGACAGCAGTGTTTCCATAGCATCAACAGTTACATATTTGCAGGTTTGGTCCATGAATAGTCAACACTGAAAGATCACAGATCTGTTAAGAAGACTGCTTATCACTTTTCTTTATATTTGAGACCATATATGCCCAAGGCTCTCTTATCTTCAAAACAACTCAGAACTGAGGATGTACCTGCTCCAACCAATGGTTTGTGATAGAACAGACTTCTTGAAAGATTTGTCTATCATCTATCTATCTATATCTGTCTACCATGTATCTAGCTATCTGTATACCTATTTGTATATCTACCTGCCTACCTATCTGCCTAGGGGGCGGAGCCGTGTGCCACAGTGAACACGTGGCAGTCAGAGGACAAGTCTGTGAAGTCCTTTGTCTCCTTCCACCACTTGGACCCTCAGATTTGAACTTAGGTTCAGGCTTGACGGCAGGTGCTTTTTCCAGCTGAGCCATCTCATCAGAATTATTTTTATCTGATTCACAGACGGAAGCCCCTTGTCCTGAGGAGGCACAGACATGCATGCTCTCCTCTATGTCTGGTTGTTAAGGAGACATTTCCTGGAAAATGAGACATTGTAGTTTATACAACGTTTACCAGCACAGACAGCAAATCACTGTCATTTTGGACAGGCCTCCTTTAAAGAACATACCAAATAATAAAACATCAAACATCCATTAAGTAGATGTCTTGCTAAGAAAAGTCTACACAGAAAGGGGACATTCATACTCAAGACTGTTGGGTAAGGCTCTTACTTGTTATGGAGTAATCTCTTTGTACAATGTAAAGATATGTCATTCAGATTGGTTTAATAAAAAGCTGAACGGCCAATAGCTAGGCAGGATTTTCAGGGCAGAGAGGATGCTGGGAAGAAGAAGGCAGAGACGCCGAGGACACTGGGAAGAAGGCAGAGACGCCAAGGATGCAGAGCAGCCAGGATGGCACTGTGGAGATACTTAATAAAGCTGTGAGGCAGAAAACAAATTCATAGAAATGTGCTAATTTAAGTTAAAAGATCTGGTTAGGAAACAAGCCTAAGCCATCAGCTGTAGTTTCATAATTCATAATTTCATAATAAGTTTCCATGTCATTATTGGGGGAGCCAACGGTCCCGATGAAAAATCTGTCTACAAATGACATCTAACGTGGAGGTGTGTATTTCCACATAAGACCTGAGAAAGCTTTTTTAAAAAGGTTCCAAACACATTTAAAAAAAAAAAAAAAAAAAAAAAGGAGCCAAACATGTCTCCCAGCCACTGGCTGCAGGCTTGAGACACCAGCACACCATGAGCTAAGCTGCATGGCGCTTTAAGATTTTGCTCATGAAGACACAAAAAAGTCACAGATATGCAGTAAAGAAGGTTCAGACTGAAGAAAACCTCTAACAGGTTGTACAGTGTTTAATAACATGCATAGGTTTAAGAGAAACAGAAGAAGGATATAAACAGTCATAAAAAAAATAAATAGTAGCTGGGCAGTGGTGGCGTACGCCTTTAATCCCAGCACTCGGGAGGCAGAGACAGTCGGATCTCTGTGAGTTCAACCTGGTCTACAGAGCGAGTTCCAGGATAGACTCCAAAGCTACAAAGAAACCCTGTCTTGAAACAAACAAACAACCAAAAACTTTAAATGGCTTGAACACATTGCACAATCCATGCTTGCTTTAATATAGATTGTTTACATGTTACCTTTAAACATTTATGTGTTTTTAGAACAAAAGAACCAGACACCGATGAAAATAAGCAGCCCAGGTGATCTGGCCTCAGAATGTCTCTGTTGCAGTTTCCTCAAAATTCTGCATCCAGAACAACTTTAAAGCTGCTAGCTGAGATGGCCCAGCCTCACAGACTATTCTAGCCAGGACTTGACCTTTATCTTAACCTCCTCAGGGTCCCCCAAAGATGCTAGTGCCCCAAGACAACAGGAAGCAGTTTAGATAACACAATGCCTGTATTCCCAAGAGGTGAGGTGGATGGTTTTTGGTCATTTGGTGGATTATATATGTTTTTTATTGTTTAGAGGGTTTGGTTACAACTTGTTATTGGGTGTAGTTAGGAAAAATGCTAAGCAAAGGAAATTAAATTTAGGGATCTTTTTGAAAAGACAAAGGGAGATATAGAAATGATAGAATAAAAGGATAGGTCTTTGAATCTACTTTGAAACTAAAAAATGCAACTACAAGTCTTAAATATTTTACATTGTATGGATTTTTTTATATTGACACAAATTTAAGGTTATTTTGTTATACTGTATATATGCTTCTACTCTTGTTTAAGATATGTTTGCATATTGATACAAATTTAAAATTATTTTTGTTACACTTTGTTATATTTTTCCATTTCCTGCTTAAGGTATTCTACCTATGTTAGGAGGGAGTCTGCTTGTTGGTTCCCGGCTGCTCAGCCCAGAATATAACTCCTGTGTCAGGGTATTTGACACCTTCACAGAGATATTCATGCAGGCAAAACATGAATGCACAGGAAATAAAAATAAGTAAAATATTTTTAAAAGCACTTCTTTTCAGTTCTAGAGAATGTTTTGTTCAGTTCTAGAGAATGTCTTGTTCAGTTCTAGAGAATGTTTTATTCAGTACTAGAGAATGTTTTGTTCAGTTCTAGAGAATGTCTTGTTCAATTCTAGAGAATGTTTCATTCAGTTCTAGAGAATGTTTCATTCAGTTCTAGAGAATGTTTCATTCAGTTCCAGAGAATGTTTTGTTCAGTTCCAGAGACTGTTTCACACAGCACAGTAATTAGAATTAATAACAATGTATCATTCATAGCAGAGTGAATCTTAACTGTTCTCACTACAATCATTTTTAAAAAGAATGTTTGGTGATGAAAATGCTAACAGCTTATTGAATCAATCCACACACATCAAAACATCACTCTATGCTTTGTAAATATACACATTTTTTATTTGTCAATTATATCTTCACAAAGATCGAGATTATAGAGGTGTCATGCTTTAGTCTTACTATCGAGGTAAATACAGTTTCAAAAAGTAACAACATTGTACTTCTCTCCTCCTACCATCATTTACACACAAATAAGAAACATTTAAATTTTCACCAAGGTGAATTTTAAATACACCTATTCTCTCCTTTGTTCCATCTGTAGATGCTACTGGTGGAAATGTATTGGAAAAAGAAAACTTGAGAAAGTCTCCTTCAGTGTCTGGATACCTCAACATGATGAGTTGGAGGACACATGGGAACGCTACATTACAGGCTAAGCAATCTGTTGTAGTGGGAGCTGTGGTGGGCTGCGTTCCCGCCCAGCTCCGCACGGCTAGCTTTGCACCCGAAATAATTACACGGAAACTGTATTCTTTTAAACACTGCTTGGCCCATTAGTTCCAGCCTCTTATTGGCTAACTCTCACATCTCGATTAACCCATTTTTTTTTTTTTTGGTTTTTCGAGACAGGGTCTCTCTGTAGCTTTGGTGCCTGTCCCAGAACTAGCTCTTGTAGACCAGGCTGGCCTCGAACTCCCAGAGATCCACCTGCCTCTGCCTCCCGAGTGCTGGGATTAAAGGCGTTTTAATAATCTGTGTAGCCCCACAAGGTGTGGCTTAACCTGCGTCTGTGTGTGGGAGAATCATGGCGACTGACTGACTCGGCTTCTTTCTCCCAGCATTCTGTCTGTCTACTCCACCTACCAAATTTTCTGTCCTATCAGGGCCAAGGCAGTCTCTTTATTTAACCAATGAAATTAACACAAAACAGAAGACTCTCCCCCATCATTCTGTTACCTTTTCAAATGCAGAGACTGGCTGTGTCTTCCTTATATTTTATCCCATACCTGGGTTTGAGTCATCAGGATTCCTGTTAGGGCTTGAATCTGCTATGATCTGTTTTCCAGTGTCACCAAGACATCTCCCATGACAACAAAACCTAATACAGAACAGTTTCATCAAAATGGATATGAACTTCTGTGTTTAGACCGAATTGCTGACCATTTGGTCCGTTTTATGTATATACAGAAAAAAGTCTCAAGTATTCTTAAATATTTTCTAGTGTTTCCAAAATGCATCCTATGATGAATTATCGTTTACTTCAATCAACGTAAAGTCCCAGTTCTCTGGTCCAAGTGGTAATCAGTGTGGACTTGGCTCTCTGCTTTATTTCACTAAACTTCGGGTGGCATGGATAAAGCCCTAGAAAAAGGAACAAACGCCCAGAGAGCCACTCGGAAAGGTGAGAACCCCTCTCTCGCTCTGTGAGATTGCTACTAGACTCAGATGATTTGACTCCCAGCATCAGAATGAGAATGGTATGGACATAAGCAGAATTTGGAAAGGATTATAAACCAGAAAAATTGTTAATACACAATTCAACATCTCAGAATTACCAACACTGCTTATGACTTCTTAGAACAGTACCTCTTTCTTTGGTTCCTTTCCAGATGCCTTAGCAAAGGGTGGAGGGAGAGAAGCTTGTTATGAATAACTGCATTATGCGGCTGGTGAAATAGAAATTCATTTAATGAAAAGGAAATCTGATTGGAAATGGCAGTCTCCTGCCTCACCCTGGCCTTGTCTTGCCAGCGCCCCCCTGAAAGGCAGCCGTGTGGAAACCGTGCTTTGGGGCAGAGCTGCAGACGAGAGTGCAGCACCTTTGTTCTCTCCTCCTTGGCACGCCATTCAGAGCCCTTTCCGTTGCACAAACATTCACGTAAAATAAAACTCATAAGATTTAAAACTAATTAAATAACAAAGAACAAGGCGCTAAAACGACCAAGTGACGACCTGTGTACATGAATGACCAGGACTTGGAGACCACTGAAGGTAACTGGAAAGTGAGCAGAAGCCAATATTGGAAGACCGTTCTGCCTTTCTCAGGACAGGAGGAGCTGGATTCAAAACTCTCAAATATTTAGCTAAATGTTCGGTATACATACTCCTTGTGTACTCTTTTTCTGAATCTGGGAATAATGTGCAGGTATGGCCTCCAGTTCCTTCAACAGCTTTCTACTTGGTCAGCTCAGGTGTTTTCCTGTATCCACTTCCTGTCTTCCAAAGGTGATAAATTATCTCAACTGCTATTATTTTTTTTTCTGCCCCTATGTAAGTGGGGGTGGGGGCCTTCATTCATTTCTTTTCTTCTCTTATCTTTTTTGAGACAGGGTTTCTCTGTAGCTTTGGAGCCTCTCCTGCAACTAGCTCTTGTAGACCAAGCTGGCCTCGAACTCACAGAGATCCACCTGCCTCTGCCTCCCCAGTGCCGAGATTAATGGCGTGCACCACCACCACCTAGTTTATTTTCTAATGGATACTATAACTAATAACACAAACTTAATGACTTAAAACAAAACACATTTATTATTTATAGTTCTAGAGGTTTGGAGTTCAAGATCCATCTCATTATGGAAAAACCAAGGTAGTGAGTGGCAAGTCTGCTTACCTTCTGGAAATCCTCCCAGACACTGCTTCTTTTGGCTTTTCTAGCCCTGGGAAGCTGACTGAATTCCCTAGTTCATGGCCTTATCCTCTATCTTTGATGCCAGCAGGAAAGCAAATTCTATTTGACAAATGCCCACCTTTTCCTTTTTTCTTTGTAAGGATTGGTGTAATCACCAAGCCACACATCCCAGGAGAATCTCCCCATCTCAAATTATTTACTTAATCGTATCGACAAAAAATTCTCTCTACCAGATAACACAAATATTTAGGAGTTTTGATCATTAGGACATGGTCATCTGTAAGGAACAATCCGAGGCAGTCACAGTGACCTTGTTCCCTGGACAGGGTTCTGCAGATTGGCAGAGAAAGACTGGTATGGGAGGCGGGTGGCTGGCTGTTTCCCTCCTTTGAAAGGGTGGAGCAAGTCGAGAGATGAGGCCCAGCAGAGAACACACACCCTTTACAGTCAACTACACCTTGGAGCACTGGGACCCTGTTCTTTGGGGTCTGCATTTGAGTCATGCTACTGCCGCTGCTGCTTGTAGTACCACAAGGATCTTTGTCTCTCACTGTCTTGAAAACTGCATAAGTGATTAAAGATACTCAAACTCCCCTTAGAGCTCTGCAACTCCTTTCTTTGCTATCTTCACAGACACTCTGAGGCTTTTGAAACCTTGTGTTTGTATAACAGTGTCTTTGGGGAGACCACTGCTCTGCCACACACAAGGTCTCTTATTCCTTTACTGTGGAGGGTCAGAAAAAAACAGAGCAAAAACATAGGCTCAATCACTTTGACCAGCAACCCAATAGTTTATGTTCTGACTCCAGTCACTGAGACTCTTCTTACCTCTATTTCTGATATAAATATACCAAGAGCATAAATGCCATAATAGAAATAAGCGAATCTCAGTAAAGCGCTCAAGCCATTCATGAGGTTATTACTGGCTTCAGAAGTGTTTTTATAAACCCCACTAGTGCTTGGGAAAGAAACTGACAGGAAAAATGAGAAGAACATGGGTAAAAGTGAAAGAAGAAATAAGAAGAGATGAAACATATTTTAAAAGATGTGCAAATAAATATTATGAAAAAGGTGTCACTTAGTATGTGGGTGCTAGCTGTGTAGCAGTAGACAAGGATGACAAAAAATGGAAAGAGTGAGGCAATACATTAAAAAAAGATGATTTAGAAAGCTAGAGGGAGGGTTCAATGGTTGAGGGCACCTACTGCCCTTGCACGATTCAGTTCCCAGCATCCACATGGTGGTTCGCAACCATCAGGTAATCCCAGTTCTAAGGAAGCCTGTGCTTTCTTTTGGCCTCCCCAAGTACCAGGCACACATACAGGGCATACACATACATGCAGGAAAAATATCCATATGCATAAAATATTATTATGTTATTGTTGTTTGGTTTTTTCAAGACAGGGTTTCTCTGTGTAGCCCTGGCTGTCCTGGAACTAGTTCTGTAGACCAGGCGGACTTGACCAGGCTCAAGAGATCCACCTGCCTCTGCCTCCCAGATGCTGGCATTAAAGGTGTGTGCCATCAATGACTGGTCACAAAAATTATTTTAAAATCTTTTTTAAAAGATAATTTATAGCTGCAAGTTCTACACTCAAATCTTAATTCTCAAACTCATAGTCTGATCTTGCACAAATCCTTTAAGTCTTTTCATTATATAGCAGAGGAAATTGAAGCCCAAAGACATCGGCAATGAGGCCACAACAGGAAAACCCAGTAGCTAGAAGGCAGCCTAAAGAAAAACATCTTCACTGTTTCAAAAAGGGTGAACTAGTCTAGCCACAGAAAATGTGTAACGTGTGGGTATTATTGCAAATATTCTACAGAAATATCCCTTCAATCTTTCAAAAGAATTTGCTGACTCTTCCTACTTGTTAATACCATACTAGGCATGAAGGACATGGTGAATAAGGCGTGAATAATATATGATATCTGCCCACACAGAAGTTAGAGTTACTAGACACTGGACAAACAATAAAAAGTAACTGTGGCAGGAGCTTTGATGAAAATAAAGTTCAGGCACCTAAGCCAAAGTAAATTACTTGTTGGCATGGGGCCAGTGGAAAGATTTTAGGTAGGGGCCTCACATTCACCAGTACCTCTCAGAATTCAACAAAAGAGCAGGGCCTCTTGCAGCCAAGATGGAGGAAGAACTTGGGAAGGGAGTTTCAAGCTTCCTCCTCTTGCTTGGAAGAGGGAAAGGGTCTCTTGGAGGTTTTTCACCTAACTCGAGTGTCGAGCAGGGAAATTGCAAGAGAGCTCACTTGAGAAGACAGTGTTTCAGTTGCTATGGTTCCTGCAAGTCATGGATTAGATTACTTTGCTTACTTTTCAAAGCAAGCTTCCCTTCCCCCATCCCTGCTGTATTTAACAAGCAGGACTTGGAGCCCAGAAGTCAAGTGCACAGACTGTGGACAAACTGCCGCTCGCCAACTCCACAGATCCAGACATATTTCCTCTGTGATGTCTCTGTAAAGTATTCCCAATATCAATATTTTCTTTCACTGACTTGTTATTACAAATAAATTAGATAATACATTAAAGAGTGTCTGGAGCAGTGGCTGCCACAAAGGAAGCATTCAGTAAATCTTTGTTACTATTACTGTTTTTAATTGCCAACCGCTGGCCTTTTAAAAATTTTCAAGAAGGATAAGGGCCATTTGAATTTACTTTAGACAATGTTTTTAGTTGTAGAAACAGTGGAGAACAGCAACAGAACCTTACCCTCTGGTACTTGAAATAATACTGCAAAGCGACCAGAATCTTGCTGATCACTTCTGCAATTCTGACTCCAAGAAGAAAGAAAGAAGATTTGATTGAACAGATAAAAGGCCTGGCCAAGGTCAAAAGTATGAGCAGAAATGACCACAAAACATGATAATGTCCTTGGGTGGACAGCTTATGATCATCTCCTTGGTTGGGACAAGTGATATGCACAACATGTGTGTGTGTGTGCCCCCATTGGTTTAGCCAGTAATAAGCTCATAGCATTAGCCAGTCTTAATAAAAAGGACCCCCAACTTTGACCCTTCTGCACATCTCAGAAAAGGCCACTATAGCACACCACTCAGCAGTATTTCTCTCGTGGGATCCCTTCCACACTCAGAAGTCTTCCTTGCTTTTCCTTAATAAACCTAACTCACTTTGTTGGCTCTTCTGTCTGTTATATCTCACATCAACGTGAGACAACAAACCCAAGAGTCGTTGGCTCAGGGTGAATCTGTCGACTGTCGATCATCTGGTACCCTCATTCTCTGGGTTCTGCTGACCAGCATTCAGAAAGGGCCCCAGCATTCTCAAAGATCTGCCTACCTCAGGATGAATGGTATGGGGGTTTGAGTAAGAATGGCTACCACAGATGCACAGATTTGAATGGTTGGTCACCAGGTAGTGGCACTATTAGAAGGTGTGGCCTCTGAAGTAGGTGTGGTTTGTTGGAGGAAGTATATCACTTGGAAGTGGGCTGTGAGGTTTCAGAAGCCTAAGGCAGGCCAGTGTTTCTCTCTCTTCCTACTTCCCGCTCCTTCTCCAGTACCATGTCTGCCTGCATGCTACCATGCATCCCGCCATGACAATAATGGGCTAAACCTCTGAACCTGTAAGCCAATCCCAGTTAAATGTTTTCCATAATTAGAGTTGCCTTGACCTTGGTGTCTCTTCACAGCAAGAGATACCCTTAAGACAGATGGTGTAACTGAGTCGTTGGCATAGGCGTCGTGTGGATGGGGGCATTCAAGAAGCAAGAAACTGCCTGAGCAAAGCAGTCAGAAACAAGAGCACATGCAAAGTCTGTAGGTGAGGCCTCGGAGAGTTGCCAGGCCTTTACAGTCATGGAGATTGGCTGGGCAGTGAGAGCAGAGGTAAAATGAGGAGATATAAGGTCATGAAGGATCAAAAGTAAGAGTGTTGGCTTTTACTCTGGGCAGAGAGGGGAGCTGCTAGAAACTCTTAAAGAGTCACGGTATAATGTGTGCCTGCTTTATATTCTTTATTAATGACAGGGGAATGGCAGGCACCCAGGCAGAAGTCAGAACACAACTTTGGAGAGTTGGTTTGCTCTGCCCCCATTTACGCTCTTTCTGGGGATCAAACCCAGGCAGTCAGGCTTCTGAAGTGATTTACCTTTAGGAGTTATCTTGCTAGCCGATGCTTTTGTTTTAATATAGCCATCATGGCTGTTATGTTGAGGACAGAATATAGGTTCGGGTTCTTTGTCACATGTAACAGTGGTCTGGAGCAACAGGCTTTCGGTAGAGATGTGGAGTATTGTCTCTGAATTTGTCAAATGCAAATGTACTAGATATCGTTGATGTATTTATTGCCGCTATATATTATATATAGTTAATGTACTTATATATAGTTTTTCTTATATTAGTTATAGCTTTTTTATTTTAGACAGAAGGGGAAATACAGTGATATTTTATTTATGTTTTATAAATAAAGCTTGCCTGAAGACTAGAAGGTAAAATTAAGCTACTAGAGGCCAGGCAGTAGTGACACACACCTTTAATCCCAGGATTTGGGAGAGAGAGGCAGAGGGACTTCTGTGAGTTCAATACCACCCTGGGCTGCACAAGATAATGTAGAAACAGATCCAGGTGGTGTTGGCTCACACCTTTAATCCTAGACTAGGGAGTCACATGCCTTTAATCCTAGTACTACAGAGGAATGTAAGGCGGGAGAAGACAGGAACTCGTGCTCTCTCAGACTGAGGATTTCTCTAGTGGTTTGACTGCTGTGCTTTTCTGATTTTCAGGTTGAACCCAAATATCTGTCTCTGGGTTTTTATTATTTGTACTACAGCAATGGTCATCTATGTTGAAGAGAGAACATGATTTGATTAGGCACCCTATGAAGGTATGAAAGAGTGGTTGAGTAGTAAAGATGTGGTGTGTCCTTGTTAGAGGGGGTGTGATGTGGGAGTCTTCTGTTTTGTGTTGATTTCATTGGTCAAATAAAGAAACTGCCTTGGCCAGAAAATTAGGTGGGCGGAGTAAACAGAACAGGATGCTGGGTAGAAGGCAGTGAGGGCAGTCACCATGATTCTTCTACTTGAGACCGATGTAGGCTAGAATCTTTCCTGGTAAGCCACCACCTCGTGGTGCTACACACATTATTAGAAATGGGTTAATCAAGATGTGAGAATTAGCCAATAAGAGGCTGGAACTAATGGGCCAGGCAGTATTTAAATGAATACAGTTTCCATGTATTTACTCTGGGACTAAGCTAGCTGTGCGGGAGCCGGGTGGGACAAAAAGCAGGCCTGCTCGCCTCATCACTACAGTGGTGTTTCACTGGGTGGGCTTTGAGATTTTAAAAGTCCAGGCCATTCCCAGTAGCGCCCCACCCCCACCCCTGCCGCTGCATCATGGTTGTTGTCTCAACATGTATGTTCTCTGTGATGGAAGAGTGTGTGACCTTGTTGGAGGAAGTATGTCAATGGGGGTGGGCTTTGAGGTTTAAAAGCCCAAGCAGACTCAGTATCTTTCTTCCTGCTTCCTATACAGATCCAGATGTAGAACTTTCAGCTTCTATGTTGTCTGCCTGCAGGTCACCGTGCTCCCCGTGATAAACCAACCCTATGAAACCAGAACCAAGCCCCAACTAAATCCTTTCTTTGATTAGAGTTGCTGTGGTCATGGTGTCTCCAGAGCAGTAGAACAGTGACTAAGACACTCTCAGCTACTGCTCCAACACCACACCTGTCTGCCTGCTGCCATATTCTTCTCCATGATGGTCATGGACTCTACTACTCTCTGGAGCTGTGAGCCCCACAATTGAATACTTTCTCTTAGAAGTTGCCTTAGTCATGATGTCTTCTAACAGCAATAAAAAAGTAAATAAGACATTATACATATAAGAGTCAACAGTATATTATGTAATTTACTATTCAGTAGTGAAAACATTTGAGCCATTCATGGTGTTGAGACTCTTAAAGAAAGATATTTAGGATTTTAATTGCCATATTGGGACTTAAGGAAATCTTAAGGAGAAAATCCCTTACATACTTCATTTTGATTGTGGGAGAAACCAAGAAGGTAAAGCTAGACTCAAAACAGACAAGTTACAGATTAGTTTGACAACAAATAGAGCATTTGTCATGTCAGGGAATGGTTCTAGATATTGGCTTCTAGAATTTTAGCAGGGGACCACCCACCATTAAACATAAAATGTAGCAAATTTAACAGTGTGTTTGATGTCACATCCAGAGAGATTGAGAGAGAGAGAGAACAAGGCAAAGGGATTCCAGAAAACTGATGTGAGGCACATGGGGCATCAAGTTGCAGTTTTAATTTGTATGAGAAAGGCCTCAGTAAGAACTTTAGACCTGCTTGGTGGAAAGATTTGAAGGATATAACAGTGTTGGTTCTCTGAAAAACAAACCTTTTGAGTAAAGAAACAGCCCAAGGTGCCAAAAGCACAAAGTAAGGAATGGCATGACATGTTTCTTAGGATGTTTTTATAACAATCCAGGAAAGAGATGAAGGTCGGTAGTAGGAACCAGGCTCACTTGTACTAGTGAGAGCCAGTCTGGAGACATATTTTAAAGATACCAATGAAGTTTCCTCCTGGAATAGATGTGGGACAAAGAAGGGTCCTATGTTGAGATTGCTGAAGCTGTCTGATGGGAATAACCATTCTATTTGGAGAGATTAAATTTCAAGTCTAGCAGTCATTTGTTCTGCCTTACATCGTCACAGTCTTGCTTGTGGCTCTGTGGGGCCTTTGACTACTTTCCTTCTGCTGCTGGACAATGACTCCAGGCAGATCCAACAGCACTCTGCCTCGTGCCCAGGCAACACGTCTTTAAAGTGTTGAACATCCACACAATGTGGAGGGATGTGTGCGTTACTGAGATGCAAGGAGAATGGTGTAAGCATGCCTTTGGCTCAATCTTAACCTTTCCTCCTGTCTTCTGAGATTCTGCTCTCTAACAAACTAGCACAGATACTTTTGCCTCAGGTCTGCCTTCTGGGAGAACATAGTAGTGACAACATCTAAATGGATATGAGAGGAGGATGTTGTTGAAATGAGTCACAGTTTGGGAGAGTGATTTAGGAACATGAAGATTTGGGTGCTGTGATACTGGTAGACACTGTGGTCAATGGATACCATCATGATATTGGTTGAAAGCACAAAGGAAAAAAAAAAAGAAAGAAAGCACAAAGGAATATCCAAAACCAGACAGTTGAAAGATTTTGGTCCCTGGGGACAGCAGAGACAGTCAGATCTATTTATTGTTACCATTCTGGTTTCTAGAGAAGTGCATGGCACCGAGCTGGTGCTCACTAGGTAATTTTAGGTTGAATGAAGTAGATCATTGGAGCCTTAGGATTAGTTAGGGAAGAAAATCAAGTCACAAGGAGTGATGAACCTCAATAAGCAAGTCCAAGGAACTTGAACCCCTTGAAGCTGAAAAGTAGGTCTAACAGTATAAGCAAGAGAGAAAAATAACAAAAAGGGAAGTTGTGGTTAGAGAAAGGCTCTCAAGTACACTTTCTACTTGAAGCCTTTTATAATTGTCTCATGGGATGTCCCCCACCCGTGTCTCTTGAAGATATTGCATCTTTTACTGTGTCAAGTTATGTCCACGTGGCCTACCTACTTTCCCCTTTCTTCACCCCCAGTATGGACCCTAACTTCCAATAGAGACTGAATTTGAAAAAATGGAGGTGACATGAAGGCCTAGAAACACAAATTGTGTGTTTGTACGTTTGGCATTCTTGATTTATATCTGTGGTGTACAGATGAAGCTAAGCAGAGTATACATTAGAAAGACTGGGTCTCAAATGCAGATTATGCCCAAAGTACAGAACAATAAGTCGCATTGAGTGAATAGAGATGGATGAGCAATGTGGTACAGAGGCTACTAGACGGGACATGACTCAGCTGTTTCACCCCCATGCGCTAGTGCAATGCAGGGAGAAGGGCAGAGCAGGCCCGCTGCTAAGACACACTTTAGCACCAGCCAATGTGCGGAAATGAGGTCTAAATGAATGCCAGTGTGAACAAAGGGGAAGGAAGACACAAAAGCAAGCTCCATCGCTGCTACAAACACGGTCCCAAAACAACTTGGAGCAGAAAGGGTTTACTTCAGTTCACAAGGCAGGAACTGAAGCAGAGGCCACAGAGGGATGTTGCTTAGTGGCTTGCTCTCCATGGCTTGTTCAGGTTGATTTCCTATACAGTGCAGGGCTACATGATCAGGGCTGAAACTGTCCTCAATGCCCCCATCAATCATTAATCAAGGGAATGCCCCATGGACTGGCCAAGAGGCCAAGCTGATGGAGCCATTTTCTCAGTTGAGATTTCCCTGTCCCTTACGATCCCAGCTTGTGTCAAGATGACAAAAAATAATAATGAGCACAGAGGGTAACATAGGACACAGATGGACAATTCTAAGATGTTAGTACCGTATGTGAGGTAACACAGGACACAGATGGACAATTCTAAGATGTTAGTACAGCGGGTAACATAGAACACAGACGGACAATTCTAAGATGTTAGTACCGTATGTGAGGTAACACAGGACACAGATGGACAATTCTAAGATGTTAGTACCGTATGTAAGGCCAGAGTAAGAGGAAACACTGCTCTTAGTGCATCTCACATTTACCACCTTATTTCATCATCATAACAGTTTGAAGAGGTAGGTGCTATTTTCATTATTTTACAGATGGGGAAACTGAGTCATGCTGAAATCCTACCCACCAAAATGTTGGAGGGTCTTTTGGAGCTGAATGAGCCATGAGGAGCCTATCTGAATGTCATACCTAGTTTGTTTCTCTATTGCTCTGATAAAATGCTGACCCAAAGCAATTTAGGCAGGAAAGGCTTTATTTCTTCTGACAGCTTCTTCATCAAGGGAAGCTAAGGTAGGAGCCTGGAGGTAGAAACTGAAGCAAAGACAATGCAGAAATGCCGCATACTGGCTTGCTCTGCATGACTTGTTCAGTTTCCTTTCTTTTCTTTTCTTTTTTATTATTTTATTACTTTAAAAAATACCATTCCAAATTCCTACTCTCTCCCTTCCTCTCACGCCCTCCTTCCCTCCCCCCTCCAATCCTAAGAGGACAAGGCACCCTGCCCTGTGGCAAGTCCAAGGCCCTCCCTACTACATCTAGGTTGAGCAAGGTTGATCCAAAAAGAATAGGAACCCAAAAAGTCAGTACATGTAGTGGAGACAAATCCCAGTGCCACTATCAGTGGCTCCTCAGTCTGCCCCAACTGTCAACCACATTCAGAGGGACTAGTTTGTTCCCATGCTTGTTCACTCCCAGTCCAGTTGGAGTTGGTGAGCTCCCTTTAGCTTAGGCAAACTGTCTCAGTGAGTGAACCCCTCATGGTCTTGACCTCCTTGCTCATATTCTCACTCCTTCCTCTCTTCAACTGGACTTCGGACCCAGGACCGTCTGCCCAGGGGTGGCACCAACCACAGTGGGCTGGGCCCTCCCCCATCAATTGTTAACGAAGAATATGCTCCCAGACCAGTCTGATGGAGGCAATGCCTCAGCTGAGCTGAGCTCCCCAGGTACGTCTAGGTTTGTGCTGTTGATAAAAATAACCAGTATCTATCCTTACAGATTGATTTAATGTATCTTTGCCTGGTGCCCATGGATGCCAGAAGAGTGAGGAATGGATGAAGTCCTAAGTGAATGTGTATTGTTGATACAATCACAGCCATGTCAAGGATACCAAAGCCTCAGATCCATGGGAATGGTAAGGCCTCCCCTTTGTTTTGAGTATGGATATTGACTAACGAAAGATTGTATTTTAGCTAAGATCAGAATATGCATAAGGTACCTACTGCAGCTTTCTCATCCCCATGACTACAGCCTCAGACTGCTCCCCTACCGGCCTCCTCTTTTATGCTATATATAATAAGCATGCTGTTTCCCCTTGTTTGTGGTGCATTCTCCATCCAAGGGCAAGACCTAGCCCATCCCAGCTTTAAGTTACTTGTGCCTGTTTTTTCTTCATTCCTTGTCACTCCATACAGGTCAACTCTTAAAGCCATTCAGGTTAAGGTAGAAAATGGCAACAGATGCCCTGGAACTCGAGTTACAAGCCATTGCAGGCTGCCAAGTGGGTGCTGGCAATGAACCCAGTTCCTCTGCAAGTGCTCTTAATCGCTGACCCATCTTTTCACCCAGTCAGTACCCTTAAAAAAGGAACCTGTGAGTTCTTGACCGCTTTTTCACATTGTGGGACTGCAAGGAGGAAATGGCAACTTGCATCCTAGAAGACAGACAGGTTCAGAGTCTAGCCATACACATAGTCTGCTCTGACTTCCAGAATCCAGAATTGAAAGAAGCTTGTTCATAAGCTACTAAGTCTAATGTTTTATTACAGCATCCCAAATTCACTAAGAGTAGTATTTGAATCCAAAGATGTTATTAAAAAGATAGTCTGGGCCGGGCGGTGGTGGCGCACGCCTTTAATCCCAGCACTCGGGAGGCAGAGGCAGGTGGATCTCTGTGAGTTCGAGACCAGCCTGATCTACAAGAGCTAGTTCCAGGACAGGCTCCAAAACCACAGAGAAACCTTGTCTCGAAAAAAAAAAAAGAAAAAAGATAGTCTGGAACCACACAGAAATCAGTTTGTTCAAAAAATATTTAATGAACACTGTTATATTCTAGACATCATCTTGCTAGGATGGGGAGAAAGAAAAGCAGGCAGTAAAAAGACGGGGGAATCCTGCCCTGTACACACATTACAAGGAAAACGAACAAATAAATTATAGATATGATGAATCAGAAAAGAAAGTGATCGAGTATGACCTGATAAGAGTATTCTGGGGCAAGGGGATGGCAGTACAAATGCCCTTAGGTGGGACCTACCCAAGAAGGAAGGGGGAAGCACCTATAAAATAGAGACTAGTTAATATGGCTGGGGAGCAGAGAGTAAAGGGAACAGCTGGAGAAGGCGGGAGAGACACGTCCAGATAATGAAGCATTAGCCAGTGTGTACTAAGCAAAATGAAACCACTGAAGGTGACTGCAGAGTGACAAAGGCAGTCTGGAGTGAGGCGATAGCAGTTTGGAGAACGTGGACAGTGGCTCCGGCAGGATTACAAGAGACGAAGGTAGCTTAGCAAAGGGATGGTGAGTGACATGGGGACAGAAGTCGTACACCCAAGTTTTCAGGAAGCAGACAATCCAGGCAGTGCTCACTTGTGTCAGAAATGTGTTAGGTTTCTGGCGTATCTGAATGGGTGTCTTTACTTAGGACTGTGGGGGGAAGGACAGGAGGGAACCTGACAACTCAAGCTCAGTAAGACCGGCATATGCTGGTCATCCATCCACATGGAATGGAGCAGAGGGTGCTGGAGACAAATTCAGAGTTCCAGGGTGAGACCTAATGAAGACCGGAGGATAGGAGAGAAAGCATTTAAAGCCAGCAGAAGAGGATGAAACCACCTAGGAAAGAGACTATGGTGGGACTCTCTGAGCTCAGATGATTCCAGCTCAGAAGCTAGCTAAAGGAGAAGCTAGTTGTTGAAGAGCAGAGGTAAGAGAAAGCTGGAAAGAGAAGAAGGAAGAGTGTATTTGGAAGAGGCCCAGGAGGGTCAAGTGCTGGGGCAGGACAATCTTCTAACAGGAGAAAACTAGATAGACAGGAAGAGTGACTATTCATATAGTAGACAGGTGGAGCTCTGACAAGAACTTTGGGAGGAAGCTTTTTTTCTTACATTATTTATTTATTGGCTACATATACTACTGTGTACTATGACTAAGTGCTGAGGTCAAAGGGCAATTTATGGGAGCTGGTTCTACTATGTGGGTCTGGCAAGCGACCCCAGATTATCAAGCTTGGTGGCAGGAGCCTTTATCCACCTCACCAGTCCCTGAAGAATGTTTTTAAAGACAGGAAGAGGCATTAGCATGTTTACAGTTCTGGTTAGAAGCAAAAGGAAAGTCGATACTCCAATGCAATGTCCCTGGGAAAGCAGGCAGGGATAGGACACAGAACGAAGGCAAACTTCATTACAAAAAGCCAGTAAGGGCCAGAGTCCAACAGGAACAAAATTATATGGAGAAGGCTGAGCGGTTCAACATTAACAACAACAAAAAGTTGGAGAGCTGGTGGTGGGGCACCCCAGAGAGCAGTTGCAGTAGCTTTAAGGCTACGGAAGTCACACCGTCAAGTTCTAGAGGTGTAAAGGGTGGAAGCCGCAGCACCGCGCTGCAGCTGCACGCTACCGCTGCAGAAATGGCTGAGAAAAGGCAACACAGGATGTTGTTTGAAAAGAAGTCAGGCAGGTAGGGCGAGGGTCTACTTCGAGAGTTAACAGCAGCATCGGCCAGAGCAGATCACTTCTCCGGCCTCAGAGGGAGGACAAGGTACCCTCTGGCTTTGGCTGTACGCTCAGCGAAGCTGAAGCTCAAGTGCCACGTGTTTCGTAGCTTTCATCCCGGTTAAAAAAAAAAAAAAAAATCAGTTCGCGCCCCAGAAGGCAGTTTCAGCAGATTCCCCCGGCCGCTGGCCGGCTTCTGCCTGCCCTTCCAGCGCCGGGCCCTCGCGGCAGTCAAAGTTCCTGGGCGGTTTGCTTCCGCCTCAGGATCAGACCGTGTGGGGGTTTCCATCAAGCACCCGCCACCCCGGGAATCCCCCCATCTGGCCACACACGAACCCCGCTTCCTCTAAATCTCCTCAGCCGGCGTTTGAAGCCTCCGCACGCCCGATTGAGGTTTGGACGTTCCTCCCGAGCCGGTCTCAACCCGCCTACACAGACCTTCCACCGTCAATCCCTCGGCTGCGCCCGAAAGGAGCCGAAGGCCTTCGGCAGGTTCCGCCGCCAGCGCGGAGGCGGGGCCTCTCGAGCGGCTCCGGGCCGAGCTCGGCTATTTCCGTGAGTGGCCGCTGCGCACTCGGCACTGGGCGGCGCTGGCTGGCTCCCTGGCTGCGGCTCCTCAGTCGGCGGCGGCTGCTGCTGCCTGTGGCCCGGGCGGCTGGGAGAAGCGGAGTGTTGGTGAGTGACGCGGCGGAGGTGTAGTTTGACGCGGTGTGTTACGTGGGGGAGAGAATAAAACTCCAGCGAGATCCGGGCCGCGAACGAAAGCAGTGACGGAGGAGCTTGTACCACCGGTAAGAGGAGCAGGAGGAGGAGGCAGGAGCCGGAGAGAGCCGGGGGGACGGAGGGGGGCCGGGGAGGCGCCGGACACCAGCGCTCGGGGCCTTCCCCTCGCAGGAGGGGCCGCGGTAAAGATGGAGCCTCCGCCCGAGCCCCACAACACCGCCGCCGCTCGCAGCGAACAAAGAATAATGGCGGCGGACTGGAGCCAGCGGCGGCCGGGCGGCAGCGACTCTGCCTGCAGCCAGCGGCGGCGCTCATGGCGGGGGGCGGCCGGGGCGGGGTGCGAGCGAGCGGGCGGCCGGCCGCGGCAAGCTGGCGCCCGCGTTCCCGCCGCCGGCCGGGCCGGGCCAGGCGCGGAGCCGGAGCCGGAGCGGAGCCGCCCCGGGGGAGGCCGCCCGCCCGCCGCCCCCCGCTCCCGGTTCGCCGCCGCCCGCCCGCCCGCTCGCCTGCCCCGGCTGTGCCGGGCTAGCAGCCCGGGCCGCCGCCTGGGTGCCCGTGGGGGGTGGAGGAGGAGGAGGAAGAAGAAGGCGACAGTTGAGGGCAGAGGAGGTGAAGGTGCTGCCGCCTTGGCGGCGGAGCCCGCTCGGCGAGCGGACGAGCCGCAACGTCCGACCTGCTTTCCTCTCCGCTCTTGGTGCAATAAAGTTCGAAACCCAAGGTTTTCTCTGGTGCTGTATTTTGTTCTTGCCCCTGTCCCCTACTCCCACGCGGTTGGAGAAAATGCTGTTTTCTGCCCTTGGCTACTCGAAGGGAGATTTTTGGCTATTTTCTTCATTCCTCGGTTTTGTGGATGAATAATTAAAACAAAAAAACAAAAAAATCAGTAGTCATGGAAATGCATTCTTTTGGGAAGGAAAGGGGTGCTAAGAAAACATATTTGTAATAACTTTTTACAGAAACTGTTGGGATCTTGTAAAAGGGAAGCTGGTGTTTGAAAACAGTTTCGGTTTTAACCCTTTTCAATAAGATAATAATCACTTGAGGGCCATCACTCTGAAACTCTTCTAAGAAACGAATATTAGCTGAGGTACTTTTTTGCTTGATATCATTGGTGGGAGGCAGTCTTGCCAAGCTTTGAGTCATCGGATCTCCCCTTAATCTTGCTCACTCCTTGCTGTGTTTCTCACACACTTCTGTCTAAACTTTAATAGAGGGAGGATCGAAATAATTCTCACTCTAAAAATAGTCATTATTTGTGTATTGCAGTAGGTAATCCCAGTCTGAGGTTGTGGTGTATCTTTTTTCCCTTCACCTAGAACATTGGCAAAGGGGACTGTCAAAAAGTCATCGACACATTAAAGATTGAAAGAGCATTGCAGTATGACCTATTTAAACCTGCCATATCTTCTCAAAAGTTACAGTGGGATTGTAGCCTCCCCTTGCATCACATCTGCCTTCTAAAGATTTAGCATAAGATATATATATATATTTTTTTTTTTTTTTTGGATTTTTCGAGACAGGGTACTATTGTGCCATCTATTAAAATTTTGTGCACCTACTCATTATTTCCTGACTTCAAAGCAAAATCCCAAGTAATTATTTTAGTTACTTTGAGAGATGCACAGTTTGTTTTTAAATAACCAGTTGTGATTGATGCATGCAAGACCTTTGGTTAGGAATAAATACTGATTGATAGTAGAGTCATTGTGTTTGATTTTTCTGTGTCAGTCAGGACTCTGAAACTTTGTTACATTGTTAGTCTTTAGCACTTCAACAATTTGCTATTGTCAAGAAAATTAAGATGGGGTGAGGGGATGTTCCCATAGGATTAAGAAGACAGTTCTGTGTCCACACAGTGAGGAATTTACACATGGTAATGATGTTGGTAAAGTAGTTCTTACAAACCAATAGAGATGATACATGAAAATGAGTCTTTCCTTAGAAAAATAAGATTTTCCCTGGTGTGTCCTTTCGTCAATCTTGACCAAAAGATATTTTAAATTTTATCTTTGGAGAATCAGATTGACTGAGCAGTTGCAGAGGAAACTTGGGACACTTTTTGTCTGCCTTAGTTTTCAAGCATTCACCTGGAACCTGGCCTGCATTGTAATTCCATTGGCTCCTAGGGGCCAGGAAAAATCAAGCTGTGCCTTCTTCCTCTCATCCATTCATTCACTTACTTTTTATGCTGTTTATTCATGGACATGTGCATGTAGGAACTAATGAATTAGCCTGGCAAAGGTGGCATACACCTTTAATCCCAGCACTCTCCAAGGCAGAGACTGGCAGATTTATGAGTTCAAGGCCAGCCTGGTACACCAAGTGAGGGAGTTCCAGGACAGGCTCCAAAGCTTGTCTACAGAGAAACCCTGTCTCGGAAAACCAAAAAGCAAGCTAATAAATTATTTTTTGAAAGAATGTATCTAGTGGATACTAAAGGAACATTTTCTTCTGGAGTTTGAAACTAGTATTAGCCACTTATGAAACTTCACTCAAGAGGCTGAAGAAACAGAAACCCAATCCATAAATTTCCTTTTTCCACTTTCAGAAGCTAATGTATCAGCTCTAAATTAGCAATTTTTATTTTCTTAGAAAAGTAAAAGTGTCTCTTCTAAGGCATTGTTTTTGTTTGTTGTGAGTAGTTGTGGAGGATCAATTATGTATTTTTAAAATATCATCTCATGCCCTTTTTAATCAGAGATATTATTTGTGACAATGCTTACACTGAGTCACTGAAAAGTAAAATGCTGATTCCATAGACAGGTAGATTGGCAGTTGCAGCCGTATAAACTTTGCAGTTATATATTCATATAACCATCTTTCTTGCTGTGTTACTTCCAGAACTAACTTTTGTATTTTGAATGGTTAGAGCTCAAATCTGAGCTTAAGACTACAGCAAATATCAGAACATAGATAATGACACCAATTCCTTGTGCATGTGTGAACGTGGCTGTACTGTTGTGACACTTGACGGTAGTCCATGGTGATTTGAATATTTGACACTTGCTGTGACACACATTTGAAAGTGTGTCTATTTGGTGTGGAAAACTACAAGTCTGGGTTTGGATCCCAGCGTTGCCAGTCCTGTCATGTGCCTACACTTGGGAATTTTGTGACCAGGGGAAAGTGTCTACTTTCTCTGCCTCAGTTTCCTCATTTGTACAGTTAGAATAATAGCGTATTCTTTTGGTATTTTTAGATAAGTAGAAAGGACTTTTCCTTCAGCAAATTGTAATGTTCATCTTACCTTTAACTTCTACCTTTGGGGCCTTTCACGGGTGTCTTAATTTCTCCAGACTTACTGTGTTTAATACACTGGGCCAGAAAGTCCCACAAATCCAATGAGGAATTTCACTCTTTACTCTCAAGGAACTGCTGGGAACAGTTATTTATCATTAGAAAATAATCAAAGAAAAGAGAGCACTCTTGGTGAAGTAAAAAGCAGTTCTTTTTTTGTATTTTCAGTTTTGTTTTTAAATTAATTATTCAGATGGTTATAGTACAGAACATAAAGTATAGCAAAAATAGCCCATGTGTCTTCAGAAGCACTCTCCATACACAAGTAAATGTGTGTGTGTTCTTCACACAAATAGTAGCACACAATGCAGACCTGTCCGTCCCTCTGACACTCATTGCCTAGGCTAATTATAATGACTGCAATTGGTTTGTATAAGCACTTAAAGACCGTTTTAAAAGATCTTTAAATTTTATGTGTGTATGTATGTATGTGTATGGTTGATTGTATGAATGGGCACTGTGTGTGTTCAGGAGCCTGAGATGGTCAGAAGAGAACATCAGATTGATCCCCTGGAACTGGAGTTTCTTGTGAGCCACCATGTGGATGCTGGAACCAAACCTGGGTCCTCTTCAAGAACAGTAAATGCTCTTAACAACTCATCTCTTCAGCCTGGGTCTTTTTATGAAAGTATTTTTTAAATCTATTAACCTTTAGGTGAGCTGATTCTTTTTCTAGATCATACATGACCTTGTACATTATAATGCCACCAAGCTTGGTAGTAGTAGTGCACACCTTTAATCCCTGCACCCAGGGGGCTAAGGCAGCTGGATCTCTGAATTCAAGGCCAACCTGTTCTACAAGTAAATTGTAGGCAGGGCTTCATAGTGAAACCTGGTCTCAAACAAAAACTTTATTTAAGCAAGAATTATTTGAGTGAAAAATAGTGGGGTAGTTTGTGAGAGGAAGTGACATTTAAACTGCCTTATTTCTCAGCTCCACTTTATAAAAGCCATTAGTTAAAGATTAAGATGTATACAGGGACATGCGAGATGTGTAATAAGTTGATTCAAAAGGTGAGTGTAATCTGACTTTGACTTTGTTTCATTAAAATTATTACCATCCTGACCTTTCACTTATTATTTTAATCAAAAAAGTATTGGCAGTTTTCTCTATTGATAAAATAAAAGTGTTTCATTTAGTGTTTCTGTTTTGTTTGGAAGGCAGGCTGATTCTTTTATATTTATTTTGGTTGTCTGAGAGAGGGTCTTGTGTGTAGTCTAGATTATGCTAGAACTCACTATGTAGCCCAGGCTGGTCTCGGACTTGAAATCATTCTGCCTCTTTAATTTCTTAGTTGTAATTAGTATTTCTTGCTTAAATAGAAAATGAATAGTTTGACGCACAGCTGTCTCCTGAGAACCACGTTCCACACCCCTCCCCCCCCCCTTTGAAAGTCCTAGTTGGTTAGCTGGACTAAGTAAAATACATTTCAGCCTCAACAGAGAACGAGTCTTAATATCTTTTTGTTTCCTTCTTGGCTCCTAAGAGCAGCATTAAGCTATATTGCATTTTATGTGTTCATGTGACAGATTTTCTAGACAGCGCATCCCACTTCTTTCTTTAGTTATTAAGTAAACCTGTCATGATAGACTTCATTGTTTGTAGATATAAGTTGAGAATGAAAGTGTTGTGGCCATACAGCCTACAGTTTTATAAGACTGTTACTGTCACTTGGAGGTTTCCTTAGTATTATAAAATATTAACATGCTATTTTTACCTGCTGCATGATTAAGGTGTGCCCAGGGCGTTTATACAGATTTGATGATGAGAATAGGTAGAGTTGTTGAAGGTTCTAAAGGCGGATGACTTCTGAGTATTTGCAAACCATCAGTAAGGCAAATGTTTTCTCAGTGTGTTTGAGTTGTTTCCTGGGGTAGAATCAGCTCATTGATACACAAAAACTGATAACATGAAATGGCTATTTTGTTAGTTCTTCCTTCATTTTAATGTTTCATTAGAATCATTGTTCTTGGTGTTGTTCTGTTTGTGTTTGTTTTGTTCTTGAGTCATGTTCTCTGTAGCCCTGACTGTCCTGGAACTTGTCCTGTAGAGCATGCTAGCCTTGAACTTTGCTTCCCAAATGTTGGGATTAAAGGCATGACTGGCTTAGAATTGTTGTTTTAAAATAAGTGTAAGCTTATTACATCTATAAATGTAGTTTTTTGAAATTATGAATAAGGGTAGCCATTTAGTTTTTTCCAAAATTCATTTCTTCCCTTAATTTGTACACACTCTTAAGTTCTGATTTTTTTGTCTTATGTTTTTCTCTTAATTCTTTCAGACAAAAACATTGAAAATACATTTTATTATATTTTGCCTAGATATTTGATTATCTATTGAATTACCTAAAGAAAAAAAATTAACATCTTTCATATTCTCATTCATTTTAGCAGATAAATATAAAGTGGTACCTCCCATAATACATACTTATCTATAATTTATTCACACATTAGACATTCTAGCCATGAAACATTATCCAGAACTATGAAGTAGTTCTAGTGGCTGTTTACACAAATCTCAAAAGAGTAGTTAGGACTGGCCGTGTAACTCCATGAGAGCACTAGTCTGTCATGAATAGGGTTTGATCTAGACAAATCAAAGCAGGGTTTGGGGAGGAGGTCATCTAGGGGATTTACAGAATTTTTTTTTCCTGAAAGGAGAAAAGATTGATCCTTGGGTGAAGAACAGTAAATTAAAAGCTGGGCAGTGGTGGCACAGGCCTTTAATCCCAGCACTCTGGAGGCAGAGGCAGGTGGATCTCTGTGAGTTCAAGGCCAGCCTGGACTACAGAGTGAATACCAGGACAGGCTCCAAAGTTACAGAGAAACCCTATCTCCGAAACCAAAACAACAACAACAAAAAAAGAAAGAGTAAGTTGATTGGGAATAGCTAAGTAATGACCTTGATGCAGGAGTCAAGGGTAGATCAGAAAGTAACCAGCCAGTAATGATGGAAGCTTTCTTTCCCGAAAGTTAATGGATCTTCTTTGATACTAGGATTTGTTTCATGAGTTTCAGTTGTATCCTAATAACCTGGATATTTGCTTGTGAGATTCTGGTTGCAGTTATGATGTAGATGTAACAGACAATGTTTAATTTAACCAGGACTTAATAAAACATTATTGAGAGATTTACCCCTGCTTGCCTTAGCAATGACAGGAAGAAACATGGAGGCATCCTATTTTTCATCACAAAGTGATAATTATTGCTTATTTAAAAGCATTTATATTCTTAATATTTTCTTTTTTGTCTCTCCTTGTTGCTTGGCTGGCCTGGAATTCACTTTGTAGACAAGGTTGGCATTGGATCTAGAGATCTACCTACCTCTGCCTCCTGTGCTGCTGCCGGGATCGAAGGCACGCCTCACCACTAACAGCCATTATTACTCTTAAGGAGGTTTCTTGATTCAGTAGAAGCATTATAGTTCACTGCAAATAACAATAGTAATATTCTGCTGTTATGTGTTGCTGTTTATCAACCTAATTTGTTCATGGAACATTTGCTGATCATCAATTCGTAGTTGGTAGAATAATCACAGGAAAATGTATTCAGGTACTTAAGAAAATTCTTCCTGGATAGCAAGTGAAGATTGTTCAGGTGCTATAAGTAGAATGTACATGTTCTGTCTCTCACCCACAGAGAGCTTGAAGTGCACACTGTAGGGGATGGTGGTACAAGGACACCTCACTGTTGTCATGAAGAACTACAGAGTTTTGAAAATTCATGTGGCAAGTTTTGGTGGGCAGGCAGCATTTCGATGGAATATTGAAGAATTTGTATAGGTGGAAGTGAAAAGAGTATATTCTAGGCAGTAAAATATACTACAAAATGAGGACAGTGGTGTTCAGTGAACTTGCTATATATACAAATTGGTGAAGAGAGTGTTAGGTCACTGTGGATTGACAGTATAAGGAATCCTGAATATGAGTCACAAGTTTAAGTTTTATATAAGAAACAAGAAAGATACATATTCAGATAGAAAATACATTGAATTATCTTAAAAGGCAGATTTCTTGACCTCCAGTGTATTGTAAAAGATATTATAGCTTCTCTATCAGCTTTATTGAAATGTTATTTACTATATATAATCCACCTGTTTGATAGATATAATTCAGTACTTTTTAATGTTGTTACCAAATTGTGCATCTGTTGCCACAGTCAGCCCTGGAACATACTCATTACTTCAGAAAGAAACCATCACCCTCTAAAGTCCCTACACAGCAGCCTTAGACAACTGCCAATCTGCTCTGTGCTTTATAAATTATTTGTTTTGGACATTACATATGAATGAAATCATTTGATGCATTCTTAATAGTAGCGAGCTTCTTAGCATAATATTTTCAAAGTTCACCCATATAGTATTTATCAGTATTAATTTTTATTGCCAAATAATAGTCTATATTGTACTCATTATTTTACTCATTAGTTCTTGAACACTTTGACTAAATGATACAAAGTAGACATAGTTTCATTATCTTGCCTAGATACCAAGGAAAGTGTTGGACCTTATGTCAATCCAGTTGCAGCTGTTTGAGGAACTGTCAGGACATTTTCTAAGGCTCCTGCACATATTCTATATTCCCACTAGCAGTGTATGAAGGCCGTAATGTCTCCATGTCCGTATTAACATTTGCTATTCTATTTTCTCCATTATATCCATTCTGGGTGCCAAGAAAGCTATGTCATTATGGTTTTGATTTTTATTTCCCTAATGATCTTAGACATCATTTCATATGTCTTTATTGGTTCTTTATGTATCTTTGAGAAGTATCTATTTAGATCCTTTGCCTGTTTTCAAAGTGAATTATTAATGTAGGTATAAGTGCCTTACTAGGTACATGATTTACATTTTCCTCTCTCAGTCTATTGATATCTCTCTCCTCTCCTCTCTCTCTCTCTCTCTCTGTCTCTCTCTCTCTCTCTCTGTCTCTCTCTCTCTCTGTCTCTCTCTCTCTTGATCTCTCTCTCCCTCTCTCTTGATCTCTCTCCTTTCTTTCTTTCTTTCTTTCTTTCTTTCTTTCTTTCTTTCTTTCTTTCTTTCTTTCTTTCTTTCTTTCTTTCTTTCTTTCTTTCTTCTCCTTTGTCTTTTCAAGACAAGGGTCTTACTGTAGCTCTGGCTGCCCTGGAACTCATATGTGCTGGTCTCAGATTTATAATACCTTTCCTGTGCCTCCCTAGTGCTGGGATTAGAGATGTGTGCTGCTACATCCTACTTTATCGCTTTCTTCATGTTATTATTTGAGGCATGGATAGTTTCATTTTTATTTCTAGTTCATCAGTTCTTTTCTTCTGTTGCTTGTGCCTTTAGAATCTTTGACTTGTTTTTTCAAGATGGAGTTTCTCTGGCTATCCTGGAACTGCGTTTGTAGACCAGACTGGCCTCAAACTCAGAGATCCATCCGCCTGTCTCTGTTTTCCAAGTGCTGGGATTAAAGGCGTGTGCCATCACCACCTCGCTGAATATTTTTCCTTCTTTTTCTTTTAATTGTCATATTTTCCAAATAACTCTGAAAGCCCAACAAACAATACCATTGTTTAATGAAAAGCAATTGAAGTCTCTAATGTATGTGGAGCTATGTTCTGCCTCCTGCTCTTCTCCATTGGTCTGTGTCCATATACCTTTTTTGGAGTGACTGGTGAAAGAAAACGAAGAACCAAGAAGTGACAATTTTGAACATAACATAATAATTGGCTACTTTCTGAGTGAATTTATGGTGTCAGCTTGGATTAGTGTATTTACTTAATTGTTCTATTTGGGAAATTCACTTTTAAGCTTACATGAGGTGAGTGATACTGCGTTCGTTTTCTTTTAGAAATACTGAACTGTCCTTTGAAGTGTAAAGGATGAACTCACTGTCATAGGAAAGCATTTTTTTTTGTAGCATTATCTCTGGAAGAAGATTTCAAAGCTTTTATTTTATTAATAACTACTAAAGTTTGTCTCTAAGAAATTTCAGTTTTAATTTATAAATAGATCAGTTGGGGTAAAACATTCTAGCGTAGGTCATCGAAAAATGAATTAATTTTTTATTTCATTACTCAGATCTGTATCAATAGAGAGATAACAATAAGTGCCATGTCATATAACCCCCTCCCCAATTTCTTATATCCCAGTCATCATTTCCAAATGGAAGTTTGTGGTTTTAAATAGCTAATTAAATAGTAATATTTGTTTAGAGGGAATATTTATAAGGAACTAGGCCATAAGTTTGCTTTATACTTGCAGAATTTCTCTGTGTAGCCCTGGCTGGCCTGGAACTTGCTCAGTAGACCAGGCTGGTCTTGGACTCAGAGATCCACCTGCTTCTGCACAACCACACCCGAGTACTGAGATTAAAGGTGTGCACCACCAGGCTCGGTTTAATTGCAGATTTTTTTTTAATCCTTTTTTTTTTTTAACTTAAAGAGGAAATTTATTTTTTGTGATTTAAGGTGTTTTGTACTTTGAGTTTTTATTAATTTTGATGTTTTATATAGTAGTGTCTTCCTTTAAAGAATAGTATTGAAGTTGTGTTAATCAAAATAATAATGAAAAAGTATGTCTACCTGGAAGGTTGGCTTGATGTCGATTATTTCAAGACTAAAGATAAAAATACTGAACTTCAAATGTCAACTCAAAACCATACATAAAGAAAATACCTTGTATAATAATACTATAATGGTGAATGAGTGACATAATGTATTTGTCCACATTCAGTGTGTTACACCAAAAATAAACCCACATGTAAAAAATAAATACATACAATACAAATACATAAAATTTGTGCCATTGTCTACATGCCATTTGTCAGCTTCACAGAATGTCCGTGTCTGCTTTAAATATAGTCTTCTAGAGCTTTGGGTTTTGTTTTGTTTTGTGGGTTTTTTGTTTTTTATTTTTTCCATTTACTGACGGACTGGTAAGCAACATATAATTAAAGTGATTTGCATATTTCTTTATATTCTGTAGGGTTTCAATGTTGGCTATGTTTACAGTTCTCCACTTTTATAATACTGATGACTGAGAGGATAGCCCTGAAGCCTGTAAGTTCCTGACAGACCTCAGCATCTCTACCTGTCTGTGAGCCAGGATGTGTGTCCTATGACCCACGCCCTAGCAGCGGTCTAACCTTAGGGGACTGAGTTTTCATTGTCCGTATCTGACTTGTAAACATTTCACCAAGAAAAGCATTTCAAGACCTACTTCAAAATAATTAACACTGCTCCTTCAACTTACAGACCTCTTAAAAGGACATGACAGTCAGTGTCCATTAAATGTAGTGGTCTCACACATCCACATCGAATAGAATACTGAACATTTAACTTCCCGTCATAACTTTGGGGTCTTTACAGTTTGGGAACTGAATTAATTTATAAACCAGAACTTCAAATGTAAAGACTGCTTCACTCTTTCAATATGGAAACACTTTTATAAAAGTATTTACTTTTTGAAGGTGTATAGTCCTTGTTTCTAAGAAGTGAGCTTCCTGCTCTGTCTTGTGGCACTTTACCTTTAGACGTTACCTAAAGGGTCAGCTTCATGAAAAGCTGTATGAGATGAGTGTTTGCAAATGAAGTTCACTGGGAAGAGGTGGGATGAAAATGTTGCCCTGGGAGACCAGGCCAGTGAGATGGTTCACGAGTAAAGGTACCTGCTGCCAAGCCTGATGACCTGAGTTCAGTCGCAGTGACCTGCTAACAGAAGGTGAGAATCCACTATAGAGTTGCCCTCTGACTGCATTCTTGCGCATGTACATGGTAAATAAATGTTTTTTTTTTTAAGTCACTAATACCATCATTTGAAAAGAAACCAAGGCCTTAGCATGTCACTTGCTGCATAGTTGCAGCTGCCTGCCAGGCAGCACTGGTCTGTTGTTACCCAGACAAGGAAGCTTGTTCTCAGAGCCGCATGGAGGCTCACCTGAAAGAAAATGAGAAAGCAAGATGAGAAACTTGGAGTTTTCAACTTTCTTCTTGAAAAGAACTATATACTATATATTCATAAATGACTGCTATAAGTTACACAGTGTTTACACAAATCACATAACACTTCCCTAGTTCACTCTTGCTGAATACTCACTTTGAGAACTCTTTTTCCTAAGCTATGAAACTTTTTAAGACTGGCACTTCCATAACATGGTAATTACAAAACTGCAGTAAGCCATAAATACTGAAATTAAAATTCCTCTGAGTTAAGCAAATAAATCGGGATTTATTAAATAGTATTGCAGTGTTGCTGTCTGCCGTGTCCACGTGGAGTGGTGGTTAGGTTATGCTGGTGTTCACTGTTGCTACAGATTGTCTTTGAAGTATGAAAAGTAAAGCCTTTCTAGAATTTATTCAAGGATTTACCGGTGTGATGTGGTGTGTGTGTGTGCCATGTGTTTCTGGGTACCTGCAGCAGCCAGGCGAGTGTGTCTCATTCCTAGAACAGGAGTTACAAGCAGTTGTAAACCATCTGATGTGTTGGGGGTAGCTAATGCTGACCATGGAAGAGTAAGCAAACACTTTTAACTGATGAACTCTCTCTCCAGCCCCTAGAATTAATTTAAGTCAATATGTTACAATCGCCTTCATGTTACAACTTTTTTTTGTCTTTTGGTATCTGGAGAAGAGATTTAAGTGTAGATTTATTTTCTATTTAAAAAAGACCTTGTTTTGAAGGGCTCAGAAGTTTTGAGAACAGAATTTAATCAACTTGGTGTAGGTAGCTATTTATTTTAGTTGATCTCATTGCCTGTCTTCACTCATTATTGAATCTCGGCTTTAGACAGTTGGGGTTAATGAGTATTGAGTGGGGTATGTGTCTAAAATGGTGTGCATATGATGACTGAACATGATTTTTTGTTGAAATAAGAGCGGCAGGGTTGCGTCCCCGTCACCCGGCCGCCCGCATGGCTTTACCTGAAATAATTACACGGAAACTGTATTCTTTTAAACATTGCCTGGCCCATTAGTGCCAGCCTCTTATTGGCTAGCTCTTACATATTGATCTAACCCATTTCTAATATTCTATGTAACATCATGAGCTGGCTTACCAGGAAAGATCTTAACCTGCGTCTGTCTGGAGTGGGAGAATCATGGCGACTCCTTACTCGGCTTCTTTCTCCCAGCATTCTGTTCTGTTTACTCCACCTATCTAAATTCTACCCTATCAGAGGCCAAGCAGTTTCTTTATTAATTAACCAATGAAAGCAACAGACCCACCTCCATCATTTCCCCTTTTTCTGTTTAAACAAAAAAGAAAGGCTTTCACTTTAACATAGTAAGATTACATATAGCAAAACAGTTATCAAGCAAGAATTACAGTTACAATATTTATATCTATTTTATCTTTTATCATAACTAAGGAAAACTATAATCATTATCTATTCTTCAACTCCATCAAAGACTCCAGAAGGATATAATATTACCTAAGCAAACAAGAAATCCAAAACTCTAGAAATGACAGAGACATCTCGCTGCCTGTACAGTCACCCAAAGTTCTTTTGTACCGTTGGGGCATCCATCTTCAGCCTTCAGGCCCATAGTTTCCAGCAGACATTTTCATCAAGCAGGAAATTCCAAAGACAGTTCAGTCACTATCTGCTGTGTCCTGCAGAATGTCTCACAGACTCTTTCATGAGTCAGGAACCCCAAAAGACCATTTCACCTTCAGGCAAGTTCAGTAGTCCTCTCTCTGCGGGTTCTCTGTGTCCAGCTTATGCATCAGTCCAGGCAAGAGCAGTTTCTTACCCAAATAGCTATCAAACTCCATAAGGAGCCTCTTCGATGCCCATCTTCCTCTTGAAGTAGATTGGTGCTGCCAGGAGCAGACATGTCTCATTGTCATGAAAAGTCCTAAGTTATTAAAACATTTAAATGCCATATTCTGCAGTCTTTGAAAGATATGAAGAATGCCTATCTAACTGAAATATATCTCTATATATCTAGAAAATCTAACTAACATGACTACAAGTTTGACTATTATTGATGATTATCCATTAGCAACCTATATTTCCTAATTATACATTACATTTTAAATGAACTATACAATCACAATACAGTAATCAAGATCAGAAATACATATACATATAACAAAATTGACCTTAAAATCCATACCAATGCAAATTATTCATATCTATATCATATCCCCCTTTAAATGTAAAAGAACATTTATAAACCATATTTGGGAACATGGGCGCAGTTTTTCTCTCCAAACTGCTTCATGCTGAATGGGGGCGCTGTTATTCAGATCTTTCATAGTGTAACCTGTGTGTCAGGGTCATCTCGGTTGGCAGTTGAGTGAAGTAATTTTCTGAAGGTGTTCACAGCAACCTTTCAGGAGGGCGTGGTCTATCATACCATATTGGTATAGACGCAATCCACAGAGTCTCATCCTCTGTGAAAACAAAAGAAGACCCTCTCCAAAGCATCATATCCTTAGACCCATATTCTGAAATCATAATACCCTTATGTCCATTCTGGTTTAGCTTGACAGCCCCATATAATGAAATGTCTCTCTGTACTTAGCTCCTTCAGAGTCAAAAATTTTAAAGAAAACACAATAATACAAAGAATCTAGACTCTCTGTGAATTTTCCATTTTTACGTGGCTTATTTTTCTTTATTTCTTTTAATCTATAACTATCTGTACTCTGTCTCTTTAAAGACTTTACCCTTTTTTTAAAGACATTAACTTTATTCTCTATATTTGTTTTTTCTCTCTCTCAAGCCTATGTACAGTCACCAACACTGTGGTCTTTTATGTCTGAATCTGTTTTATTGTGAATCTATAATTTTTTTACTAGCCAGGAGCATTTCTTAAAATGTTAAGCACTTCTTAAAAACTTAAGTTGCACCATGTACAGGTAATACCTCCGGTGTCCTGCTCAGTCTAAACCTTAACTGTGCTGTTATTATGGTAATTACGGTAGTTCCTGCTGAGACCAGCACAGTTCAGCATGGCGGAGCTAAGCCGCTCCTGCCTCAGAACCATTTGGTGCCCCTGAGCCACACACAGCTCCAGGCACACAGCACACATTGCCATCAAGCAAGCCATAGCACTTTACTCCAAATGCTCCATTCAAAAGCTCTGTCTCCCGCAGGAGCCAGACAGAGATCGCAATGGCGGCACAGCCCAGAAAGCCGGCATTTTAAAACAGCCAGTTTTTTCCTGCTGCTGAGTCAGGACAATTTCTTTGCGGCACGCAACCCACAAACAGCAAAAAGCTGTCTTAAATTCTCTCTGTGTCCTTTTTAAGCCCTCTCAGGTTTTACGTGGAGTTCATTAGCACGTTGGGTGCCACTCTGTTGAAATAAGAGCGGCAGGGTTGCGTCCCCGTCACCCGGCCGCCCGCATGGCTTTACCTGAAATAATTACACGGAAACTGTATTCTTTTAAACATTGCCTGGCCCATTAGTGCCAGCCTCTTATTGGCTAGCTCTTACATATTGATCTAACCCATTTCTAATATTCTATGTAACATCATGAGCTGGCTTACCAGGAAAGATCTTAACCTGCGTCTGTCTGGAGTGGGAGAATCATGGCGACTCCTTACTCGGCTTCTTTCTCCCAGCATTCTGTTCTGTTTACTCCACCTATCTAAATTCTACCCTATCAGAGGCCAAGCAGTTTCTTTATTAATTAACCAATGAAAGCAACAGACCCACCTCCATCAATTTTTTCTTACCTGGTTTCAGTGAAGGGCGCTGTATTCACCAGGAACTAGTAGTCTCCGAAACTTGGAACATTGCTCAGTTTTGAGTATTGACTACATACATTTCAATTCTGGTAGACTAGACATATCAAAACAGACAAATAGCAAATGTTTTGAGGTAACAGCCAGGAAGAACTTTACAGGGGTAAAGCACTTTAGAGGAGTGCAGGCAGTACCATACCACATGGTTATTGACTGTGAGATAACCTCTGTCATACAGAAGCTGGACTTTTTACCATTTTTCAGTAGCACTTCAGGAAGAAGCACCTATCAGAGGTGGAAGAACAGGTTGGCAAGACTTTTAATTTTAAATTCTTTGAAAACCTAAAAACAAGTACAAAACAACTAGAAATTACTGTATCCCATGTAAGAGTGGGTATACTTTTGCAAAACGTTTTTAGTTAATGTATTTATAACAACAGAATTGTAAGGTTTATTTTAAAGATCTCTCTCTCTCTCTCTCTCTCTCTCTCTCTCTCTCTCTCTCTCTTTCTGTGTGTGTGTGTGTAGGTGTGTGCATGTAAGTGCAGGTGCATGCTGAGGCCAGACATGTCAGATCCTAGAGCTAGATAGAACTAGAGCTGAGCGTGAGCTGCTGGAAGGCAAGTGCAGGCCTCTGAATGAGCAGTGCACACTCTTAGATGCTGAGTCATCTCTAGCCCTAGACAGTTTTAAAATTGCCCCAATACGCCTTTTCCTCAAGTTGCCCTGGAAACCTCAGAGTTCTGTTTATGTGGTTCCCTTAAATCCCTGGAATTTTAGGAGATGAAAATGAGTTCATGAGCTTGTTCTTCTGCTGGGGAATTTTTTCTTGTTTTTAATTGAGGTCATTTCCATCTTAACAAACAGCATGTGTTCCATTAGTTAGAAGTTCATTTCTTTGAACTTTTATCTCATGTCTTGAACAGAATTAAATTTGTGAATTTAGAGGCTTAAATAGCCGTGTTATGAGGATGGATTTGTTCTCTTTTTATAAAGATTTATTTTATTTTAAATACATGCCTGCATATGTGAGACAAACATGTTTGTGCAGGTGCTAGCAGAAGCCAGGAGCCAGCCTTGGGTCACTGACGTTGGAGATACAGGTTATTGTGAGCTGCCTGATGTGGGTGCTAGCAACCAGATAGGGCTCTGCAAGAGCTGTCAGTATGTACTCTTCACTACTCAACCGTCTACAGCCCCCTGAAAACGGATTTGCTTTCCAAAACTTGTAGACTATTGAGGATTTAAAGAATTGAGGTTGTTAGGAAGATGAGAATAAAAATGAAGAAAAAGTGAAGGTTCACAACCGCCTTTTCCCTTAGTGATTGTAAACGTGGCGTTGATGAGCTTTCATTTGTGTTAACTCGGTGTAGACAGAGAGGTATTGCTGCCAAAGTTATTTCTGATACAGCACATTTCTGTGTAGGTGCCGCTTAGAACTAAATGCTACTTGTTAGGACAGGTTCAGTGGTCAGCCTTCGTAATACTGAAGAATATACCACAATATACCCAAAATACTGCCACTATTTTTACTGGTCTGGTATTCCTGCACACTTCTACCATCTGCCGGGGTAGATATTTTATTTGCCTGCTCTCTTGCCCTGCTTCTGCACAGCAGAATATAAACTCTATGGGGAAAAGTTGTCTAAAATTTCATTCTGTTGTTTTCTCTTAGTAGTTTGATCAATGCTCAGCACAGTCAGAAACAATGTTTTCATATAAGAATAATGTATATAATGTAAATTGATAAAATTTAAGGCTATTTTTAATAAAGTATATATCAGTAAAGGGAATTATTTTGTTGTGAGTTAGCCCGTTGCACTTTAAAAATTCCTAGTCCAATAATTTTAAGAGTTATGATTTTAAAAAATACCACTGTGCCCGTGGTGGGGTGGTAGTGATGGCAGTCAGAGGATGACTGTGGAGTCAATTTTTTTGTTTGTTTGTTTGGGGTTTTTTCTTGTTGTTTTTCCTACCTTTGAGAGGGTTTCCAGGGATCAAACTAAGGTTGCCAGGCTTGCATGGCAAGCAGCTTTCCTGCTTTGTCTCCACCCCAGGGCTAATTTTTATGTTCTTACTTGTTCAGGACCCCACAAATTGTTTCTGATAGGTTAATCTGTGTCTGGATATGACAGTTGGGGTGATGAAAAATGTGAAGATTGTACACATGTTGCTACACAGTCTGTTCTTCCCATACTAGAGGACATAAATAGGCACACGTTTTGAAGTGGGACATGAATGATCCTGTCAGCTCAGTCCAGCTGGCAGGTTTCTGCTGTATGCCTTCAAGGTGAAAATCAAAAGAAGAATATCTGTTGTAGTTGAGTCCAAGAACCTTCTCATCTGCATGAAAATTCTTACCAGCACTGTTTCCTTATGAAAGACACAATTTTGCGTTGCCAATTTGGTTGGTATCTGTTTAAGCTAAAAGTTAACAGTTTAAGCTTGATCGCTGCCCTGAGTAAGGGCTGGTAGCCATCTGCATGAAGTGATAATAAAATGCTAGCAGTTTAGTTGGGGGCTTGTAGCCCTTGGAAAAATCATAACTTCAATGAGAAAATATTATCTAATTAGAGTGGGGAAATAAGAAAATCATAGCCCTGTTTTGAGTGTCTATGGCTGTAACTACTTAAATTTTCTGTTCTTTTATTATGATTTAGTACTGAATCCTATTTTCTAAGCCAAAATCTCATAAAGAAGCCTTATACTTTAAGTTTTTTTTTTTAAAAAAATAAAGTAGTCTCAGTGTGTTGTAAATAGAAACAGAAAATGTGACCCATGTGCAGATCGCCTTTGATCAGGTGGTAGAGTGAAACTGTGTGTGGATGGCAGCGTAGCTGTAGAAGCACGCACGCTTGGGGTGAAGTCTTTATGAATGATTGTGTACATTTTGTCCGCTAAGGGAGCATTATAGTGTTCATTTGTTGCTCCTGAAATGAGTTCTTTGTTCCACATGTCATTTCCTCCAGGTCAGAAGTATAGATAAATTTGGGATAGCTAAATTGTTTTAATTGTTTTATTTTTACATACTATATTTTTAAAAAAAAATTTAGAGTATAACTGTTATGATAATTTAAAGTTTCATGAGGGATAATAACCAGGTTATTTCAGGTTTTTTTCCTCCATTTGTAAATAGAGCAAACAGTCAGCCAAAATGGTAATTTTAACGTGAGATCTGAGAAAATGTCAGTGGGTATCTCCAAATCACTATTGAAATACAGTTTTAGTCAATAGCTCAGAAATGTTACTCATGATGTTTGATGTTGATATTTTTTCTTTAAACTGTGCAAACACTCTTGAATTTTTAGAAGGAAAAAAAACTCTCCAACCAGTACTGTTAGTAAAGTATGTAAAAAGAATGCCAGACACTTGTCACCCTATAAAAGTCCTGTAGTTGCCACTTCCAGCTGAGCGTTTATTTCTCACACTCTTCCCATGGATGCAGCTTGACATCTATTGTTTTCCGCTTTGTCTGTGTGTGTGCTTTTAACGTAAATGAGATTCCTTTCCATTTAATGTCATAATGTTGTAGACAGTTCTCTTTTTACTAAAGTAATTCTTTTCATAGGTCTCTTAAAGATGATTTTATGGTCTTAAAAAACAAATTCTACATCAAATACCTTTTAACTGCATTTTTGTAAAAATTTCATACTGCCTCAGTATTTCAACTTTGATGATTTTGTGGCGCTCATAGCAGTTATTTTCCCAGTGTCTTGAGGCTTTATGACTGTTTTAAATAACCATTTGTCAAGTCTGTGACCTTTTTACTTTGTCGTCTGTGTTTTATGGATGCTAGTATTTCTAACTTTGTATATTAATTTCTGAAGAAACATTTTATCGTCATTTTAAACTTATAAATAAATAATGATGTATTAAATATTTGATACATGTTGATAGTATTATAATGATCCTAAGGATGTGTCAATTTTGATTCTTAGTTTTAGAGTTGTTTGGTAAAGCATTGAGATTTTTCCGTTATGTGAGGAATGAGTATAGATATTGCTCATAGTACATTCATTTTTGTCTGGTAATATGTAGGCCTTGAGTTAGAAGAGGGATGCACCAGGAGTATTCCCTTCCACCACCAAACAATATTTAGAAAGGGTTGCTTCTTGTTACCTGAACATTTACTAATCTATTGTACCCACTGCTGCTAGGGGCTCTGCTCCACTGACTTCTGCTGCCGTTAGGTGCCAGAGCACTATACAGATCTGCAAAACTCTTAGCAAAATGGGCTGTCCATGTGCTAGAGTTCAGTATTGACAGTAAAGTATTTCAAAATGTGTTTTGCTTCTGTGTTGCACTCTGCCATGACTGAGGAGTGGAGTCTCTGATGCGGCTCTGGCTTTAATCTTACCTTTTTACCTCTGTAGTCCACTGTATGGGCTTTTGAAACTTGGGCTGATTTGCCTTGGTACCTTTTGTCTACTAGTGCGTGGCTTACAGTTGCTCTGCTTCTTGCTCTGACAGGAGGAAATGCCTAGAGGAGGGACCTGACGCTCGCCCTGCTCTCTACCCTCTTTCTGAACCTGACCGGTGCAGCTTGAGAGAATGAGCTTTGCTGCCCTCTGCCCTCCTCGTTAGTAAAGGAAGAGTCATGAGAGGGACCATCCCTATTTCCTGTTAGCAAGACACATCCAAGGAAGACTTTGAATTTCTTCATTGTTTGTTGTTTGAAGGTACTAGGTTTATAGCTCGGCAGATTTGAACAAATTGAGTAAAAGGTCAGCCCTATTCTGTTTTAAATAGATTTCTAAGTGCATTTACTAACCTAACCATCACATAGACCTATTTATAACTTTAAGTTTGCCTTTAAAGTCACGAAAGTACAAAGCACTGTAGTGCTTGTAACGTTCTTCCATATTATTGTAGGTAACTAAATGACCATGGAATCTGGAGCAGACAACCAGCAGAGTGGAGATGCTGCTGTAACAGAAGCTGAAAACCAACAAATGACAGCTCAAGCACAACCACAGATTGCCACATTAGCCCAGGTATAAATACACGGAGAGATCCAGGCGGTGTCTCTTCCAAGAGAATATCAGAATGCCGAGTCACTGTTAGTATTAGCGTATGTTTAGAAATGATAGTAATGACTAATTAACAGTAAAATGCATCATTAAACATTAATATAGTTTGTGTAGTGACATGATCCAGAAATAATTACTTTTTTACTAACAAATTAATTGGCCCTCTCAAGGCAATAAAACCTTCATTATGACAGCTGCCTCGGTTTTTTTTGTTGTTGTTGTTTTTGTTTTAATACCACACATACTTATTTTGGGACCTGGAGGTGCAGATATATTTGGAAACCTAAGTTTATATAGTCTGATACTAAAAAGCAGATTAAGCAAGCAAATTGAATCAGTCCTAAGAATGATAGCAGTCTCTCCCCTGTGCATTCTAAGTACATTTAGTCTGGTTTTGTTTTAAGTATCCTGTTCTTAAGGCCATCATCTCTATACTTACTGTTTTTCTCTCACCTGTTTATTCTTTATTAACAAATCTTTACCTCAATATTCATGAAAACAGTGCTTAATATAAAAACCAAATATATATAAACCTGTAGGGTAAGACCGATACTTCCTTTCCCCATTTTTGGAGACAGAATGTCTCTGTGTAGCCCTGGCTGGTATCAAACTCGAGAGATCCACCTTCCTCTGCCTCCACAGTGCTAGGGTTAAAGGTGTGCACAGCCATGCCTGGCTGGTTCCTCTCTAAAGTGAAGCTCCCGAGAAAAATAATCCTGCCAGAGGCTTTACTTTGCCCTAGCTCAGCTAAGAATCTGCAGTGGAAATGACTGATCAAAATAAGTCCTGAGAAATAAAGGGCTCACCACAGGTGGGATGAGGGTGGGTGTGAGTCAGGTATTGGAGCTCCAGCAGGAACAGAGTAGGCAGGCTGCCTGTCTTTTCTCGTAAGAAAACACGGTTTCCCCTGCAGATCTCAGGTAAGACAGTTACTATATCAGACGAGGCAGCACTTGGTGAATACAGGCTTAGTACAACATACTCAGAGAAGTTGGGGCTCATCTGGGCATTTAGCTAAGCAGGTTCCTTGATGATGACAGCCTCCAACATGTGTTCTTCTGGCCTGGTTGTTCCCTCAATATATATATATTCATCTTGGGAGTTCTTTCTGTTCTCATGACTTTCTTCGGGAATTTGTATTCTTGATAAGGTAGAGCATGAAAAGATTAGCTGGCATAAGAATTCTTGGTAAGAAGACTTTCTTGAAAATTATCTGTTATTTTCTATGGTCCACTTAGTGTTGTTTACAAAATTTGAGATCAAGTTCATTTCTTATATCTAGCATATTATAAAGTACTTTAGGTCTCTACATATAAAAAGTATTAATAAATTGGTTCATTTCTGTTCTCTGTATTTAATCATCCCCTCTTACAGTGAAAATTCACATCGTCACTTTGGGGCAGTTTCTTTCAGTTAATTGGTGGTTGTTTTGTATGTCTTTTAGGATCCTTGTGATCCAGTTATTATGCTTCTGGAACTGTTTTTGTTTGTTTGTTTCTTTATTTTCCTCCTGTTTTCTTTGCTGCTTTTCATCCTTTTTGCTCTGCTTTTTGGGAGGTTCTTCTATACACTCCATCCTACCGTTTGAATCTTTATTTTGCTAACATGTTTCCAAGAGTTGTGTTTGCTCCCTGGGTAGTCCTTTGGTGTTTCCGTAGTGTCTCTCCCTTTTCATAGAGCAGTGTCTTCTTTTATCCTCAGGGGAAGGGGTTTGTTTGGGATGTAGTTTTCGTTTTTGTCTTGTTTTGGTGATTATTTTTAGTTTCTCTTTTTTAGATGCTCATATAGCTCTTCATCTTCATTTCCATTTGTTTCGGTCTCCATCTTTCCCAGTAGAGGCATCCACCAAATTCTTAACACTCTGGATGTCTGTCTAGGATTAAAGTGGGGAAAGATGAGGAGATAGAATTGTTTGGTAGAACTTGTACTTAGCACATGCAAAGCTTTGGGCTCATGCCTCAACATTGAATGATAAGTAGATAGGTATAAATGACTAAGAAGCTACTTTGGAAGCTTCGTGGATATATTTGGAGTCCAACAGCTTAACTTAACTGTAGGGAATGGTGATCTTAACTGTTAGTGTCTTGAACCTTCTCCTTGAGTTTGACTAGGCCCCCAGAGGCAAGGGAGAGAAAGGGCTGGGATTTAATAGTGACCAATCGTTCTGGTGTTACGTGGTTAAGACCCATTATCTGTAGTACTTCTCCACTGTTCTCCTCTTTGGGCCAGACTTTTCTTCTACAGGGATTGAAAGGATCCATTTCTTCCTTAAGAGCCTCCAACCCCCCTTTTACTCACTTTCAGCCCTTCTCTTCATGCCGCCTCTTACAGTGTTGGAGATCCTCAGCACCTGGTTTTCTGTGGTACAAATCAGGCTTTCTCTTCCTCCATGAATTGGCCATCTGTGGTCTTCTTAGTTTGTTACTATTAATCCATGTGCTCTTCAGCCTAGAAAACTCTGTTGCCTCCTTTCCTAGTTTCTACATTTATATGATTATACATATAAAAGTGAAATCAATTTCATGAAATATAATTTGGAATTCAGAAGGGAACATGCTCAGTTTATCATTAGGCAGCCCTCCAGCATTGAAGACTTAAAAGTGAAATGTGTAGTCAAAAGTGAACTTTAAGAAAGCTTTTCTCCTTTCTTCTTGTCTTGTTACAATTACATTTTTTATTTGCCCATCTAAGTTCCTTGACAAATACACCACACTTTAAAAAATTTTTTCTTTTAGTTTTTAACAGTTCGATACAGTCATATAATATATTTGGGTCATGCTCATGACCCCTTCTTTCCAAGGTCCTTCCACTCTGATGTCCTTCTGTTGTTGTTACTGTTGTGACCCACCGAGTTTAATTATGGCTGCTTACATGAGCATGAGGGGGGCGTTACTGAAGTGTGGACTTGCAAGTAGTTGTACTAGCAAAGAAAATAGCTGTCCTCCCAGCAACCATTAACTGTAACTAGTTCCTCAGAGAGCTTGTGAAGCCCCCCCCCCATTCTCTCCTTGATAGAACGTTATAGGCTCCATCCATCCATCTCTTATGCAGGTAAGGAGACCGTTTTGAGTTTGTTAGTGTAACAGCAATGTGCTGTCCAGAGCCAAGGGTTTCACAGCACTCCTTCCCTCCTGACTCTTACCGTCGCTCCACCTCCTCTTGTACTGTGTTCCCTGAGCCTTCGAGAGAGGTGTGTGTCATAGATTTTAACATAATTTCCTGTTAATTCTGACTCCGTATAAATTTTTAATACCAGCTTTTAAATGCTAGGAAAACATTGTAAAGCTAAGGCAAGATAAGATGATTATGATTTTGTCAATGAATAGGAGGGGCAAGAAAACAAAATCAGTGTAAATAAGAAAGATAATCAACATAAAATAATACATCTTATTTTCCTTTTAGAATTTAAAGTTTAAAGAAACCTGTGGTTTTGATCATGAGAATGTGCAGTTTTAGTTTATTAAGACAGTGCATCACTGTGTCCCTAGACTGGCCTCACACTGGAGCAGTCCTGCCTCACCCTCCTCAGTCTCAGGGTTACAGACATTCACCACCCAGATGAGAATGTAAAATTTTAATAAATCCAAGTAAAAAGTAATATAAGAGTAATATAAGACTTATTAAACAAATTCTATAATACATTCTATTATGTAGTCATATTTTTAGTAAATATGCAGAGCTATTTATAATAGATTTTAAAACTGAAAAATAGGTTCCATGATAGAGTGTTGTAAAAACTGAATGCGTCTGTATGCCTTGAGAACCACCTCTCAAGCGTATTTCACTTGGGACCAGGCCACATGCTCCCAAGATAGTTGTGAATGTGGCCCAACATATTTGTACATGACAATACCAAAGGTCGGACACCTGTGATAGGAAAGTGCCTCACAGGCACAGCAGGCACAAATAACAGAATAAAATAAAGACATGGCAGATGTGCTATGGTGGTGGTGGTAGTAGGAATACATGGGAGTTTTAGCCAGGCCTTGTAGTAACTGCTGTTTGGGAGTCTGAGGCAGGTGAACCCCATGTTCAAGGTCAGCCTGGATAATAATTGAAACCCTGTCATAAAAGTGACAAAAGGAGAGCTGGAGACAGACCCCGCGTTAGAGCTAGAGTACTTGTCTGTTTCCCGCCCACATACACAAGAAAGCAGTCCGGCTGTTTGGTACTCTGTTAGACTACATGTCTGTGGAAAACTTAGGGATAGCTAGGGTAGAAGTCACTGAGCTAGCTTGTTAGCTTCTCCTTTAAAGGGTGCATGGAAAAAGACAACTGGGGAGTTAAGATGAGACAACTCAGAGTAACGTGAGGGACCGCACCCCTCGTTCACTCTTCGATTCTGATGTTACGGATAGACTACCTGTGTTACTCTGCATGCAGAGTGCTCGGCACATTTAGAGAGCCTGGTAAAATTACACATAACTGCAAGTGACCAGAGAGAATAGAACTAAAAACAAAGATTTTGTAGCCATCTAAGAAAAGAAAACTTCTAGTTTTAATCTTTGTGCTAAAGATAACTTGTCTTCAAAAGATCCTTTTCCCAGCTTGATGGAAGCATCCCCTTCCTGCTGTGTTTCTCTGCAAATTCATGTTCAGTACTGCACCTTTCACCACAACCCCAGCTCTCCCAAACCTGTTTGCCACTGCTAGCATCTTTAATTCCCCTCTTGCACTGGTCATTCAGAAAGCCTTTCCTTACCACCTGCTGCCCTCTTTCTGGCCTTTATCACCTGCCCTAACTATTGTGTAGGCTTTCTCATGGCCCCCACCTCCCGTGCTCTCCCACTGAAGTGTCTCTGTTATTCAGCCTCTAGAGCGACTGATCTAAAATGGAAACCTTACCAGGCTATTCCTCCTATATTCTCAGAATAGAGAAGGTTGTTTTTTCTTTTTAAGACAGGGCCTCAAATGGTAGCTTAGGCTGACTTTTTTTTAAAATTGCAGCATCCTTCTGCCTCTACGTCTTTAGTATTGGTATTATGAGCATATGCCACTCTGATTGATGAAAATGCAAGATTTTTATTTGTTTTGAGCAGCGACTCACTGTACCCCTGGCTGGTCTGGAATTTGCAGAGGTCTCCCTACATCTATGTACTGGGTTTAAAGACATATGCCACTGTGCCTGGCTTGAAAACTCTTAATGTGTTGTAGAGAGAGTTTTTTTTATGATTAGACCACTGAAGCCTTTTGATCTGTTGTATCTCTGCTTCTGACATTGAGCAGTGGTATGTGTCTTTCCCTGTATTACACACACACACACACACACCACATATCCTAAAATACCACCTGTTAACCAGTTTAGTCATTTTTTTTTTTAGGAATGGGAGGAATTGAAAGTTTTAATTATAATACTTTCTTATTAATGAAAAGACATGCTTATAATTAGTATAAACTAGAATATTATATTTTAGAATGTGTTGTTCTAAACTTAGTAAGTCCTATTTGCCCAAATTTGAAAAGTTAAGGTTTTAAAACATGGTTTATTTAACACCAGGGTATTCTGAAAATTTTGATGCTTAAGGTCAGCATGTCTGTTGTTGACCTTGGGTGAATTAATCTCTTAATATGATTTTGTCTTTAAGTGAAGATAATTCTTATTACTTTGCCTTTAATTTTATAAAACAGCAAAAGTAGATATCAAAGCAGGCCAGAAACTGTAAAGCAGCATATGAAGGAAGTATTCTGTAGCCTTGAGAGGATCACTAGGATGCCTGGGTAGATACCACATAAGATAACTGACTGTTTCTGTTTCTCGGGATGGGCTGAAAAGTAGAGGGGAAGAGGGATTTGTATATGGTTTAAATTTTTTAAAGAGTATTAAATCATTGATTTCTTTCACATTGTTGAAATACTTACAATCAGGAAGGTCATACTTTTGCTAATTATAAGCTACTTCATCTTGAACCTGGGAGGTTTCTGTGATGGTAATTGCTTTCCATGTTTCCGTAGGTATCCATGCCAGCAGCTCACGCGACGTCTTCTGCTCCCACCGTAACCCTAGTGCAGCTGCCCAATGGGCAGACAGTCCAAGTCCATGGAGTTATTCAGGCTGCCCAGCCATCAGTTATTCAGTCTCCACAAGTCCAGACAGTTCAGGTATGTGTATAAAAAGTTCTGCATATACTTTAATAACTTGTTTATAGCCGTTTCTGTCTCCTTTTATTAGTTGTGGAAATGAGGACACATCTAGCGTAGATTTATTTTATTCATAGTAAAGGAATGTGTTTTTCTGTATATTTCTGCCATATATGCAGGGACAGACCTAAGGAAAATTACTTTTTTTTAATCTACAGAAGAAAAAGCATTTATTTAGGGAGATAGTAAATCCATGTGATGAGTGGAAATGTTTGGGAAAGGCCTGTGGGTCTGATGTGCCTCACTTAAGGGAAGTTAACCTGCAGTGAGCCTGAGTTTGTGTGGGGAAAGACTGGGATAGGGTTTGTACTTAGAGGTCACATCAGACATAATACTGGCTGTGTAAAAGGTAGACTTTATAACTTGGAAATAATAGTATATTCAGGAGGTCCATCATAAGACTTTAATTGTATCACATATACTGTCTGACTCTTTGGAGAGTTTGTTCCTTTGGGGTAAAAGGGAATAAAGGCACTCTTTCTGAAGGTGACTACTTAGGCCTAGGGACCCAGGAGCAGTGGCAGTGTATTTCTTTGCCAATTCAGCCGATTGAAGAAAAAAAAAAAAAACAAAGACTGAACATTCATGCAAGTAGGCCATAACCCCAGCCTCCCGTTTCATATTTTTTACTTCACAGTCTTCCTGTAAGGACTTAAAAAGACTTTTCTCCGGAACTCAGGTGAGTCCTAGGTCCTAGATTTGAAGAAAACTATATTTAGAAAGGAAGGTGAGAAATTATTTATGTCTTTGTCCTTCTCTATGAACGTGGATTTCAGGGTCACGTCAATCTCAGCCTGAGTGTTGTACCTACTCATTACTTGGTTATTGCTTAACCCTCTGTAACATTTCTCCCCCAGCCCTAGTCCAGAACTGCGTAAACACTTTGACAAAGAGGAGGCTGTACCTTCTGGGGACTGTACAGTTAGAGGGGAAGTCCAATGGCTGAAATACTGTGAGCTTGCCAGAATTATGCTTTTCTGGTGTTGTGACTTGGTGACCCTAAGAACTAAACAAAGTGGATTCTTTTCACTCGAACTGCTTTCTCTCCCTTCTTCCCTCACACCCTTTCCTACTTTAAGGAAAATTTCCAGATTCAACAGGCTTCTCCTTTTCTTCCGCACTTACTATATGGTGTATCTTTGATTTCTCTTGCTCAGCCTTAATTGTTTTTGATGAGAGCTGTTGCATTTTCCATGCAGGGTAGCCAAAACTGACTGATAATTGCATGGGGGAGGAGTGCTTCCTCCTTTGTCCTAGAACAGCCATTCTGTTACTGTCATCCAAACCCATGTCAGGGTGTCAGCTTATGCGGAGGTATTGAGATGCTGTTACCTCTTCTACGTTTTCTTTCCTTTGGTTTGCTTGACCACTGAAGGGGGTAGAAAGCTGTTGTCGTGTGAAATCCTGAAGACACTGGGAATCGACTTTATTAACAAGTCGGTGACAATATTATTCAAATAAAGGCTGTTTCTAGAAACTACAATCATAAGTAGTCTTTTGACTTAGTTTTTGTTCATTGAATGCTACGTTGTCATCCTCCATATTATCTCATTACTGATTTCGTACCTGAATTCTTCTCTAGAGCAGAATGGAGAGAACATGGTCTGCTAGTCAAGAGTTTTAGAGATTGGACCTTCTTCACATAGTAATAATCAACTGACATTGAGCACATTGGCCCTTTCTTTCTTTTTCGCTTAAGAAGGTTTTATTTTAATTAAGAAATAAAACTAGGATACAAAATGTGTATTACAGTCCTTAAGAAAATATGATATTTAATTGTTGCTTGTATTCTTAATTTTAATCTTATTTTGGGGCAACATAACTTAAACCCAAGTAGTAAATGTCCTTAACTTTGTTAGAAAAATATATTTGTCTTTTCAAGAATACATTTTCATCACAGTGAGCTATATAATTTTAAAAACATTTAAAAGAGAAAAGTTGGACTCCTTGAAACCTGAATTATATGGAAATGTATCTGTATGGTTTTTTGTTAAATACTCTAAACCAGGAGAATGTGTTAAACTTAGTTATTTCAGCCAGTTAGCAATGGTTAGTGTTAATAACTCAGTGATAGTGGTTTACAAGAGGTTATCAAACAAAGAGTGTAAGTGTCCCTCAAACTTCTAGATGGTAGAATGTTAGTATTATAAAATAAAATTCTCAAAATATCCAGGGTATGTGTCTCTCAATGGGAGAATAAGAACAGTGGTACTTCTGTTGATACGTCTTAATATAGTACTATCAGAGATTGAGCTGTATTAGTATTCCATGTACAGCTTCACTTTGCTGCCCCAATACATTCTTCCATGTACAAATCACATCTCATTGTGTACAGGGTTGGTAGTGGCACTTACCATTTTGGGCCACATATCAATATAGTACAGTCTAAAAATGTACCAGAAAGGATTTATAGATTTTATTACTTTAAATTATTATATCCATTTCTTCAGCAAATGTTTATTGATCACATGCTGTGTGCAGTCACTGTTCTAGGTGCTTTCAGAGACAGCAGTGAACAAACAATACCTCTGTTCTCATGAAGATCACATGTGAGTGGAGAGACACACTATGAGAAAATAAAATATGTCAGGTGAGGATCAGTGCTCAGAGGTTAATAAAACAGGGGAAAGGGCAGATCAAGATGCAAAGGGAAGGGTGCTGCAATTCATTTAAGGTGGTTGGGGAACACAGAGAGCAAATACCAGAAGACAGGAAAGGCAGCTGAGCCAGGCCAGTGATAAAAACAGTCCAAAGATGTAGAAATGAACATGTTTGAAATTTGAAAGACTAGCATGTTAGTGCTGGCTCCCTAAGTAGAATAAGGAGGAGGAAAGCAGCTGGAGACTCGGTGTTGGAAGACACATTTTTTTCATGCTTTGTGATAAGACGGGGACAGCAGTGAATCTTTACATAATATGGTGCTTTTGTGGCCCTTACACAGCATTGCTGTCATCTGACTTAAGGGGAGGAGGGGTAGCTTTTGTTTTGTTAACCCAAGACAAGTGTTCCAAAGTTTCTGATTTTGGTGGTGGCAAACGAGGGCTTTGAAGGGATATTTTACTCGGTAGATTAAAAAAAAAACGAAACAAACAAAAAATTATACTATCATTTCTTGGTGGTGGTGAGGAGGGTGTTAGCCACAAGTGAAAGAGTAATTACTTTTTAGAAGAAACTTAAGCTGTGGAGAAATTTGTAGATGCTTTCTTAACCTTTTTCATGGTAAACATTGTAGGTTTGTTTTCTTTAAAAACTCCTATCTAAAGCCTTAGGCTTTTCTTAGCTTTTTTCAGAAGTCTCAGTCTCAGTGCTGCTGAACTTCCCTGTTAATATGAAACTAGCTGGATATGGAGACCACGCCTTTAACACTGGTGTCAGAGGCAGAGACGGGAATGGATGTCTGTGAGTTCAAGGCAGGCCTGGTCTCCAAGGCAAGGTCCAGGCCAGCAGAGCTATATATATAATGAGATCTTGTTTCAAAAAAAAGAAGAAAGCCATACCTTTTTGCTAGAAGACAATAACCAGTTTAGATCCAGAGATCAAATACATTGGATAAATGACACTGACAGTTTACCTCGTTGATAGATGGAAATGAAAAAAAAATGTTTTAAGCACAGCTAAAAGGTGCTTAGTTTTGCTAGTCTCTACATTTAGAATTCTCTTTTAAACTAGTAGGTATCCAATCACACTTCCAAAACCTTAAGCCTAGGTGGATAGGGTAAGTGCTGATGTATAAACAGCCCTTGCAGGTCCTGCCTCAGTGCTGGGTGGGATTAAAGGCATGCACCTCATCCCTGACCAGAATTGCTGTTGAAAGATGTTAATGATCTTTCAGTGAAGCACATTTAAGGACATTGTTCTCAGTTAGTAAAAAACTTAATTCTACTTGAATAAATTAAATATTTATGCCTATCCTAAGAACTTTTTTATAAGTAACATTTAAAATTTACAAATAAATATATAAGCCCATGTGAAAATGTCTTAGTTGCTTGCATACACAAGATGTGTGTGCCTGGTACCTGTCGATGCCAAAAGAGGGTATCCTTGGGACTGGAGTTTGAAGGTGGTTCTGAGCTGCCATGTGGGTGCTGAGAATTGAACCAAGGTCTTGTGAAAGAGAAGCTGGTGCTCTTTTCTGAACCATTTCTCCAAACCCCAGTTCTCTTGTTTGTCAGGGAGATAAACAGAGCAAGTTTTAAGATCAGTATTCTAGGCTTTACTAAGCCTTTTTGAGTGAAATATTATCTAAACCAGGAATCTTAGCCGTAGTTAATCAAAAACACTTTAAGTTTGCAAAAGGTGTATACTTTTAACATTTCTTTATTTCTAACCACTGTATAGTTCTTTTGAAATGTCAAATTATAAAAATAAATAATTGGGCTTTTAAAATGTCTGAACTGTTGCAGATGGCCAAAGATAAAGACATGTTTAAGGAACTTGGGGAGTCAGACATTAAGGGACATGTCAGGAGGTGTGAGGATAGGGGAGGGAGTTCTGCTGGAGTGTGAGATCGTGGAGCCTGCTTCTGGATTTTAACTTTTATGTGTTATAAAATTGGATTTTGATATTTTTGAGTGTAAAAGTCATAGATCCTATATGATTTTTTTAAGATTTCATTTTTCAGGAGCAGCTAGTTTCACAGCAAAATTTAGAGTTAGAGAGTTTTCCCATGTATCCCTGGGCACCACATACATAGCATCTCCCATGTTGACAACCCACACACCAGATTGCTACATCATAATCACCTAATTCTAAGTGTAAAGATGGTACACAGGTTTCTCTCGGTGTTAATACATTTTATAGCCATGTGGTTTTTCTCATTTTAGTTAATTCCATCTAAATTGACAAATCTTTTAGATCGGAGAAGGCCAACAAAATCCACTGATTTGGTATAGAAAACAAAACTATAACTAAAAAGGCAGTATTTTATTTCAAACCAGTCTGATTAGTTTACTTATTTATATATTTTGTCTTGTTTTTGTTGAATTATATAGCCCAGGTTGGTACCTATTATATGGCATGGATAACCTTGAACTAATTACTGACGGGTCCTCCTGTCTGCACCTCCTTAGTGCTAGCTTTGCACACATAAGCCACCAGACCTGCTTTTATATGGTGCTGGGGACCAAACCCAGGCTCTTGTTCATCCTTAGCAAACATTACCAACTGAGCTACATTCCCAAGCCCAGTATGTAAGTAACTAGCTCATAGAGCTTGTTTTAGTGAGTTTCAATGTCAATGAAGTCTTCTGTGTGCAGTGTGTGTCCTTAAGATCTTGGTAGTTGTTAAGAGCAAGGTATGGTGGTACATAATAACCCCAGTACTTGGAAGCAGAGCTGGAAGAATTGTCTGTTTGGGGCCAGCCTGGGTGACCAGAAAATACTCATCTGCCTTCCCTTTCCTCCAGGGAAAAATAATAAGATAGTTATAAGGGTGAGGTATATCATATGTAAGAGTCAGATAGAAAGAAAGCCAAAGGGGAACTAAGATTAGCAGAAATAAGTACCCTTGCCACAGTACTGCCCATTGAATTTACTGGTTACTGATTTCTCATGTTCTTTTAGTGTTTTTCCTAGTTTCTGATCTTCTTTTAATCTGTGAGAACATTGGTGTAGAGACAGTGAACAGGCTAGGTATAGTGGCTAAAGTGTTCCTTATTTCTCTCTGAAGTGAGCATACATATCATGTAGCACTGTCAAAGGGGGTGAGTGCCCAACCTAGAGTCCTTAGTGTGGACTGAATGTGGAGTTCTCTTGGAATTTCTCTTTGTCTGAGTATAGTTTTCCTTATTGTTGTTGTTAACTATTTTGAGGTGGTGCTAACCCACACAGGCCCTCTTGTCTTCTTTAAGTCTACTTCTCATAAATACCTCATGGAAGAAAGCACATGAGGCCCCTGCAATATAGACTAGAAAAAGTTGATATGAATGAACTTTGAGTCCAGAGTGATAAAGCACCACGAGGTTGTTGCTTCTGATCGCACTGACACTGGGACCACCAGGATTTTAGTTCTGGTAAAGTCTAAAGTGAAGTGCTGACTGTGAGCAGGGTCCACATTCCTTAGCTTCGTGACCCCAGTGAGTTGCCTACCCTATTGTGTCTCAGTTCTTCTATATTCTGTGAGCATAAGACCAGGACTCATCTGGGATCTGATGTTTACTGTGTGAAATAATTAACTATATGGCTGTGTTAGCATGAAATCTAAGTTCTTAGTAAATTCCAGTTTCTGCTACTCCACATAGTCTTTATCCACTCATCCTCATTTTCCAGTCTAAGGTCTCTTAACAGAAATGCATAGCTCATTCATTACCTTGAAGTTTTACCCAAAAATAATTGTAGAATGCCAACTTTGAAGCATATTTATGAATAGTAGAGGATGTTTACTGGCTTGTAGGAAAACAACAGTCAGTGTCTTCGTTAAGCTTGCTATTGCTGTGATGAAGTACTATGGCCAAAGCAACTTGGAGGAAAAGGTTTATTTGGTTTATACTTTCTTAGAACTGATCATCGTCAAAGGAAGTCAAGACACTAAACTCAAGCAGGGCAGGAACCTGGAGGCAAGAGCTGATGCAGAAGCCATGGAGGGGTGCTGCTTACTGACTTGTTCCCCATGACTTGCTCAGCCTGCTTTCTTGTAACTGAGGACTACCAGCGTAGGATTGCCCCACCCACAGTGGGCTGAACCCTCCTGCATCAATCACTAATTAAGAAAATGCCCCTACGGACGTTCTTACAGCCAGATCTTATGGAAGCATTTTCTCAGTTGAAGTCCCTTCCTCTCTGATGACTAACTTGTGTCAAGCTGACATAAAACTAGCCAGGACAAACAGTCTACAGCATGGTAAAGAATCACTGACTTAATTGTACAACTGTAAATATGTGTTTGCAGAACAATTATAGGAAAATATATTGTTAGACACTTAGGGCTATTTGTTCTTGTCCTTATGTTGGAAACCTTATTTTGGTTGGCAGTTCTGTTCTAACAACTGCAAGAAATAATTGCTGTTTGTAATATATTCAGGATTGGTTGCTTGGGAGAAATTAAAGACATTTTCAGGACAAATGTTCTTGTTTCCATTACATCATTTTAGTCTGTAGGAGATGAGTTGTCTCCATTAAAAACTGAAGCGTGTATAAGAGTTATATTTGTATTGGACTTAAATATTTTCTAGGAACTAAATTTGATAATCAAGATAAAGTTATTCTTTGTTTTCAGATTTCAACTATTGCAGAAAGTGAAGATTCACAGGAGTCTGTGGATAGTGTAACTGATTCCCAAAAACGAAGGGAAATTCTTTCAAGGAGGCCTTCCTACAGGTATGTGACTTTAACTAGAGTCAGGAACATGCAAATAGGCTTAGTACTTGGCAGATAGTAGGTGTCAGACACTGAGAAAGCTGCTCAAGCAAGTACCTTGTAGATGATTTCTCTTGAGTTACTTTTCAAATAAGTTGACATTTACTATACAAAATAAGACTATGCCTTACTCTAAACCATTGGTTCTCAACCTGTGGGTCATGATTCCCAAAGACTATCGGAAAACACAGATATTTACATTACAATTCATAGCAGTAGCAAAATTATAGTTATGAAGTAACAACAAAAGATTTTATGGTTGTGGTCATCACAATATTAAGAACTATCTTAAAAGGTCAAAGCATTTGGAAGGTTGAGAACCACTGCTCTCAACAGCTCTGGCAAAACAAAACATTTTCCCCCTCATTCTGTTTTTGTAGTTGTGCTGACTGCTGCTTTTCCTTTTAAAAGTTTGGAATACATTTGAACTATAGCATTGTTCAGCGGAGACACTAGTGATCTATTAGCTATACATTTACAGGTTTTTATGTCATGATACTTAGCAAACACTTGTATTTAATAGTTTTCAGAGCAGTCCTTTGCTCACATCCTCTGGTTTGGGTTCAGTCTTTCCTTGCCTCCTTGAAGAAGGTCCAAACAATGTGTTTATCAGTCGACTTCATGTTAAGTATATTTAAAAACAACGTGCCTGTTAATCTCTTAAGCTGACTTTAGAATTCAGTAAACTTCAGAATTTTACAGTTACCTTCCCTGTTATTTTCAATTATGCCTATTTAAGCTTCTGTTGTTTTTTTTTTTAATTTTATTTACTTATTTATTTATTTATTTATTTATTTATTTTTTGGTTTTTTTGAGACAGGGTTTCTCTGTAGCTTTGCTGCCTGTCCTGGAACTAGCTCTTGTAGACCAGGCTGGCCTCGAACTCACTGAGATCTGCTTGCCTCTGCCTCCTGAGTGCTGGGACTAAAGGCGTGCGCCACCACCTCCCAGCTAAGCTCCTATTGTTTATCATTTATTTTAGATTTATTTTGTTTTGTGTGTATGGTGTTTTGTCGGCTTACGTCTATTCACCAGTTGTATGCCTGGTGCCGACAGAGGTCAGAAGAGGATGTTGGACACCCTAGAACCAGAGTTACACATGGGTGGGAGTTGCTCTGTGGATGCTAGGAATCAAACCTGGGTCTTGCCTGCTGAGCCTTCTTTCTAGCCTCACTCCCTTTTTTTTAAGGGAAGTTGATGTCTCCCCTTCCTCCGTGTGCCTACTTACAGTCGTTACTATGCTCTTTTTTTTTTTTTGGTTTTTCGAGACAGGGTTTCTCTGGTTTTGGAGCCTGTCCTGGAACTAGCTCTTGTAGACCAGGCTGGTCTCGAACTCACAGAGATCCGCCTGCCTCTGCCTCCCAAGTGCTGGGATTAAAGGCGTGCGCCACCACCGCCCAGCTTACTATGCTCTTTTTTATCCTTACAGATTATGAGTTCTAAATATTATTAGTCAGTTGATTTTGAAATCTTAAAAATTTTATGTTGTGGTGTAGCACAAATAATAAAAGACCAGAGACGGATATAGGGGGTAAAGATGAGAGAAGCAGAGCAGTAAGCCACTAGAGAAATGCTCAGACTGAAGGGGCGATCCTCTGACTGCCTAGACTGCACTGTTCTCCACCAGACCTCAGACTCCACACTCCAGTGAGTCCCTGTCTCTCTCCCTTTATATGCCTCTCTCTGGCCAGCCATATTGCTCCTGTCTCCACCTCCCCAGTGCTGGGGTTAAAGTGTGTGATCCCAAACACTAAGATTAAAGGTGTGTGCCACCACTCCCTGGCCTCTAGTGGTTTAGCTTTGCATTCTCATCTTCAGGTAAGCTTTACTTATTAAAATACAAATAAATTATCACTGCATCGTGGAGTATATATTATAGGCAATATGTCTAATCTGTTACTTATTTTTATTTTGTGTATATGACTGTTTGAATGTATTTCTGTGCACCATGTGCATGAAGTACCAGCAGGGACTGAAAAAAAAAAGATGTCAGATCCTCTCTGACTGGAGTTACAGTGTGAGTTGAAGCTAGTTACTGCTGAGCCATCTTTCCAGCGCTTCTCTTTTGTTTTAAATATAGCAGGTATTAGATTTTGAGACGTTAAAGTATATCTCACGTTAGTATATAATATCATTGATCCTGAAGCGTATCCCACAAAATACTAAGAAAGAAATCACATAACTTCTGTAAACCGACAGATGCAAGTCGGCCAGATGGCTCCAGCAGATAAATGTGCTTGTTCAAGCCTAGTAACTTGTTCAAGGGTGGAAAGAACGAGCCAACGCCACAAAGTTGTCCTGTGGTGTCCACACACATGCCTCTGACCACAGTCACACTCAAAATCCATGGAGATACCAGCTTTATATTGACGGCAAAATTTGCCTTAAATTTTTTCTGGCCAAAATCCTATATGCTTATAACATGCTTGCAAGTGTGGAGAAATGAAATTGATAATATAAAGTAGATTTTTATTGGAACAGCCTATCCTTATAAAGCAGTTGCCTTGTGTGCAGCAGGAAGGTGCTCCATTTGCTCTCACTTGGCTTGAATTTTTACCAGTAATTGATCTGAACAAACAGAAGCCACGTGTATTAAATTTCAAAGGACAGAATCATGGGGCTAATAAGGGTGTGAAGAGAATGAGTATTTTGAAAGATCATAGCAGGCAAAGAAAGCAGGCTGAAACAAATATGGTGATACTATAGTGATAGTTGTAAAGTCTCCAAAACTGATTATAAAAGAGGTGTTCAAATATTTGATTCTGGATTAAGAATTTATTTCAAAAAAATTGTTTATTCTCTTCTACCAGTATGGTCTAGAGCAACCAGATATAGAATGTGAGCAATGTCTTAGTCTGCGTGCTTGGATTCTCATACAGAAGGGAGCTAGATCAGATTGTGACACTAAATGATTAATTTTTAACCTTTAACCATAATCCTCAGTAAAGGATATATCTTCATGTTACAGGTTTGTTTAATTATCTGTAAATATACATATTTAGAGCCATGGAATGCAGAGTAACTGGGGAAACTGAGGCAGGAGAGTTTTGACTTTGTCAACCTGAAATTAATAAATAATAAGACACTTTTTGTTTTGCTTTTTTCAAGACAGGGTTTCTCTGTATAACAACCCAGGTTATGACTTTAAACTCACAGAGATATACCTGCCTCTGCCTCCCGAGTTCTTGGATTAAAGGCCTGTGCCACCTCGCCCAGCAAGATACTGTCTTAAATTCAAATTAAGTTGGATGATGGTGATGCATGTCTTTAATTTGAGCACTGGAAGGTAGAAGCTAGCGAATCTCTGTGAGTTCCAGAACAGCCTGGTCTACACAGAGAAACCCTGTCTCGGGGTGTGTGTGTGTGTGTGTGTGTGTGTGTGTGTGTGTGTGTGTGTGTACACACACACACAATAAATATATATGGCTTGTGGAAGCTGGATAGAGATGGCTCAAGATTAAGAGCACTGTCTACCCTTCCAAAGGATCTGGGTTCAATTTCAAGGACACGTATAGGGGCTCACAACCATCTAACTCTGGTCATAGGCTCTGCAGTGCCCTCTTCTGGACTCTGCAGGTACCAGTCATGCAGACAAAACACCCAAAAGTATTTAAAACAAAAACACCAAGGTAGTTTTATTTATTGCAGCCCCCTCTCAACACACACATACACACACCTACTTCTTATATTTAAAATTTCTGCTTTGTTTGGAGTTTATATATTCATGTTTTTTAAACTTTTGTCCTGTATGTTAGCAGTTTTCTGATGTGTATAATTTATTCTTAGTGAATTTTATTCTTAATTAAAATAGCTCCTTATTTTTCTAGGAAAATTTTGAATGACTTATCTTCTGACGCACCAGGGGTGCCAAGGATTGAAGAAGAAAAGTCAGAAGAGGAGACTTCAGCCCCTGCCATCACCACAGTAACGGTGCCAACTCCAATTTACCAGACTAGCAGTGGGCAGTACAGTGAGTAATAAGTTTTTCTGTTATGAAAACTGTTAGATTCTCTCTAAAGAAGTGATAAATGCCAAGGTTTTTGCCGCCATTGTTGTTTGCCCTATTGTCAGAAACCTGTAATGAAAAGGCTTTCGTTTCTAGTGTTAGAAGTACGTAAGTGTTTAAGTCAGTTACATTTCTTCAGTTTAGTACAGGTTCATGAAGCAGTCTGAAAGTCTTTGAAGGACTAAATAGCTAGATTTAGCTCTCACAATGTTAAGATGTGTACTCTTCAGATAAAGGAACACTATGATGAAGACCAAAAATAGCTCCAGCAGTTTAACTGTTTATCTAATGCTGCCTTCTAAAAATAACATTTAAAAATCTTTGTGTTTAGGGTTTCAGGTGGGAGTGTCGTTGTGTTCAGTTATTGTTGTTGTCGTCTAAAAGGTGATGCAGTGACTGAAAGTAGGAACATAGCTGCTGAAACTGACATTCTGTCTGTGCCAGGGTTGTGCTGCACAGCTTCAATCCCAGCACTCAGAGGTGGAGCAGGAACTCTCTGAGTTCAAGGCTAGGGACACTTACAGGACAGCCAAGACTACACAGAGAGATCATGTCTCAGAAAAAATGAAAATAAAGCACTGTGTGTATTAATGTTTTGCCTATGCACTGTGGTTGTGCCTGGTGCCTACAGAGGTCAGAAGATGGAGTCAGAATCCCCTGGAATTAGAGTTATGGATGGTTGTGAATCACTATGTAATGCTGGGAATTGATCAGAGTCCTTTGAAAGGACAATAAGTGCTCTTAGCTGGTCCAGCCCTGCTGTGTTTTTTTTTAATTTTAACTTTGACAACCATTAATTTCCATTTCATATCTGCCCTGATTTTAATTCTGTCATACCTTTTCCTTTTTTTTTTGTTTTGATCTTTTACCTGGATCCATTAGAAGGTACTTTTGACTTGATAAAAAGCATTTGTGTAAATGTCACTTTGTTTTTTCCCCTTTAGCCTTACCTTCCAGTGTATCTCTTACATGATTCACACACAAATTACTAGATTTTTAATGTCAGCATAATGTTGGCTTGCCTGCCGGCAATTTATATTCTAGCTGTATTAAAAATAGATACCTAAAGCCGTATTTTTAGCTTTTCCAAAACTGAAACTTTTGATATTATTTATAGGGAATTTTTAAAATATTAATTATTTTTATTTATGTGTGTGTGTGCCTACATGAATTTAGGTGCATCTCATGTGTGCAGCTGCTCTGGAAACCCTCTGGATCAGATCCTTTGGAGCTAGAGTGGCAGGTGGCTGTGAGCCGCCTAATTTGTTACTGGGAATCAAGCCCAGGTCCTCTACAAGAGGAGTAGAGTAAGAGCTCGCTCTTAGCCACTAAGTCATCTGTCTGATGTTTCTGATAAACTACTTTACTATCTATGTTAACTAAGCTAAATAAGCTTAGATGAATCTTTTTTCCTTTATAAATTCTTTATTGGCAGCTGTAAAGGATATCCCCCTCTCTGTGTTTAGTTTTTTGTTTGTTTTTTCGAGACAGGGTTTCTGTCTGTGTTTAAGATAATTTCATACCCAGATAATTTTAAGTATTCAAGATGGTTCCATAAGCATGAACATACTGGGGTATAACACATTCCTATGAACAATAGATTCACTGTTGCAGAGAGTCTCACTTGAACTAGAAAGGATGAGTTTTAGACAAACCATACAGAAACTGAAAAGAAGAAATAAAGTATACGATTAACTGCCGTCCGGTCCCCTTAGATACTTTACTTTTCAAACCCCTCCACAACTGAATGTTTCATATTAAAATTAATAGTTAGTATTTAATTATTAATATTTAAATATACTAGTACTTTGAGTTTTTCTTAAGCTTTATTCATTTTATCCACTGTCATATTTGTATGTGCACGTGTGCCTTTGATGAAACTGATTTAGCATTACATTCTGCATTTTTCCCCTAAGAAGCATCATAATGAACACTCATATATATAGCAAACTGTGTATTTTGTAACTTGTTGATTTTTAAACTTAATATTTTATTATATATGTATGAGTGATCTACATGTATGTCAACACCATATGTATGTGGTGCTTATGGAGGCCAGAAGAGACTTTGGATCCCCTGGAGCCATTGTTACAGATGTTTGTTAGCCGCCTTGTAGATGCTGGCTTGAACTCGGATCTTTTGGAAAATTAGTCATCTAAAGCCCTATATTTTTAACCTAGTTAACATGGTTATCAAAGATAAGGGTTAGAGGTTTATATAAACTATAAACTGTAAACTTCTCTCGTCCTTTCCCTGTAGGAAGGATTGTATATATCCCTCCTTTTTCATTTTTTTATATAAGTTGTCCTATACATGTAGAAAAATCTCAGCCAATAAAATGTAATTGTGTTTAGATTAAGTTAAAATATAACATAATCTTTCCTTAGTTTGTATTTCTTGGTAGTCATTAAGTTCACTTAGAGATAAGTTACAATTATCTTTCTATTCTTGTTTTAATGAATTTTGTTTTGCTGAAACTATCTTACTCTTTTATTTTTTATTTTATTTTTTTTGGGGGGTGGGGGTTCGAGACAGGGTTTCTCTGTAACTTTGGTGCCGGTCCCGAAATTAGCTCTTGTAGACCAGGCTGGCCTCAAACTCCCAGAGATCTGCCTGCCTTTGCCTCCCGAGTGCTGGGATTAAAGGCGTGCACCACCACCGCCCAGCTATCTTACTCTTTTAAAATAATCAGGTGAACAAGTAAATATTACACAGTTAGAAAAACATGTTTAAATCTTATGAAGCATTTTCAAAGAAATGTTTATGTATGTGATCTTATTTAATGTTTATAACAACTACACATCTCTACAATCAGATGTTTTTAGATTGCGAAGAAAAGTAACAGAATCGGCCAGGCGGTGGTAGTGTACACCTTTAATCCCAGCACTTGGGAGGCAAAAACAGATGGATCTCTGTGAGTTCAAGGCCAGCCTGGTCTACAAGAGCTAGTTCCAGGACAGGCTCCAAAGACACAGAGAAACCCTGTCTCAGAAAAAAAAAAAAAAAAGAAAGAAAGAAAGATAATAATTTTCGTTCATTTAGCTTTTTCTGTGTAGTGTTGTATAAAGGTGATTTAGGTTTTTTAAGAAGGAAATGTCTGTTAGGTATGTATTCATTAATTTCCAGTTGCCAAATAGTGGCAGATGTGTTTATTCATCAGTCAGTGGAAGACCTTATATGAGGACTCAGAGATGGAGTTAAAATGTGTTGAGATACTTTATCTAAATGATGATCTTGGGCTTTAATTTTAAGCTTTAGGAGACACTCATATTACTATGGTCCAGGCTATTTCGTTTCTTCCGTTGATAAAATTTTTGGTGGGGATGATGGGTAGCATGTGCTAGCGACTGAGCCCAAAGGTCTTAAACATTCATGGCCAGCAGCGTATTACTTGATTCTTCTTTTTCTTTTTTTTTTTTTTAAATTACTTATCTATTTTTTAATCTAAAATTATTTATGTTGAGATGGGATCCTACCACTTTTCTCCAGGTTGGTCTCAAAAGTCGTAGTCTCAAGTGAGTTTTCTGCCTTGGCCCCTTGAGAAATAGCATGCTATTCACATGGCTGTTTAAGTGCATTACTGACAGATTTTATAAATTGCTTTAAGAGTTAGAAAACATAATTCAGTGACATGATTCTATGAATTATATTTAACAAGCATTTATTGGGTGCCTCTTACATTAATTTCCGCCCACAAGAAATGCATACGATTAGGGCAGCAGATATAAAATAGTAGCCGAGGCAGTGAACGGTGCTGTGAAGGAGAACCTCCAGTGTAAATGAGTTCACTATTATCACCATGCATTATTTATTGTAGGATAGCTCGTGAGTACACTTCTCTTGTGAAAACTGGATATGCTTTCCTGAGTACACATTCACTTGAATATACCGAGTCTTGCTTAGTGATGATTTCACATTATGCTTTGCCAATTGCATGGGTTTAGTGCGTTTTAAAGGTTATGTGGTGTTAATTAAACTTGTAACAATAAAATTCATTGGGTTTTAGTTGCCATTACCCAGGGAGGAGCAATACAGCTGGCTAACAATGGTACCGATGGGGTACAGGGCCTTCAGACATTAACCATGACCAATGCAGCTGCCACTCAGCCGGGTACCACTATTCTACAGTATGCACAGACCACTGATGGACAGCAGATTCTAGTGCCCAGCAACCAAGTTGTTGTTCAAGGTAATGGAATTAAGAATTTATATATGTGGTATATTCTTTTAAAAATTAATGTGTACATTCAGGAAAAGTAAGTATATTGCAAAGCACTATTAAAATAGTTTATTCAGTATAGATTAGATATTAAAGATTTAGCTATGTATGCACTTAATACATAAATAAAATTCTCATAAAATTTTCTATTTTTTCACTTGGACAAAAATGTCATGGCATAAAAACAACTATCTTTTAGCTTTAAAAGGGTATTACCTATCTTTAGTCCCTTGAGTAGTCAGGGATAGGAGAAATAGGATAAATTAAAAAAACTCAAGAAATCACAGCTAGGCTATATGGACTCAAGTAACACCCAGCTACTATGCCCCCCCCTTTAAACCCCTACCTCATATGTGCTAAGTCGATATTAAAGCGGTTTTAGTGCATTCTGTCCTGTTGTTTATATATGCATATGTATGTATATATGTATACACACATGCACACATATGAAACTTAGATTGTTTTCCTAAGGTCATCAATTTTGATTTCAAATAAAAAGTTCCAAAGAACATAGGTCATTATGTAAATTTTCTGCTCTTTGGAGAACAACTGTTCTTAAGTCCTCAATGGTCTAGAGGATTTGGGTTGTTCCTCCGTTTACTCCCTTTATTTCAGGAGTCTGGAGAGTGTTAACTATTCTCCATTAACTCATTTGGACAGTTCATAGTATAGACCAGATTAAAAACTGATAGGCTGAAAAAATAATAACATTTGCTTCTAAAAATATTTTTGTTAATAACAAATGTTGCCTGTGTTAATGAGTTATATCCCTTTACCATGGATAATTACTTTTAAATGGTACCAAAATACCAAGAGAAAGTCTTTTATCTAACCAATCCCTAATATAGTTATACACTATATCCTGTTAGTAGACCAGTGATATTTGAAAATATATTTTGCTTATTAATGGGAGTAAAACACCTTTTCACTTTACATGCAGGTACTCAAAAAATTGTAAAGCAGGATGTCAGTGAATTTGAATTCTCAACGTCAGTTTGAAGATGGTAACATGTTTAGTATATAAATCTTTGTCACTCAGATGATACAACTGATATTTTTAACTGATGGATGATTTTGTAAAGACTTTCAAAATCTCTCACATAGTATTAGGTTACTTATTAGGACAGTATTTATCATTAAACTGTTTTTAGAAGCAAATAATAGACAAATTGTGATTTCTTTTCATATATTGTAGATTATATGGTTAGAAAATCCTTAATCTCAGCCCTTGGGAGGCAGAGGCAGGTGGATCTCTGAGTTCTAGGCTAGCTTGGTCTACATATTGAGTTCCAGACAGCCAGGACAACATAATGAGACCCTGTCCCAGAAAACCAACCAAACAAACAAAAAATCCAGCTTGAGTTTATTTATTATCACTTATATTAAAGAATAATATGTTTACATATACTATGATTGGCACCCAGTAGCCCACTTTTTCATACTTTGAGTTTTGTTTGAATTAGAAATTTATAATAGTTGACCATATGCTTATTTTCTCTTCCATTTTGCTATTTATGAAAAATCATGGTCGTTTTTATGTCGTGGCAAGAGTCTGCTTGAAATTTTTTAATATGAATTTATCCAAATCAAAGGAAGACACTGAGGACTATATCTAGGAAGATCATCTATGCTGGGCCTCACTTTCCTTTTAGACTTAAGGTTGGTAAGCATGTTAATCACAGAATAGATCTCTATTCCAATTCAACGTAAACGTAAGACCCAGCAGAGACACTCAGACATCCTTACCTGTACCTGTACTAACAGTACAGTAAATTGGCATCTTCTTCTTAGCCAGAATCATCTGTTCCGTTTCCCTTCTAATCCAAGTATCTTTAGATTGATTGACGCACAACTCAATCAGATTGGTTATCTGTATCTCATACCTTGTTTGCTCTTTTTCGCAGCTGCCTCTGGCGATGTGCAGACGTACCAGATCCGCACGGCACCCACTAGCACCATCGCCCCTGGAGTTGTTATGGCGTCCTCTCCAGCACTCCCTACGCAGCCTGCCGAAGAAGCAGCGCGGAAGAGAGAGGTCCGGCTAATGAAGAACAGGTACCTATTCCCGATGCTTAAATGCTGTGTTCACATATGTCTCTAAATTTGAAAATATGAGTATTTGAAAATATGAATTAAATTGCAAGTTAATGTGTTCAGTTTTAAAGTATTTGTTAAGAAATGATTGACCTTTTCTAAAATAAACCATTACATTTAAGAAGTCTCAAGCAAAGACATTGTTATAAAATCTAAGGCGGAAGCACTTATAAAGAAAACAATTCTAAGTAGACACAGTAATCAGAATTACAAGGCACTTCAGATCATGTCTGTAATTTGTCTCTGTTGAGCAGAGATCCATCCCCTTAAAGAAAAAGATGGAGAGGCTGTGAGGCCATGTTGAGGAGGAGTCAGTGCTGCAGCTTCTTTCCTCCCCGTCCCTTCCTTGTATTGGGGGTTGACCTTAGGGCCGGTTTCCTGTTAGACAAGCACTCTACCACTGATTTGGACCCTGACCCCCAGCCCTCTTTTAAAAAACAGGGTCTTTTACCTAGTCTGTTACCCAGACTGACCTGAATTCACTCTGTAGCCTAGGGAGGCTGCTTTCAGTCTTCTTGTCTCAGGCTCCTGAGCAGCTGAGACAAGTCTACTAGCATTACAGCTTCTTACCTGCTTAGAGGATTACCCGTTACGAGCGCTTGTTCCTTTACCGTTATGGACACAGTTTCACTTCTTCTCCGTTTATTTTCTTTTCAGATTTGAATTTTTCTATGTTAGTGTTCTGAAAGTTACTGTGACAGAATACCTAAGAAATCAATTTAAAGAAGAAAAGATTTATTTTGACTCAGTTTCAGCAGTCTGTGGTCACATGGCACGATTGTTATTAGGCTGTGGTGAGGCAGAACATCATGGCCAGGATCCTGCAGTGGAGCGGATTGTCCTGCCTCATAGCAGAGAGGAAAGACATGTCTGGAGACTGGTAGTGGCTCACATGGTGGGAAGAGAGAATGGACTCCCCCAACGTCCTGTGTTCTCCTTCTGTGTGCTGCTGCAGCACACACATGCCCCCAGCTACCTCCCCTACACACACTAAAGAAATAGTGTAGGAAGTGATTCCAGTAGACACTCATTGACCTGGTTTCCACAAGCATACATGCACATACCTGTACACATATGTGCACATGTGAACATTACACATGCTTATACCTCACACTGATACAAATGCATGAATGTAAGTTGTGAGTGATTGGAAATTACAACCTCGTCTCGAAGGGCACGCTGTAATGACCGTTTCCCCTCAGCTGAGTTCCACCTCCTAAGTTTCTCTTCATCTTGCTATGCAATTATGACCCTGTCCATTGAAAGAGGTCAAGTCCTCATAATTGACTAACTTCTCAGAACCTTGCCATATTGGCAGCCAGGCCTTCTGAGGAGCAGTCCATGTGAAACCATACCACTCCCCTACTGCCACCACCCAGCACACAGGTTAGGAACAGGGCCGCCGTCCTCAAGACGTTTGCTTTCATGAGGTGTACAAAGGTGTACACATTTTAAAAACATGAACTGTAATAAACTGCTTTTGCATGGATTTAGTTCTGTTCGTCAGAGGGAGGTTTTCCATACTCTGAAGTAGTTCCCTTCCTTTTCTGCAGGTTACTTTTTAGACTTTACTAGAATCTGGCTTCTGTGACAGTCAGACCTCTTACATGTGTCTAGAGAAGTGAAGCCTCCCATATACCTGTCTAGTAGCTCCTCTCATTTAATTTACCTCTGTGAAGTATCCGATTTTTGAATGCTTATTACCCTAATACTCTTTGGTTAATGCTAAGTTATAGTATGTTTTAGCACTAAACTAATACACACACTGTATTTGTGTGCATAGGTTTTACCTCATAGCAAGGTAAAATCTTATTCCCACTTTGCAGAGAAAAAGGAAGGTAAATTTCAGAGAAAAGCTAAATATGCAGTCAAAAGTCTGTGTTTTAAGAAAGTAAAACAAATTTGAACTTGTATCTGGCGACAAACCCAATGAACATGTCACTTCCCTGACGGTCCTCTGAGCAGAGACATGCAGTGCCAGGAAATAAGTGTAGAATGCTAGCCTGGGGTGCCCATTTTGTTTAAAGAGTCAGAGAAATAAAATAAACTCCAATTTCAAGGTGAAATACAAGATTCAAAAGAAATTGATACTGCAGTGGTTGCTTTAAGCTGTGCCTCTAGGACCACCACCATGTTGTCCTCTTTACTGTAGGTGCTTACTAGAAAAGTTAGAGCAGCCTTCAGCAGAATCAGTGACCCTCATGTACACCGAACACAGCCTGTCTTATACCAAACTGGATAGGAAAAACTTGGGGAGCCCCAAAATTCTACAGTGTCCAAATTGTCATATTTTGCAAGCATTCTGTATTACTACAGCAACAGTCACAAAATGTCAGTGTCATAGGACACGGCCTCTTCTCTCACTTACAAGCTGTGCATTAACCACTCTAGATCAGTTGCCATGGCTTGTCTTCATAACTCGTCCTCATTGCCAGCTGCTTCCTGGATCCCTGAGGAAGGAGCAGAAGCACTTCCGGGGCATAGCCTTCCTGTGGCAACAAGGAAGGGGCAGTGCTGCTTTGATGTCTGCATTTGAGGGCAACGCCTGAGTGTATAGAGATAGGGAATATTTTTTGTTTTGGTTTTTTCCAGGAGTAGATTCTCTGCTTCTCCCTTGTTTAGAGAGGCAGTCCCTCATTTCTACCACTTCACTACGTTAGTGCTGGTCCTGCAGATCCAGTGTTCTGCATGGAGATGGGACGCACTAGTAGGCTTACTCCACAGTGCTTTTATCCCCTGAGACATCTCCTCAACTGACCACTGGGGTAAATCATTTGCTTTGGCTCTGGGGACCATTTGTGTTCCACTAGCTACCACACTGGAAAGGACAGGCAGAGTCAGTGGGATGTAGATGGGATTCTTCCCACAGAGAGGGCATGATTCTGAGGTTAATGAAGTTTATTTACTTCCCTTACTGTTACATAGCCTACCGTGTAGAGGATTTGAATAGGTTTTCAAAGATGGAGGTAGTAAACAGTTAAATAGATTTGACCTGATTAAACTTAAAGACCTTTGTACAATGAAGAACAAAAGAAAAATAGCAAAATAAACATTAAACTAGGCATTTGAACAGTGTCAGGTTAGAATTGAAGATATGGGTTGCAGATTTATAGAAAATAAATATTATAAAAAATATGAAAAATTCCAAAAAATATAAATATTAAGGTACCTCCATCCAACTGTGTACAGCTTGCCATTAAAAATAAAAATATAGGGCTGGAGAGATGGCTCAGCGGTTAAGAGCACTGGCTGTTCTTTCAGAGGTCCTGAGTTCAATTCCCAGCAATCACATGGTGGATCTCACAACCATCTGTAATGAGATCTGGTGTCCTCTTCTGTCATGAAGGCATACATGCAGGCAGAACACTGTACGTAATAAATAATTAAAAATAAATCCATAAATAAAAATATATCTTAGAATATTTTTTGTAGATCAAGTTACAAAAAAATTAGTCATTTTTACATATTGCTACAAATAAAAAATTACAAGTAAAACATGCTTCTTATAAGTAACTTAGAAAGCATAAGCAAAAAAATTAACTGCCTCTAACTGCTCCATCTAAAATAGTAAAATTTTGCCTTGTCTCGTGTGCGTGCACGTGTGTGTACGTACATGTACACATACACATTTTGGTATGTAAAAGTTTTAACCTTTTATTTAAAGTACTTTTAGATTTACAATAGAATGAGAAAAATGCTCTGGAAAATACCTGTGAAAAATTTAAGGAGGGTAGGTAGGACTTATTTTGTCCATGGATTCAGAGGTTTTAGTGCCTTGACAGTTAGGTCCACTGCCTTAGACCTGTATCTGATGCCAGTACACACATGTGGCTGAGGCTGCTCACCTCATGGTAGATAGGAATAATAGGAAGGGGTCATGTCCATGAGACATACCCAGAAACCTACTTCCTTCACTTAGATCCAACTCTACACAGTCCCTGCCACCTCCCAATAGTCTATAGAGTTTGAGTCCATCAGCACTGTCTGTTCTAATCATCTCTTAATTCATTCTCACAGACAGATGAACACAGTTATGATGTAGCAAACCCTCCCCTTTGCTCCACAAAACCAACGGCAAGGTACAATTGGTAGCCTTGTGTAAATAAATAAGATGTTGTCTAACAGGCTGGTGTGGTGCTGGCTGCATGCCTGTAATCACTGCCCTGGAAGGCTCAGGAGGAGGAGCAGGAGGTGTGGGTTACAAAAAAAACTTCCCATAAGAAAAGACCCTTTAATAACCTTTCCTAGATAGCTCTCTGAATCCAGACAATTTAAGAATCAAGATTAAGTGTGCTTCTTCTAATACTAATTTTCTACCACAGGTTCCTTTTAATTAATATTTACAAAGTATATCCTTAGATAGCCTTTTGATCCTCATATATCTTTGTCTTTTGAGATAGGCATCTTTAAGAAAACATATAATTAAGACATTGCCTGGGGATTGGAGAGATGGCTCAGTGGTTAAGAGCACTAACTGCTCTTCAAGAGGCTCTGGATTCAGTTTCCATATGGCAGCTCTGTCTGTGACTTCAATTCCACAGGATCTGATACCCTCACACAAGACATACATGCAGACAAAACACCAATGCACATAAAATAAAGATAAATCATCAAAAACTTAAAATTTCTTGGAATCAGTTTGAGTTATATATGTCCATGCGTGCTTATATGCCAACAGACCCTAAAATATGTACTATCTAGCGTTTTATAGAAAAATTTTGTCGTCTTCTGATGTATATTCTCATTCTCCTTCTCCTCCTCCTCTTTTCTTCTTCTTCTTCTTCTTCTTCTTCTTCTTCTTCTTCTTCTTCTTCTTCTTCTTCTTCTTCTTCTTCTTCTTCTCCTCCTCCTCCTCCTCCTCCTCCTCCTCCTCCTCCTCCTCCTCCTCCTCCTCCTCCTCCTCCTCCTCCTTCTCCTTCTGTGGGAGGTTGGTTTTTGGGGGCAAGATTTTTTTCTATGTAGCGTTGTTGGCTGTACCAGGCCAACCTCGAAATCAAGAGATTCTCCTGCCTCTGCCTCCCAGGTGCTGGGATTAAAAATACCCAGCTTTGGTTTATCTTTTTTTTAAAAGGTATATGCATATTATAGATAATTTTTTATGTGCAGGTGCTTACACGGGTCGTCCTTGAGCATGCATACAAATAAATGTGTAGGCCAGAGAATGACAATGGGTGTTCACCTTACCTGCCTTGTAGATAGCTTCTTATATTGACCAGAGTAGCTGGCCAGTGAGCTTGGGGGATCTGTCTGCCTGTTTTCACCTTCCCAGCGTAGGTATTATAAATCCAGGTTCACCCTCTTCCCTGACTTTACATGAGTATTAAGAATCCAAATTCAAATCCTCAGTGGTGCACAGCAGGTGTTTTCTTGACTGTCCTACCTTTTGACTTTACAACATGACATGTACATCGTAATGTACAGATGTGTTAGCTCATATTTATTTATAACTACCCTGGGACACATGCGGCCTGTGGGTCATAGGTTGGATACATCTGTTTTGGAATATTTTTTAATTGGAAATTTTTAGTACATTCAACTTTTAACTATTTCTTTTTTAGTCCATGGTTTAGACTGGTGTATTTTTTTTACCTCAAAAACTAATTTTAAATCTATTTCTCAGAAATATGTATCTATTGGCAGTGAATTCTTTCCAGCTCTGAAAAAATATTTGATCATATTTAAGATAGTTTTGCCTCCCTCTTCTGTCTTTGGTTTACCTTTGATTTCTAGAAGTGCCCGTTGTTATATCTTTACCCCTGCCACATTTATTATCGTTAATTCTGAAAATTTCTCAATTGCATTTCTAATAGTTTGGTGTCTTAGATTTCATTTCACGTATGTTACAATGTTTGAGGCTATGACACAGCCCTTGGTTACTTTCACCTTGCTTTTTAGTATGAGTAATTTCTAGTGTCCTGTCACAACCATACTGATAACTTTCTTCAGCCCTGTCACTTCTATTCATATTATGAGATCAAAGGAATTTTTTATCCCTGTTGCTATTAGAGTCCACCGCACTGCTGAAATAATTATTTGTCATGCACCTTTTCTGTGACATCACCTAACTACTAGAGTTACCTTGTGTTGTCTATGAAATATATCCAACATTCGTGTCACAGTTTGTTTGCTTACTCAAATCTGTCTAGTACTTGAAAGTCAGACATAAGGCAAAGTGCTGTGAGTAATACTCTTGTACACTGTAAATATGTCATTTATATTAGTTTAATAAAACACTGATTGGCCAGTAGCCAGGCAGGAAGTGTAGGCAGGGTGACCAGGCTAAGAGAATTCTGGGAAGAGGAAAGACAGTCACCAGCCAGGCAGAGGAAGCAAAATGAGAACTACTCACTGAGAAAGGGTACCAAGCCACATGGCTAAACATAGACAAGAATTATGGATAATTTAAGTTGTAAGAGCTAGCTAATAATAAGCCTGAGCTAATAATCCAAGCATCTGAGTGTTTATTTGGGACTGAAAGACCATAGGACCAGGTGGGACAGAAACTTCCATCTACAGCAAAGGACTTTAAATAACAGGGTGGGATGGGTCATTTTATAAGCCTGGAAGTAGGCACATTTTTTTCTTTGTGGAAGGAGGGCACCGTTGGCATCTAGGGAGGAGTTGGATTATTCTGTTAGGGTCATTGTCACTCCACCTCAGGCTTCAGGTGTGTGGAGAGCTATCTTGTCTTAAGGGTAAGGAATGGTTTCCAGAGCATCAGCTGTTTGGAATTTGGTGTCACCTTTTATACTGTGGCCTGCATAGGCGGTAAGTATTTAGAGCGATTTTCCAGGAATCGTAGGGTGTCTGTTCTGATTAAGGCTTAGCCTCAGGTATGTTTCTTTTTGCTGTCAAGATTATGAAACTTCTTTCTCAAAGAGCTGGACCACACACATTTCTCTCAGCTACAGTGAGTGCTTACTGATGCCCTGTCCAGGAATGTTGTCCTTCCCTTCATCCTTTAAGCCTTACTCCGCCACAGTGTGGTAGGCTCCTGCAATCCCAGCACTCAGGTCAGAGAACTGAGATTTTGAGGCCAACCTGGTCTACTTAGCAAGACTCTGTAAGGAGGAGGAGAACCATGCTGTCGTGCACATAACTCCTCCCAGCTTTTTGTTCCTCCCACCTTACTGTGTCCCTTCCTTCATGACATAGAGTTCTTTCCTTACTACCTGATGGGGTTCCTAGAGAACAAAAATGTAAGAACATGCAAATTCATCCATTTTCTATACTCTTCAGAGGTTAAAACAGCCCTTCTCTGTAAATTTCATGTATTTTAGAGGAAGTGATAAAATACATTTTCTGTTATCCATTTGCCACTATCCCAAGTGAGGATGTGCTTTTTGTCTCCTTAAATTTTAGCAACCCTCTTTATAACAGAGTAGGAGTAACTGCAACCTTTCACTGCATCCTAAGCCAAAAGCTAGAAACAATACATATTTTTTGTTTGTGCGTGGAGCCAGAAAACAATCTGGTGGTGTTCTCAGATGTCACCCATATTTCTCTCATTGGCCTGGAGCTCATCAAGCAAGCTTGACCGGCTGGCAAGCAAACTCTAGGTACCCACTATCTCTGCCTCCCCAGTGCTGGAATTACAGACGCATACCATCATGCCTGACATTTCTACTTGACTCTGGGGTCATACTTGTGTGCCCATATATGTAAGACAGACCCTACCAACTGAACCATCTCCCCAGTCCCCAGTACACATAGTTTTTAATTCAATAATTAATGCAGGTTAAGATTGGAAAGCCTGGTATATTTTTGATGGATGTTATTTTGTAGCACAAGTTGGCTTGGTCTATGACTCAGATGTACATTCTTCTTCTTCAGCCTCGTGTGCACTAGATTTTGTAAACAAGTATCACCATCACAATACCAAGTTAAAACTTAGGTAAATTTGTAGGCAAAAGAGGGAAAGTGGGTAGTGTGGAAGGATTAAAGGGAATCACGGACTAAATTGACCTCTAACTCATCCCCCGTCATCCTTTTTAGATCAACACCTTCCTCTACACCCTAAAGGACTCTACTTGACTTCCTTATTGTGTAGTGGGATGTTGAATTTTCTGAGTCTTATTTCTGGAGAAAATTTCTTCAGTACTACTGTAATGTCCGCATCTATCATAAATATAGTACCACTTGAAATATCTAGAAATAATAGCATAGTAGGCAGTATTTTATGTCTTTTATATATTGGTTTATGTATTCTTGTAAAAGCTTTTGAAGTATAAAACATTGTCATCTTTTATACTCATTAATAAGGCTGAGTACTTTACCTCTTCCTTGATAATTTATAAAAGGTGTGTGTATGTGTGTTATTTTCCATTACAAATGATTGTTTATTAAAATTGCTCAGTTTTTCTTGTTTTACAAAGCTAGAATCTTTTAACTGTTAGGATCATTGAACAATAGATGTAGCTTCTTTTGGGTTTGTTTTGAAGCCTGCTAAAGATAAATTTTTATTCTCTTAATCTCTCTCTCTTCTCTTCAAGACAGGGTTTCTCTATGTAACAGCCCTGGCTATCCTGGAACTCCCTCTATAGACCAGGCTGGCCTTGAACTGACAGAGATCCGTCTGCCTCTGCCTCCTGAGCAGTGGGATTAAAGGTATAAACCACCACTGCCCAGCCTGTTAAGGTTTTTCTAACCTTTATTTTAATCATTGTAAAAAAAAAAAAAATACCATAGCAGAATTTAATTTCTTGACCATTTATAACTTTATACAGTTCAGTAATATTGTGTATATTGTCATCATGGTTTAATAATAGATTTCCAGAACATTTTTATCTTGCAAAACACTCAATCTGATGACTCATGCCTGTCATCCCAGCTACCCAGGAGACTGATATAGAAGGTTTGCTATGCGTTTGAGACCAATCCAGGCTACATACTGAGTTCCAGGCTATCCTGAGCTGTAGAGGAAGAGCCTATCTCAAAACAAGAACCCTAAAACTCCCTCTGTACTTAAACAACTCCCCACTACCCCCATCCCTGTCCCTTGGCAGCCCTGAATAGTCCCGTGAATTTCTCTCCATTGAAATGATGTTGGCCTTGAGCTGTAAAGCCCTCTTTATATAAAGATATGTCCCTTGTATCCCTGTTCTCTCTAGAACTTTAATTGTGAAGGGGCGTTGGGTTTTGTCAAAGGCCTTTCTGCATTTAATGAGATGATGATGTGGTTTTAGTCTTTCCATTTGTTTGTATGATGGAGTATATATATATATGTTTACATTTGTTGAACCATCCCTGCAGCAGTGGGATGAAGCCTACTTGATCATTGTGGGTCATCTTTTTTATTTGTTCTTCGATTTTATTGGTTTATTGTTCTTGTATTTTATTGATAATTTTTGCATTTTTGTTCATAATGGGGAATAGGACTGTAATTCTCTTTATTTATTGAGTCTTCATGTGTTTGGGGATTGGTAAATATGGCCTTATAAAACAAACTGGGCAGTGTTCCTTTTTTCTCTGTTGTGTGGAGTAATTTGAGAAATGTTGGCATTAACTCTTCTTTGAAAGTTTGGTAGAATTCTATGCTAAAACCATCCTTAGTCCTTGGCTTTTCTTTTCATTTTTTTTATTGGAAGGCAGTTAATGACTGCTTCTATTTCACTACGGTTTATAGGTCTACTGAAATTGCACATGCGATCTTGATTTAACCTTAGTAAGTGGTACCGATTGAAAAAAATTATCCGTTTCTGTTAGGTTTTTCCAATTTAATAGAACAACAGCTTTTCAAGTATGTCGTAAACCTAAAATAAAATTAAAAGCCTTTAGCCTGGTGGTGGTAACAAATGCCTTTAATTCTAGCACTCAGGAGGCAGAGACAGGTAGATCTCTGAGTTTGAGGCCAACCTGGTCTACAGTGTAAGATCCAGGACAGCCAAGGGCTACCCAAAGAAACTTTGTTTTGAAAAAAGCAAAAAATTATTAAAGTATGTCCTTAAGATTCTCTTTTTTTTTTTTTTTTTTTGTAGACACTTAGTAGTATGAACTTGCCTTCCCCCCAACCCCCGAGACAGGGTTTCTCTGTAGCTTTGGAGCCTATCTTGGAACTCGCTTTTGTAGACCAGGCTGGCGTCGAACTCACAGAGATCCTCCTGCCTCTGCCTCCTGAGTGCTAGTATTAAAGACTTGTGCCACCACCACCCAGTGATGAACTTGCCTTTTATAGAACCACCTTCATTGTGTTCCATACCTTTCAGTATGTTGTTTATTCATTTTCATTCAATCAATTCTAGAAAGTCTTTAATTTCTTTCTTAATTTCTGTCTTGACCCATTTTTCATTTAGTAGTGAGTTGTTCAGTTTCCATGAGTTTGTAAACTTTCTGTTGTTTCTATTGTTGATGTCCTGCTTTAATCCATGGTGGTCATAGAGGATGCGGGGTTATTTCTGTTTTTTATACCAGATTTGCTTTGTATCCAAGTCTGTGGTTAATTTGCTGAGAAGAAGGTATATTCTTTTGTGTTTGGGTGAAGTGTTCTCTAATTATCTGTTTGGTCCATTTGGTCTATGATGTTTGTTAGCACCAGCATTGCTCTTATAGATTTTGCAGTCTCTCACTATCCAGCTATTATGAGATTCAGTATGTGATTTAAGCTGTAGTATTTCTTCTATGAACTTGGATGCCCTTGTGTTTGATATATAAATGTTGAGAACTGCAATGTCCTCTTGGTGGGTTCTTTCCTTTGAGTATATAGTCTCCTTCCCTATCTCTTCTGATTAATTTTGGTTTGAAGCCTATTTTGTCAGGTACTAAAATGGCTACACCAGCTTGCTTCTTAGGTCTGTTTGCCAAGAGTGCCTTTTTCCATCCATTACCGAGACAGACAGACAGACAGACAGACAGACAGACAGACAGAGAGGGGGAGAGAGAGAGAGAGAGAGAGAGAGAGAGAGAGAGAGAGAGAGAGAGAGAGAGAGAGAGAGAGAGAGAGAGAGAGACCACGCCCCAATGGTCTGATATCTCAGCGGCTATTGGTGGAAGGAGCAGAAGGAGCTCCCGCAACATTAGAGTGTGGTTGCTCTGTGTTACCTCGTAGGAAATTCTTCTGGGATTATGATGGATGTGGCCACTGGGGGTTCTGGGTAAAATGTATGTGTAGGTATTGGGGTCTGACACTTAGGATGGTCAAGGATGGGACAGTGGCAAGGTACACAGGAAGGAGGAAAGCAAGGGTGTTCCACCAGGATCTGCTTAGTCCTCAGGGATGGGGCAAGGAGTGAGGAGAGGCCCTAAGAGATAGTCTACTACAGAGCTCTGGATGATATTGGGGGATGAGGAGATGGGTGGGGGGCATGGAGGCCTCAGCAGGTGATCTGCTATAGATGAGAGTAGGGGATTAAATTGGAAGAGGAGATATGGGTAAAGATCTACAGTTAACCTACTTGTTTTTCTGGTCAGGATGGTCTGTGGATTCCCAGGGAATTCCCAGGAGTTGGTGTCTAGGATGCAGCAATGAGGTGGGGGGAGGGAAGTAAATGCGGGAGGGGGAGATCTGTGGGATCCAGTGAAGATGGGACCAGGGGTGCAGGGAGCCTCAGCTGGTATTCTATACAGAGCTGGGGATGAGACTGGGGGGTGGATTTGGAGGAGATGGGGAGATCTGATCTGCAGTTAGCCTACATGCTTTCCACCAGCCTTCGTTTTTTTAATGTGTAGCTCAGTGACTCACTCCAGATCCTTCTGTCTTCTATCCCACCCCATTGTTGGCTCTTTACCAGGGTGCTAGGGATATGAATCCAGTCCCAGTGCTAGTATATCTGGCCCTTTGCCTACTGAGTGAGCTATTTCCCTAAATAGCTCCCAAAAACATTTTTTTAATTAGTTGAAAGAATGTTTTTACATTTCATGTGTGTGTCTCTCTGTGTGTGCGAGTACATGTGCAAAAAAAAAAAAAAAAAAGAATAGGTTCTTACCTTCTACCATGTAGAATCCAGAGGTTGAACTCAGGTTGGCAATAAAGGCCACTATATACGTGCCATCTCACCAACTGATAGCCTCAACACCATTTATTGAATATTTGTTGTATGTGCAGTACTGACTATTTGTTCATTTCAGCTGTTTCTCTGGAAAGCATTATATTCTAAAACTAGTGAACGTAAATTTTTGTGTGTCTTCATTTTTAGGGAAGCAGCAAGAGAATGTCGTAGGAAGAAGAAGGAATATGTGAAGTGTTTAGAGAACAGAGTGGCAGTGCTTGAGAACCAAAACAAGACGTTGATTGAGGAGCTGAAAGCACTTAAGGACCTCTACTGCCACAAATCAGATTAATTTGGGATTTAAATTTTCACCTGGTATGGTGGAAAATGGACTGGATTGGCCACAACCAGAAAGACAAAATAAACATTTATTTTCTAAACATTTCTTTTTTTTCTATGCGCAAAACTGCCTGAAAGCAACTACAGAATTTCATCCATTTCTGCTTTTGCATTAAACTGTGAATGTTCCAGCACCTGCTTCCACTTCTCCCTCAAGACTGTGCGGCACCAGGAATCATGAAGACTTCTGCTCCCCATCTCCTGCCCTCCTCAAGAAGTAATAATTTGTTTATTTGTAAATTGTTGGGGGAAATGAGGAAAATGAAATCTTGGCTTTTTGGTTTTTAGTGGGTTTTGTTTTGTTTTGTTTATTTTTAATGATTTCAAGGTTTGTGATGAGGTCCATGATTATCTTAGGGTAGAACTACCCAGCCTCTTGAACTGAAGTAATGTGTGGGGCACATGAGGAAAGTAAGTGAGGTACAATGAGGTGTTGATTGCCAAATTGAGGTTTTTTACAGTTTCATTGTGAATTATGTAAAACTAACTGTTCAAAGACAGGCCCTCTAAAAACAAATTTTAGTTTGGTGTTGAGGAGTAGACGGTGTTCTTTTCTTCCATACTAAAAGTTGTCCTTGGTTCCGAGAAGCATTTTGTATTAGCCACAGCTGTCCTGCAGGGCAGTTGTTACTTCTGAATCCAGTTCTGTGTGTTCAATAATTTGAATACATTCAAAGAAGTAACCAACTGAAAACAAGGACGGTATTTGAATTTTGAGTTAAGTTAAAATCCAAGTACAAAGCTTATTTTGGTTAGTACTAAATCTTAATGAACAGATGCTGGACAGGAAGCCAACTCCTTAGTTATATAAGAAAGTTTGAATAATTAAAGCTTTTGTCCTTGCTTTCAAAACCCTTATATTGTCCCTCATTTACCTAAAGAGCTATTTCTAATTCACTGTTGCATTTACTGTGCCACCAACAGGAAAACTTTGAAGCTGCCCAAGCAAAGTGATTACTTTAGAGAAGCTACCCAGTTATATATCAGGAAATCTGAGGTGGCTCTAAAATGTAGTATAAATGCACACAAGAAAAGCGGTTTTCTTCAGACATTGAATTGTCTGCTGTGGCACAGCATTTGCCAAAAATCTTTTTCTCCCATAAAAAGTGGTACTGCCTTAGTTATCCAGTAGCCATTCTGTTGTCTCTAAAGAAGCTCCCTCCTTAAATCCTGACTCAATGGTCTGCATTTATGTGTAATGTTGTTTCTGATAAGACTTAGTAATAACTCATTTTAGTCACAAAGTCTGATACGATCTAAAAGTTACTCTTTAAAGGACAAACATGAGGAAGGTGGAGGCTGGTATGCTAGATTACTTCATGTCTGAGGAAGAACTTGGACTCAGAAGGTTGTTTTATATTTTCTCATGGGATATTAAGAAAACTGGTTTTAATGTCAGTATATACATTTGAGCATGAAATATTTGGCCCATTTTTTTAAATAAGACTTTAGGTTACTATCTGTAAATGTTGTATGTTGTTTATAACAAACCATTGTCTTTTTTAAAGGATGAACAGTTTGTGAAGGAGCATCATTCTAAGACTTGAGTGATGTAATCCTTGTGTTTGGACAGTTCACCAGAGTCTCAAGAAGGCTTTCAAACGGCTGTAAAGTTTGATGTTTGTCCTGCTGAGCTTACTGGGAAGGAGATAGCATACAAACGGTCTGGGTACCAGCATGTAGATGTATCATTTGCTAAACTTGGTTAAACAGATATGACGCAAAATAACAAATCTGTTGACAAGCCGGAACTACTTCACATTAAGTCAAAATGTCAGATTGAACATTTTAAATGTCACAAGTGAAAAACTTGCCTAGTGTGTAGAACTTGTATTCTTTTCTAGGTGTCTGTCTTCAAAAGTTGAGGCTTTCTACAGTGGTCTCCTTAGTGCTTTATAAGCCAAGGCAGTCTCAGGCACACTTACTAGCTGGGTGAATTGGAAGAGGCTTGGGCCCTTGTGCCTGGAGCACGGCTGCACTGGTTTGAAGCTGGTTACTCAATAAGGTGAGAAATATGTGATGTTGCTAAATCTGACTTGAAGATTTCAGTTTATACAGAAAGAAATCATGCATCTTTAATGCAAGCTGTTTTTTTAAATATGAGAATTAGAAAAAAACTTTGTTTTTGAGCTACTTGGAGAATCTTTATTAAGAAAATAACATAATTTTTTAAAAACGCTTATATCCAAGATTGTATGTGGCCACATTACCAGTGATGTTTTTCTCTTGATATTGGCCAAAAGGGAATGAAAATGCTGTCATAGGAATCTGTACATATGCTACTGATTTGCCTAGAAAATAGCAAGTTTGGTATTGCTCACTTTGCATATTTAGGGCCATATGGCACTTTTATCTATAGGACAGATTAACTCTAATAAAAATGAAATGGGGAGGGGTTTATTTTTGATATATTACTCTTCTGAGTTTTCAAGCTTTGATAGTGTTTAACGGAAAAGTGGTTTAGAAAGGGCTAGATCCAATATGTTCATATTAAAAAAATTAATGAGATAAAATTTAAGTTCTTTCTTTAACAAAAGCAAGTACCGTATTAGTAACCATCATATTGTCATAGGTGCTGTGCTTGTTTAGATGTTAAAGAATGGGTGGGGAAGTGGCATTTTGTAATATATATGTACATATATACATACATACGTACATACATACATACAGTATATCATCAGAACGCTCTGAGAGAGCTGTTATGTCAGGAATGCTGAGTTTTGTAGCGTATTGAGGTCAGATAATATTCCACATTTCTGTGCATTCTCCTGCATCTCTTCTGCTGGTTTCAGTGACTGTATTACTCCAGCACTCATATCTGGTTTTTATCCTTTCTTCCAGTTTTTTATTAGTTTTCTTTGGCTTGATGCTTTTGGGTATGTTACCAGTCACTTGAAAACTCCTGACCCCCAAAGCTTTCTCGTGTTTGTTCTTTCCTGCTTTCTTTCTGGCAGCTATAAAATTGGTAAGAACATTGTAAACATAGCTTTTAAAAGATTTTTTTTCTCTTTTTCTTTTTTTTTTCTTTTTTTTTTTTTTTTTTGAGAATCATATTGGGCAAAGACTTCTGGTGTTTCCTTTGAACAGGGAATTTGTCAGGAATGTGTTTTGATGGCAGGTCAGCAAGCAGTGCTAGTGTCCAAAGCACAAAGCCATTCAGGCAGGCTGTCTGTCACAAGTCATCTGGCTGAAGTTTGTCTGTCTCTCAGGACTCCTCCCTGCTAGTTTCCACCATTTACGGTGACATGGAATCAAACAAGGACCGGGGCTTAGACACCAGTGGAGTTATCTAACCCGTGTGACTTCAGTCTAGACTCTGTCTTCTTTCCCTCTCTGCCAACTCCAATCAAGCTAGTAAGACGAGTTTGTTTCTCTACCAATAGCTGTGTCATTTTCAGCTCCTTTCAGAGGCTTTATTTTGCCTTTGTAACACTGAAAAACTATTGGCAGATCATTCCCCAGGGCCCAATACAAAGGTTGTATATTTCCTTGGGACTGTACTTACATTAGTTCTTTGTAAATGGTCACTGTCACTTGCACTTTTTTTTAATGACCCAATTTGGGTATCAGCAACTTGGGAAATTCCCTCATTGGTTAGCTGTCCAGTGACGCTTCTGTCTTCCTCCTCTCTTCAGACATGACTCCTTAATGGAAGCTCTTTGTTGACTACAATATCGTAGCTAGTCTAAAGCATGTTATAAAAGCTAAATATCTGGGAATTAGATGTGGCTAGGCCAGTAAATTAAAATGTGAGCTGAGACTTTTTTCATCATGAGTAAATATTGAAGGAAAAATAAATACTTTAAATTTCATTCTCACCCCAACATTCTATGTAAAGTATACCAGAAATTTTTCCAGAATATTACAAACTTTGTTAAAGCAGTTAACTTATTGTTATCATGGGAAACCCTGTAATAATCATTGTTACTAAATTATTTTCATATTAAATTTGGCTTTAACTTCAAAGAAATGCTGCCTAAACCTGACTGGTTTCAGATGGGGCCTGCACAGGTGAAGTGCTATAGAATAAGTGTGTCCACAGTTGTACAAAGCACAACTAAGTCTCTGGTGGGTGGCTTGTGTGTGTCTTTATTACTTTCAATGTTAATAATGTTGACTCTTCGGTTAACAGTCACTGTTATGTACCAGGAACTGGTTTCCTTGATTTTCTTTATCAATGGCCGAGAGAGGCGTGTAATCCTTGAGGGGTCGAGCATATCATGAAGTTGAGTCAGTGTGGAAGAATTTCAAACAAATAAAACAGGGTGCTGAAGTTCCGGCTGACTCACCCTCACGTGGTGTGCTCCTGGTGAGTGAATGTAGCCTGCAGCCTTTGTGTGTCCTGAGGGGCAGACACACTTTCATAAGGACCAGAAACATTTGAATGGAGGAATTATATTTCAGGTGTTTTAGCTTGAAATTTATTTTTTAAAAAAAGAAAAATTAAAAAAATAAATAAGAGAGCAAAGTTTGGGAAGCAAGTTGTCAGTGTAAGAACAGGCAGGGCAAATGCTGGCCAGTCCTCGTTCTGGTACTTGTGGGGGCAGGTCCAGAGGAAGATGAACAATCTCTAGGAAGTATGTGAGAAGGCCCACGGTGGCCCCGTACTCCCAGGCATGAGGCACTACTTGCCCATAGAGTACAGCATTTCTAAGCTTCCTTCTGCGGAGCTTCAGAGATGAGAGGAAATCCGAGATGTTGACAGAGAGAACAGTAGGGAGGAAGAGTCTGCAGATCATGATCTATGTTGGCCACATGAAATGATTTATTATATTTGGGAGGTTTTATTTTCTTATGTTTTTTAAAATTAAATTGGTAAATGCTTTATAGACGTATTTTTACCCAGGTGCCACTTCAATATGTATGTAATAAAGTTATTTATATTAAAAGTGGGAAATTTGTCAACATTTTTTCTGTGCGTGTAGATTTATTAGGATGACGAAGTGTGTTAGTTAGCAGTTTTCTGTGTAAAGCTGTCTTCAGCTGATCTGTGCACATAGGTTATAATACCCCCAAGGGATTACAAGGAAGGATCATTCCCAGCCTGGACATGTCACTTGAAGTTTTTGAAAAGATAAATAACCAGGGAAGTCCTAGGAGGATGTTTGGCTTTTTGGTTTTTCCTTGAGTACCGGAGAATACCTCCCTAGAACTGTCAGCACAAACAGGGTATCAGCTTTTAACTCTATGTTTCTATTGGAGTTGAGTATTAATAACTATGAGGAGGAAAATACATTTCTAATAAAAATTCCTTACAATCTAGAAACATCCCTGTTTAAATTTTTTTACCTAAATCTTTTTGTGCTTTATGTATAAAGAATAAAAATACCAAGACACCATGCATTTTATTAACACTATGTACATACTGGATGCTTTGTGTTCAGAATGGTAGCGGTTGCTTTGTATATTGAAGTGATCCTTGTGAATTTGTGAAATATTGTCATAAAGTGCTTTTCTTACTGTAATCTTTGTGGTATCAACTGTCATAATGCCCTTTTTACACAGACATCTATGTGCAGACACATAAACATGCTTTTAAAACTCTGGAAAGTCTCTTTTTTGGGCCGGGATCTCTCTCTCTCTTTTTCTTCCCCAGCTAGTGCGTGTGTTTACCTGTTTTTTTTGACTTGAGTTTATTAATTTTATCAAATGAGCAAAGATCTCATTGAATATATCACAAGCTTGCAATGCTTAGCAACAGAGCACTGTAATTCACACAACACACCTAGAGTCGATTCTGCTGAACTCCTTACTTGACCTGTTGATTTGCGAGTGCTGCTGTCCTGTTGAGTAACTCATAGAGGCATGTCCAGCAGCTTACAGTCAGGAAACGTGTGCTTTAATGAACAATAGCGAACTTCATAGACCACCTTTATTCTGAGTACGTAAACTGCAACAGAGGGTGGGTACAGCAGCATGCTCTTGTAATTCCAGGCTCAGGAACACGGGAGGCAGAACCAAAGGCTAGGTTGGGCTATCTCCAGTGAGGTCCTGGGGGGAAGGGTATGAACAAGGGGGTTCTGGGGTGGGTGTGGCTACCATTGCCAAAGAACTAAGAATAAAAGATCCCTGTAATATTCTGTGGTAAATTCTGAAACTTGTAAAAAGTTAACATTTTAGTCCTAAATTGTGTAATGTTTCCTGATCATTAAATGCAGTCTTGAAGCTTGAGTCACTTGGAGTTCTGTTTCTCCCTTCTACAGAACCACACTTACTAAATTGCTCAGATTTCAAGAGTGAAATGATGGAACCTAGTGTAGGGGTGCACACCTTTAGTCCCAGCATTTGGGAGGCAGAAGGAACCTAGTGTGGGGGTGTACACCTTTAGTCCCAGCATTTGGGAGGCAGAAGGAACCTAGTGTGGGGGTGCACCCCTTTAGTCCCAGCATTTGGGAGGCAGAAGCAAACCTGATCTACATAGTGAGTTCCAGGGCAGTCAGAACTGCATAGTGAGCCCCTTTCTTAAAACAAGAGAGAAAAAGAATGCTGTATCAATGTTATGAAGACAAGTATATACCAGAGTTGTGCCAAGCATTTCAGCCCTGTGATTACATTACTTGGAATGCTTGTCTTCATGTTGGCTGTACCAGACATTCATTTGCGGGCACACTTCTAGAAACTGAAGTGACTCCATTTTTTCTCAAATTCTAAAGCATTCCTCCAAGAATGTAATTGTAATAACTTTGTATAGTGGGCAGCCCTTTCCTCTGCAATGAATTCTAGACTCATTGCAAAGCACAGATCCCAAGCAGAACTTTTCATTTCTCCTCCAAATCTGTTGCTTCAGACATTCTTCATGTCATAAATGCTGCCACTGACCATTAAATTGATTGTCAAGCCCTGGAAAGTACTGTCTTCATACGTGCCATCTTGCCCATTAGATACTGTGTTTTCTCCACGTTTTAAGCCACCATCAGATGAGGACTAACATCAAGTAGGAGGCAGACTCGTTTCCAGGAATGAATATTTTTACTTTTGAGATACAAGTAGCAAAATTCTGTAGAGTGAACCACTTAGCTGTAGCAGCGTGCTTGGCGCTCACGCTTGTGCAGCTGCCCTTTCTGTGCAGCTCACAAACATTCCCGTCGTCTGGATGGAATCCTACTCCCACTAAATAGTTACCTTCTTTTTTTCTTCCTGCCTCTGGCAACCCACAGTCTGCTTCCTGTGAATTTACCAGTTCAGAGTATTTCAAATATTCACATGCTGTGTATGACCCTGTGCCTAGCTTTTTCCATTAAGCATGTTTCTGTGACACTGGAATTGAACCCATACCCTTTCCATACTAGTCAGTGCTCTGCCAAATTCTTTATCTCCAAGTATGTGGGAACTGAGCCCTGGGTTCTTGCAATGCTAGGCAAGGAATTGCCACTGAGCTACGTCCCTTAACGTCTTTCATACCCGACTCCACCATCTTTGTTGGTTTTGGAAGAAAAACTGGAATAGCAGAGCCACTTGCACACAAGGTAATGGTGTTGGTGGATTTTCCGGTCTCAGTTTTCCCTTCTACCCTCATAATTAGCATCCCATGTTGATAGTATTTCTCTGCTGTGAATTATCAGCATTTTTAAACTTAACCCTTTCCTGGTTATACTAAGAAGCGTTTATGATTTTACAGCATTAAAGCCCTTTGAGCTGACAAGCCGCCTAATGTTGGAGCACAACTGAAGACTGCCTAGATTGCTTGGCTTGTGCAAGTGGAGAACGCCTCTAGTCTGCTATGCAGCCTCACTACAGTGACTCCCCTTGCTCTTTAAAGAACGTGGGTGTGTTTGCTATGGGGTGGTTATGGGCAGCAGAAAAGTTACAACACAGAAACACATGCCTTCTACCAACTCAAGTCAGGTGCTGAATCCAGCACAAGTTACCAGCACTGCAAACTTTGCTTCTGTTGGTTTTCGTGGGTTTTTTTTTTTAAGTACTCTTAAGGTTTTGCTCTGTTAAAGAACTAGTAGGAAATGCTTCCAATAAAGTATAGCAATTATGTGGGTTAATATAACAAAGTGTGTAAGAGCCTGAGACAGGAGGTTCAATTTAAGATCATCCTGGACCAGGTCTCAAGGGGCAAAGAAAAGTATAGCAGTTAAATGGCATTGGTTATTGGTAGATCTTATATACGTTCATATAGTTTCATTATTAAGAGAATGTTTTATTATTTAATAGTCCGAGAATCTGTTTCTTGGGGATATACCTTGGGGAAGGAGAGGGGGGAAAAGCAGAAATGAAGTGATTCATTTAGGTAAATCATCCACAGTGGTCTCTTTGTTTATGGATCAGTGTTATCGAGCTGCCTTTATGACCACCTAAAATTTAGTGGTATGCTGTACTTCCAGAATAAATTGTATTTGCTGAGAATATCACAGGCAAGCTGGGAGTGATGGCACACATCTGTAATCCTATTGCTGGGGAGGTGGAAGGAAAAGCTGTCCCTGGTCAGCCTGGACAACGTGGCTAGGCTGTCTAAATGTAATGACAGTCATGATTCTATCCCCCAAAGAATCTAGTGTTGAGGGCTGGAGAGGTGGCTCGGGTAAGGAGCACTTGCTGCTCTTTCAGAGGACCAAGTTCAATTCCCAGTACCCAGGCAGCTCACAATAACCTGAATTCTAGCTCCAGGGAATCCAACAACTCCAGCCTCTGTACACACTAGCATGCATCTACCTGTACACAGACACATATAATTAAAACACCAGTTATTAAAATCTAGTATTCTATCCATTTACTTGGACAAATTACAATTCTGCTATCTATGTAAAATAATAAGTTTTCTGACAATTGCATCTCCCTACAGGTATTTTCTTCAGCCCAAGGTTTTGCCCCTTATAGCCAATGGCCAGACCACACAGAGATGTAAAGGCACTCACACACATGTATGTGCCTGTGTGTGTGAGCGTTCGTGTGTGCGTGTGTGTCTGTGTGTGTCTGTGCCCCCACAGAATCTGACTTGGAAAATGTTCCAAACCTAAACCAATAAAAGAGCTTGACTTTCACTTATAATAACCAATCTCTTTCTCTACTCACACACTCTATTTGTAGAACAAAGGGAGTGGAGGCATGGCAGTACTGTTGGGGATATTATCTTCAGCTGTGTGACTTTTGTTTACGCTGCATTTGTTTAACTCTGTGAAGCTGTGTTACTGTGCCTGTCTAAAACACCTGCTGGTCTAATAAAGAGATGAACGGCCAGTAGCGAGGCAGGAGCAAGGATAGGTAGGGCTGGCAGGCAGAGAATATAAATAGAAGAACTAGAAAGAGAGACCAGCCACCCAGTCAGTCATGGAGTAAGTCTGAAAGTAAGATATACAAAAGTAAGAAAGATAAAAGCCCAGAGGGAAAGGGTAGTCGGGAAAAGGTAGTCGGGTTAATTTAAGGAAAGATGGCTAGAAACAAGGCAGCTAAGGTCAAGCGTTCATAACTAAGAATAAGCCTCCATGAATTTGGAAGCTGGGTGGTGGTGGGTGCCCCAAAACCGATAGAACATCACACAACACAGTACTTTCAACCTTTTCTGACCCGTAGATTTTATGAAAACACCATGAAGCCTGCTAAATGCGTGGCAGACTTGGTAGAGCAGCAGGTGTCTCAGCTACCCAGCCCGTCCCACCTCGCTTTATTATCTTTCCCCAAAGTCTGCGATCTTAAAGGACTGAACGTCACTATTGGCAGCACTGGGTTCTGCAACGGTGGTGACGCTGTCAGGTTCTCATTGTTTCAGAGAGCGTCGATGTCATGGTGCAGGAGTGTTTCAGTCAGTCAGCTATGGATCTTCCCAGAAACAGGACATCATCAAATGCCCATAGCTTTTAGCTCACCTCTATTAAAATAAAACTTTAAACTATACTTAAAATTAACTAAAACCAAAGGGGCTGGGTATAGCTGTGAGGGATTTTTCTCAGTTAAATCATTTGATGTGAGAAAACTCATCCTAAATCCGGATATTCTGAGGTGGGAGGATCCACCTAATCTGTGCCACAGCTTCTGGTGACTGCCTGTGGAAGAAGGCGGCCCTCTCCGTCTCTCTGCCTGCTTGGCGTCAATCTCACCGACAAGTTCACTCCCTCACTGCCATTAGAGCCTCCTGCTTTGGGATTCTGGCATGTACTGACGACCAGATGAGACATCCAGTCTTGTGCACTGAACAACTAGTGGATTCTTGGGCTTTCCATTAGTAGATAGCTACCGTGGGACTAGGTGGACCACACAGCCTGTAAGCCACTCTGATATCCTCTCCTCTCCTCCCTCCCTCCTTCCGCACCTTCCCCCTCCCCCGTTCTGTTCTTCTAGAGAGGACCCTGACTAATACGACTACCATTTTTAAAAGATATAGAAGACAATGTAAGATATTCTCATATCCAAAATATTTATTAAAGGAAAACGAGGCCTTGAATAGTGTATACAAGTTCAACACATTTCTATTACCAAATGCCATTGTCTAAACTGCTTAAATTTTTAGTTAAATGTAAAAGAAAAGCTTGTTTTGATAACTTTATTCATAAAGTCTACCCAGAGAAAACTCAAAAACCAGTAACCTCTGGCTCGGGATGTAGTAACTTGGGGTTAGTGTCTGCCCAGTGTGTGCACGACCTGGGTTTGCTCCGTGCCACCACACAGCATCAGCAGCCTCTAATGGACTTTACCCTGGTCACTTGTTATATGCTTCTTACTGGGTAAAGGGAAGGAAAGTCAGAGAGGCCTCCAGCAGCTTGCAGCCTACAGGGAGCCCGAGATCCAAGCAGTGATTACAGGCACAATATAGGTTTGTACCTTGGGAGCTAACCTTCGTAAAATGAGAGTTAACTTTTCAGAACTGACACATAAAAGACGGGGGAAACACCTAAGAAACAGAGACAACCACAGCAAGAAACAGCAAAGCTGAAACAAAGCATTGTTTTGGAGGAAAATTTCAGGCCACAGTTTTATGTAATTTTAAATGTAAAAATTTTTATTCCTTTGCTTACATTCTTACCCTTGAAATCTGCTGACAGAATGCATCCTCATCTCAAGGTGCCTAAGGACTAAATGGTAATCCAGGTGCCGTGGCACACCTGTATCCCAGCACTCAGAGACAGAGGCTGGAGAATCACTGTTTGAGGTAGGCCTGGTCTACAGTTCTAGACCAAGCCAGGGCTGGAGTAAGGCCTTATCTCACAAGAAGAGTAGGAGACTTCAACTTGGTTTACACTCAGCAGATGAGAAAACCGAGACAAACGTACAGCCCAGAATGCACTGCTGAATCTCACCAATTTAAAGACACCTCTGTACGATTCTTTTCAGAGTGTTAGTGGGAAACGCTTACCAAGTGCGCACACTGGCTAAGGAAAGAACGCCAGGCAAACCTCCCATGTGCATTCACTGCTCAGCAGTGAGCAGTCGTGACACACAGTTATGGCAATGTGACAAGGTGGATTTGTCTGCAAACAACACATGTGCTGTGCTCTTTGAGCAGCTCTGGTTGGATGGACCTGCAGTCCATCACACAGGAGTTCTAGTTCTAAGATCTTACCTGACACATTCAATTCTCAGGAAACAGTGCCCACTACAAGTCCTCCCTCTGGCTTCTCTTCTGTGCTCTGTAAATATGGACGTCCTTCTCAGGATCGTAGTGAACCTTCCGCACAGCAAACTGCCTCTCCAGCATCATTAGGAAGTTACTATCCCGTTCATAGCGAATTCGGCAAGCTAAAAGAATCACAGAGTGGTTGCCACAGAGGTACCCCAGGGTGTGAAGAAGATCTGTGAAGGTATCTTCTAAGTATATGATATCAGCTCCAAGTATGAGATCAAATTCTCCAGGCGAAAAACTTCCCAAATTTTGTCCCCAAGTCAGCTCCTTAACAACAACTTTGGGCTGGATATGGGGAGGTAAGTTGGCTTCAACATTTGACTTGAGAAATTCTAATGCTACTTGTCGGTCCGTGATAGTCACATGCGCACCTACAATGTGGACAACAGAAAATAAGGTGAATATCATACATCTGCAGTGGGCAGAGAGGGCCTGCTTCAGTTAATACATGCATCATTTAAAAGTCGCAGTATGGGGAATACCACAACCTTCCACAGGCAGATAACCAGACCCAAACAGAACTCCTTCTACTGTGTAAAAAAGTGAACCTTCAGCTTGCTTCTGTGGCACACCTACTGATTGCCAAACTGGTTCTAGCAAACCCTAGAGTCACAAAGTGACACGCGGATGCTCCGGAATTCTCCACGAGAGCTGGTCCAACCGTCATGAGTATCTACCACTCAACTTGATTCAACAGGCCATAACCTTCAAATCAGCAATGCTCAGCATAAAACAAAATCCAAGAATGAAAAATTGATAAGCAGAGTATGACTATCAAGATCAGAAGATACAAACCAAAAGTCTGCTTTGGAGGAACCAACATTAAAACAGAATCACAAGAGAATGTGCAGGCTGCATTCATTTACACTCTTCAGAAGCGGTTGGGCTGTCTGTGTGATACATATATTACTGGAAACCTGTCCTCTGCATTAGTGTACAGACTTAGTATGTACTGGGTAACAGGCTAAAAGGCTAATTCGTGTGCTCCAAGTGCTATTCCATACGCAAATGAGGAAATCCAGGGCACAGTAGCTTACTCATCTGTCTTTATGTGTTACTGACAGTCAACTGCAAGATCTATTTTTTTAACCAATGTGGGTAAGAGAAAACTGAACAACAGCCAACCACAGTAGGTTATTCTCACTGCAGCCATGGCGGGTTAGCCTCACTGCAGCCATGGCGGGTTAGCCTCACTGCAGCCATGGCGGGTTAGCCTCACTGCAGCCATGGCGGGTTAGCCTCACTGCAGCCATGGCGGGTTAGCCTCACTGCAGCCATGGCGGGTTAGCCTCACTGCAGCCATGGCGGGTTAGTCTCATTACAGCACAGGAGGTTAGTCTCATTAAAAAAAGTGTAATCATGTCGAGTTTTGACATTAGAAAGTTTGAAATTTAAAATTGTTTAATTCCTTCATAATAGTATCTTTCCTTTGTATATTTTTTTCTAATCTCCCAAAGGATCCCAGCACCTTTCCGGTGGCACTTCCACCAGGTGTCTCTTATCTTAAACACTAAGGTAGCATGTAATTAAATCTGAGGTTGACAGTTCTAGATGGTGATACCGATAAAAACGCTCAAGCTGCTGGACTCTGCAAGCCTGGACCCACTACTCCAATGACTCACTGGCACAGTGTGTTGCCCAGTAAGCAGAGTTCAATGACTGTTCTCTGAGAATGAAAACTGCAGGCAGCCTTCCCAGTTTGAATCAGTACTTTTATTTGTGTGTTTCTGGGCAGGATACAGAGCACCACTACTGGCAATCCCTGAGTGATCGTAATCATTGAAGCTTCACCTGGGTATGCACTCAGAACTTCTCTAATGCCTATCCTGGAGAAAGAGCTCTCCCCACTAGGTACTACTAACTTACTAGGTCTTCCAGAGCTGCCATAGGCTCTTAATGTCACCCAAACAGTACCCTTTACACCTCCAGTTCTACAGATATCTAAGAGCCCACTGGCAGCCAGGGAGTCAGCACCGTGCTCACTCCAGCCATACTCTACTGAGCCCGCACAGGCCTGGTAGGAAAACCTGCATTTACCAGGTTGGTTCCAGCCTAGTGAGCAAGATACGGTAAGGAAGGGCATGATATTGGACCAAACACTAAGGTATCAAATGACTTCCTGTAAGATAAATACTACAAGTAGAAAAGCAAGTTAATATTGTTCACAAATGATAAGGGAAATGGAAGTGGACCTAGTAAAAACAATGGCTGTCACTCAGGAATGGAAAAACAATATGTAAACCTTTGTCATCACTTTTAGTTTCTGTTTTGTTCTTTTTGTTTTGTGAGCTGGTTTTGGTTTTTTGAGGAAGAGTTTCTCTGTGTAGCCCTGACTGCCCTGGAACTCACTCTGTAGACCAAGCTGGCCTTGAACTCAGAGATCTGCCTGCCTTTGCTGCGAGTCCTGGGATGAAAGATGCGCACCACTGCTGCTGGGCTTCATTTTCATCTTATAAGCACTGCTCTACTGATTAAACATTCAAGCATAACCATGTGCTAGAAACATAAAGCTGAGCAAGAAAACCCTTACCTGGAGCAAAGTCTCACGAGAAGGAGAAAGCCAAGAGTAACCATGATGCAGTGGGAGGCAGAGCAGCAGGGATGTGCTCAGCACCAGGAACTACACGTCAGAAAGAAATTCAAGAGAGGGAGAAGCCAAAGGAAGGGAAACCTGAACTTACACGGAAGAGAAGGCCATGAGCTGGGGAAGGAGAAAGGCCATTCAAGGCAATAGGCACCAGGCATAAGCAGTGTGGGTCCTGGGAACTTGTCAAAACATGAAAGAAGCTGATGAGCTACTGTACAGGAGATAGCCAAGCCTTGCCCACAAGTCTGGGATGTGGTCTGCAGCAGCAGAGAGGCACAGGATGTTTAAACACAGGCCACACCATCAATTAATTGACATTCTAGATAAGGGTCTGGCAGCTACTTCCGGAAGTGAAATCAGAGAGACCAAGTGAGAGGAGGCTACAGTCATGAAGGGCAGATGGTGGGAGCTTGGGTCAGCCTTAGAGAAATACAGAGTCAGGGCTGCTGAATTTGAAACCACAACCCATGAACTATGGTCCCATTCATCAGACCACACAGAGAACAGTGAGTCTACCAGGCCCACTTGTCATGCAGGCTGTTAGAAGAATGAGACTGACCGTTCAGCCTGTCCCTCAACGCTGGGTGACCCCCTGGATACTGATGCTAACTCAGAACCAAGGAAGAAAGAGAAGAAATGCTGGCAGGAGCTAGCCAGGGTGTGATGGGAGTTTTCAGGACCACGGGTCCAAGGCTCAGCAGAGTCGTGGGGATGGCAGCAAGTCAACAGACAGTATCTTCCTGAGCTCTGTTATTTCAGCACAGGAGTCTCCAGGCCTGACTGGGCATCAAATTACACAGACGATTTTTTTAAGTGAAAATTCTCTAACATATCCCAACATACAGAATTCTTTCTTCAAAATGGGATCACCCCACCCCAACCCCATGTAGCATAAAGACTCAGGATTTTCTAACTAAAACTCCAGTTTGAAAGTCAGAACTAGATCAAAAGTCTCACCACAATCCATAGCTTTACAGCCTTGGGCAAGTTATTTACTCTCTATTAACACCTCAAGTGTCAACACTGGAGGAAAACCCGTGACTGAGTCTACTTCCGATACAGGTCTGCTCTGAGAATGGCACAGCCCAACCACACACAGGAACTGCTCCTCTTACTGACATTCTGCATAACATCATCTACTTTTTATGCAATCTGTCTTTACCTAGTCCTTCCCTCTGGACTTAAACTGTACGTAGCTTCCTAAGATGTGGATCTGCCTTCCTGGTCACTGGGTGCTACTCACACTGACCCAGGAGACACTTGGTAGGGAGGCCATGTACTTAGGGGTAAATGACTGAGTACCAAAACATGAACTTGAAAAAGAGAACAACCAATCCCTTTCCAAATGTTTCAATCACTACATGTTTTAATTCTGTTTCTATTTTCAAAACTTTTCTCTTACTCTCAGTTTTTAACCTCAAAATTTCTCTAATCTAATACTTTATAGTGAATATGAAAATCATGCAACAACACAAATGCGTATACCAGGGATTAGAAACACACACGTACACACACGTACACACACGTACACACACGCACACACGTACAGACGCACAGACAGAAGATCATGACCACTGTGTAGTGGGGAGCTGCGGGCCTCTTCCCACAGCCCGGCTCATGGCTGCCTGTACAGCTAGCTTTATACACAAAATAATTACACGGAAACTGTATTCATTTAAACACTGCTTGGCCCTTTAGCTCTAGCCCTTACTGGCTAATTCTCATATCCCGATCAACCCATCTCTAATAATCTGTGTAGCACCAGTCTTATTGGGAAAGATTCAGCATGTCTGACCTGGCAGCTTGCTTCATCGGGTCTGCCTCTGAGAGGAGCTGCCCTGCATCTGCCCGGGAGAGGGGAGCATGGCGTCTGAGCTCACTTCCTCTTCCTCCCAGCATTCTGTTCTGTTTACTCCACCCACCTATGTTCTAACCTATGAGGGCCAAGCAGTTTCTTTACTTTTAACCAATGACCTTCCTCCATCACCACTGTGATTATGTAAAATACAGACGGAGAAAAGACAATGAAAGGAAATACATAAAAATGTAAATAGGAATTCTGCTGCAATGATAAATATTTTGTAATAGAGTCTTATTAATTTTCATGATTTCCAAAAGTCATCAATCTAGTTAGTTCATGCTTATTTGATTTTTAAATTTTAAGCTATGTGTACATATGTGTGTGCATTTGTGAGGGCAAATGCTCACAGAGTCCAGAAGAGGGGCTGGATCCCCTGGAGCTGGTTCCAGTCAATTGTGAAACAGCTGATGTAGATGCTGGGAACCAAACTCAGGTCCTGTACAAGAGCAGTACACACGCTCTTCACTGCCTAGCCATCTCTCTGGCCCCAAGTTCCTTCATGACCTATTCCCAAACTATCCAAGTATCCAGTGTCTGAGTAGCTGGTACTGTTCAAGGGTCAAGGACACAGAACAAGTCATGGTTTCATTTCTCAAGAGCCTCAATCTGAGACACAGACACATGAAGTGATTGTTATCCTTCTCTCAAACAGTGTTTGAAGAACCTTATCCTGAATTCTTCAACCCCATATTTTTAGACTTCTCATTAGAAAAAACAGCACTGGGGCTGGAGAGATGGCTCAGCGGTTAAGAGCACTGGCTGCTCTTCCAGAGGTCCTGAGTTCAATTCACAGCAACCACATGGTGGCTCACAGCCATCTGTAATGAGATCTGGTGCCCTCTTCTGGCATGTGGGCATACATGGAAGCAGAATGTTGTATACACAATAAATAAATCTTTAAAAAAAAAGAAAAGAAAAAACAACACTAAGAATAGCAACATGGGTGCATGACTATATGCACACAGGCGAATGCGCATACACCCACACACATACCCCACAGCACATCTTTTGTCAGCTAATGAGCTAATTAGCTAGCTATGTGTGATGGTAACTATGTATGCTGGTAACTAGCTATGCATGATGGTAACTATTATGCTGGTAACTAGCTATGCGTGATGGTAACTATGTATGCTGGTAACTAGCTATGCATGATGGTAACTATTATGCTGGTAACTAGCTATGCGTGATGGTAACTATGTATGCTGGTAACTAGCTATGCATGATGGTAACTATTATGCTGGTAACTAGCTATGTGTGATGGTAACTATGTATGCTGGTAACTAGCTATGCGTGATGGTAACTATGTATGCTGGTAACCAGCTATGTATGATGGTAACTATGTATGCTGGTAACTAGCTATGCGTGATGGTAACTATGTACGCTGGTAACCAGCTATGTATGATGGTAACTATGTACGCTGGTAACCAGCTATGCGTGATGGTGACTATGTATGCTGGTAACTAGCTATGCGTGATGGTAACTATGTATGCTGGTAACTAGCCCATCTTGAGCCTCACTGTGGAGCAAATACAGAGAAATCATTGTTAGAGGTTAAACACTGTGCCCAAGATCAAACAACAGAAACAAATGTGGCAAAATTAATCCTAAGTACAACTATATGCACATGTACTGACATAACATGTCTCTATACCCGCCAACAAAACTTGGCCTGTGCTCACAGCAGAAAACGGGGTGAGGAAGCTAGTGGAAAGCCTGAGCTTCTGTGTCTTGACATCGCTTGCGAGCCTCAGATTTCTGCTGATAAGGACCCTGGAAGTGGTTTACTATCTCAAAGCACCGGTACCATTTGAAAAAAAAAAAAAAGTTAAAAGTAATATATGACATAAAGGCAATGCTATATCCTCTAAGGATAATAAAAGATGTGGGGCCACGCAGAGTCTTACCAATGACTGATGGTGTTGATGAATAAAGTTTTCCTTGAATCAGGGACATGGAGCTAGAGACTAGCTGATTGGAACTGGTCAAAGAAATACCAGAAATTTGGATAGAGAAGATGCACAGGAGTGGAGAGAGGTATCTCTTGCAGTGTTTCTGGCCAAAAATCACAGTCACCTGGTTGCTTCTAAGCTACTCTGATCTAGCAGGTTTTCACCCCCACATCTGACTTCTGAATTTTTGTTGGTAAATAGAATGATAAAGACTTAATTTATACCTACAGGATCGTGGGATCAGAAGCCCACAGGGGAAGCGGGCTGACTGCTGGGTTGGGGGCTGCAAACAATAATTAAATATCATAGATTCATATGCAGTCCGTAAGCCAATAGAAAAACACCATTATGGTTTTTGCTAATAGACAGACCAATTAATATATACCTTAAAAACTTTTTTTAAGCCTTGATTTTTATTGACATGTATGGGTGTTCTGCCTGCATGTATGTCTGTATACCACTTGCATACAGTTTCTACAGAAACAGAAGAGGGTGCTGGGTCCCTTGGCACTGAAGTTATAGGCTTTTGTGAGCAGTCTGTGGGGGCTGGGAATCAAACCCGGGTCCTCTGAAAGAGCAACAAGGGCTCTTAACTCCTGAGCAATTCCTAGCCTCTAAGTGTACTTTTATCCACTAGCCCTGCCATTGCTCTCCAATCAAGATCAAAGAAAGCAACACAGATTACAGAACCAAAACAGAAAAAGGAATACTGAAAAATAATAAGTCGTCGGAGAAAAAGGTGGGAAAAGAGTGGCTTAGGTTGAGCCTAAAATAACCGTAGCGTATGAATAATTCAATGTTCTGCAGTTCCAGGCATCCCCTGTCAGTTTCCTCTGAGAACCAGTAGTGTTGGGAGTATTAGCCTGGGAGCTTCTCACAAATGCAAGCTCTTAAGTCCCCTCCGGAGCCGTGAATCAAGACCACGCTGTAAGAGGAGCCACAGGTGACAATACTGAGGTGGTTGGTGTGACAGATAACATATGACAGGGTAACTTGAACACTGAATCAGAAGTTGTAGAATGAAGTCAACAGTAAGAGAAAACATAACAATGAGACTTAAACGTGTTCTAGGGGAAAAACAACACTCTAAGCAGCCCAGTACCGTGGTGCAACACGCCTGTAATCCCAGCTGCTCAGCAAGCTTACAGTTCAAGGCCAGCCTGGCCAACATTGTAAGACGCCATCTCTGACAAGAACAAAAAAACAAAGAACTAAAGCCCATATCAGATGAAGGCTGATAGATTGATAGGTAGGTATCAACTAATTACAGACCATTGATATAATTACAGACCATTAATATAATTTCTTAAGGTGTCAGAGTACAATTGAGAACCCATCAACCCTAGAAGGGAAAAACCAGCCATTTTCTCAACAATGAGGGATTAAGTCTGGTAGTCTATGGATTTAGCACTTTAAGACAAAGAAATTGTACATAATTCTACCTCGGCATCACAAGATCAAAGAGAGCAAGGTGATCTCTCAGTAGAAGTATGAGTAAGAGGATGAGAGAAAGAGAGGAAATTGCTGTCAGCCCCAGAGCTGAGACCAGCAGCATGGGAAAAAGAGGTTAGCTCAGGAAGGCAGAATCCCAACCACGTGCTTTCCTCGAAGGAAACAAGTGTACCTCCAGTGAGTTCCACTCACAAGGAGGGAGCCAGCCCACTGTACTCACCTAGCAGGGCAGCCACTATGCCCACCAGCCCTGTGCCAGCACCAAGCTCCACAGCAGAGCAGCCCCCGAGCTCCACGGCCCCCATCTCCAGGTACATAGAAAGAACAATGGCCTGAGTGGGGAACACAGGGTGATTAAGGTCAGCAAGTGTCTGCAAGATGCCAAATGCTGGCCGGAAGAAACAAGAACCTAACACACACACTGGAACTTAGCTGCTGCTGTAAGATAACCTATTAGAGCAAACACAGGTGCAGCGTGGCCAAAGGCATGCCAGTCAGGGGGCGGCTATATCTAAAAAGCGTATTGTTTTACTGTGTCACAGCCCACAGTTACATACTAGGAGTATAACACAAATGTCTTCATGCCGGCCTTTTATTTAACAGCTGAAGACAGAGCTATCAGAAGCAGAAAAGCAAGAATCTTTTCAAACTATAAAACCCTTAAGACGTGATGTTAATTTTGGGCTATGTCTCCACACGTTCTTTGTGTGGTATTTCCAGAAACTAACTTAATGAGTGACCAGGGCAAACAGACTCCTGTTTTCCTTCCAGTCTCCTGATACTCTGGGAGCAATCACTGGTCAGTCATCCCACTTCCCTCGGCTTTCAAAATGTAATGTATGTAAGGGGCCGCGGGGATGACGAAAAACTTGTAAACTGGGTAGTAACGGTGCACTGCCATGAACATACTGAACAACCCAGGGCTTTTACATACTTCACAATGGACAACATATGTGAAATATATCTCAATAAAACAATCAACTTTCTTCTTAAAATGATAGTCTAGCCTTAGTTCGTGGACGTTTCCAGAGGCTCTCCAGAACTGACTTACCGCATCCCAAACCACTGCTGCGACTCCCAGTTGCCTCCAGTCCTGACGGATCTGGATGGTGTGGTTTGCAAAAGAGAAGGTGGCAAGAGGCTTGTGGAACTTCTGGAGCCCTATCTCCGCGCTCTCCTCATAGGGTACCAGGGCCATTTCTCCTGGGACCAACTCTTTGCTGGGACCTGTCATGCAAGAAGAATCCTGAGTGACTTAGTAACTTCAGAAAGCTTGTTGAAGCTATTCTACAAGTTCAAAGTAAGAAACAGGCTGAGGTGTATGCAATTTCTTCAACAACTTTTCCTCTGAGTCTTACGAGAAGTGAAATTTGGCTCCGAGTTCGTGACAACTGATACCTCTAGGGGAAACACCTAGACCTCGCCTACGCGCCCCTGCTACTCCTACGTGGGTTTGGAACTGCAAAAAGGTGAACGAAGTGGCAGTGACAAGCCCTGGGCACCTGCCCTTTCCCAACACGACAGAACAACAGCTCCCGGCTCCCCAATTTTTTTTTTTTTTTTTTTTTTTTTTTGGTATTCCCGCCTACATCCCCAAGTTCAGCTGGGGCAAAGGAGCCAAATATGTAGGCTGAATCTTAACGGTTCGCCCTGACTTTTGGTCCTCGCTGGCTATGGCAGAACAGAGCAGTCGCTCTGCAGGCTGGGGTCGACACGGGCAGAGAAAAGCAGCACGGCTGGGGAACCCCAATCCCGCCTGCCACCCTGGGGCCAGAGATGCGCCTCGCTCACGCCCACGACAGAGTCCTGGGACCCTCCGCGAGTGGGAGCGGGACTCCGCAGGACGCTCCACCCGGCCCTTCGGGACCTTGATAGGAGAGAGGAGACTTAGCTCACCGGCCACCCCGCGGCCCCTCAGTGCGGAAACTCACCGGGCTCTCGGGCCGCGCAAGCGCACTAGGCTTCCTCCGCAGCGCAAAGCTCCGCCTAAAGAGGGCAGATAAGCCGGAGGAAGTTACTTCCGGGAAGGGAGGCGCGAGCTTCCGGTCCGTTACTTTAATAGTGCTGCACTTGGTGGACCCGGGTTATGTCGTTCCCAGCTAAGTAGGGCAGCTTGGTCTGGGGCGCGGGCAAGAGAGGGCGATTGCGCAGGGGCGCTGGGTGCCCTGCGATGGAAAAACGCCACTGCCTTGCACCGGCTGCTCCTGTGCCGGTCTTATTTCTAAAAGTGGGCAGTTAGTGGGTAGAGTACGAAGCGAAGTCATTGTTAGCATCGCACAGCGCGGTGGAGCGGGCAGCGGCCCGCGGCGCCCGGCGGTTTTGAGCCGGACCACGTGCAGCTGATTCGGGCGCTCGAGTTGCCCCAGACACCCAGCCGCCCGTCAGCCTGGGCTGCAAACCCGGTCCCCGACCCCACCACCCAAGGGTCCCCGCGTGCCTGGCCCCTCCGAGTCTCCGCTGTTTAGCCTCGGCCAGCCGGCAGGCGGCGTGCCCGACCTCCGCATTTTCAGCATAAGCCAGTAAGATCCCTTCCCTCGAGTTACTAAATTTTCTGTTTGGGTCATTCCTTCCTCTCCATTTTTCTCTTAGTAGGTCCTTTCTTCTTACTTGCTCCGTGGATCTTTGCTGTCTCAGACCCTCAGCTTCCCTTTTTCTTTTCCTTATTTTTAAATCTCAGGTTTTTTTTTTTCCCACTAGAACTGTTAATTACTCCGATTTAAACAGTGAATACTTTCATGAATACTTTATTTACACTGTGCTGTGTCCCCATCAGTATGCACAGTTATTAAAAGAAATCCCTTCCTTGAGATTTTTTTTTCTCATTTCTTCCCTTTGGGAACCCAGCACTAAGCACAAGAAAAAGTGTTTTGAGGCCAGAAAAACGTTCAAATTTTTAACTGGATTCAACTCCCCAGACTCCTGGAATCTGGCTAGCCATTCTGTCTACCTGTTCTCCATCTTCCCACAGAAGAATGTATACAGACACGGTGCCGGGGAGGGGGGGAATAAGAGGGGGGGTGAGAAGGGCTGGCGAACGATTGTATACATATGTATATAACTTTAAAACTTCCCTAAACTCTCCAGCACTCTGCTGATAAGAACATTTTCAGCAGTACAGTTACTTACGGTATCCTTTTTGCCCCCTCCTTAGCTCCCAGTGTGGTAACTATTACCGACTTACTCAGAAAGGGCACACATACGCTTAGAAGAAAATATAACTTACATAGTAGTGTAGACATTAAAGGGAGCTCACATTTTATCAAACCAAAACAACCAGGGGCCCTCTCAATATCTGAAAAAAAATAAAATTTTAATCCTTGAAAAAAAAATGAGCACATGAGAGAGGGCACATACTTAACTGCACAGCCTGCCACGGGCCTGTTTAATGCCCCTTCAAAGGGATGCTCCCCACAGCCTTGCATCATAATCGACCACATGAGCTGCTCTGGCCATTAGAACATGGGCGAAAGTGCTTCTCACAGCTGTGTTGTTGCTCCCTCCCCACGACCCCAGGACTTTAAATATATATATGGTCTGTCTTGTCTACATAGCCTTGGCTGTCCTAGAACTCACTGTGTAGACCAGGCTGACTTTGAACTTAGAGATCTACCAGCTGCTGCCTCCCAAAGTGCTGGGATTAAAGGTTGTGTGCCACCAGGCCTAGCCAGGACTTGTATTTTACATTCAGGAGTCCTTAGCACAACCATTTGGAGCAGAACTGAATCAGGAGTGAGAACAAAACCTTTGTTGTAATTGTGACAATCTGGGGGTGCTACAGCATTACCTAGGTGGCAGACAGGGTGTGAACAAGCCAAGAGACTTCAAAAGTGAGGGAAAGGGTCCTGGAGAGATGACCTAGTGGTCCAGAGCACCTGTTGCTCTATAGAGGACACAGGTTCAGCACCCAGCACCCACAAAATGACTCACAAACATCCAAGACTCCAGTTACAGGGTCTAGTGCCCTCTTCTGACCTCTGCAGGCACCAAGCACACATATGGTGCACAAAATGTGTGCAGTCAAAAGAATCATACAAAATAAAAACTGGCTTAGAAAAGAAGATTAAATGAGGAAATGAGGTAAATGTTTGAGTGTGGGTGTTGAGCCTTTTGGCAAGGTAGGAATTCTTTTGGAGACTCGCCGGGCATGTAAGAACTTTCTCATTGTCCTCTTGACTCTCAGTGACAGCATCAGCTGAGGACCCCTTAATTAAACCACAGTCCTAAAGACTGAAAGACACTTCCCTGGCAGTCCCATTTTGTTGGGATTTGGTTGTGTTGCAGAACATTTGTTTAACTATACAAAGACTCATATTTGTTTAACTATGTAAAGATGTGTTGCATTTGTGTAACTGTAAGGTGTGTTGCATTTGTGTAACTGTGTAAAGGTGTGCTGCATTTGTGTAACTGTAAAGGTGTGCTGCATTTGTGTAACTGTGTAAAGGTGTGCTGCATTTGTGTAACTGTGTAAAGGTGTGTTGCATTTGTGTAACTGTGTAAAGGTGTGCTGCATTTGTGTAACTGTGTAAAGGTGTGTTGCATTTGTGTAACTATAAAGGTGTGTTGCATTTGTGTAACTGTAAATGTGTGTTGCATTTGTGTAACTGTAAAGGTGTACTCCATTTGTGTAACTGTGTAAAGGTGTGCTGCATTTGTGTAACTGTGTAAAGGTGTGTTGCATTTGTGTAACTGTGTAAAGGTGTGTTGCATTTGTGTAACTGTGTAAAGGTGTGCTGCATTTGTGTAACTATAAAGGTGTGCTGCATTTGTGTAACTGTAAAGGTGTGCTGCATTTGTGTAACTGTAAAGGTGTGCTGCATTTGTGTAACTGTGTAAAGGTGTGTTGCATTTGTGTAACTGTAAAGGTGTGTTGCATTTGTGTAACTGTGTAAAGGTGTGCTGCATTTGTGTAACTGTGTAAAGGTGTGTTGCATTTGTTTAATCATGTAATGGTGTGTTGCTATTTTACCTTACCTGCCTAAGGCACCGGATTGGTCTAATAAAAAGCTGAACAGCCAATAGCGAGGGAGGAGATAGAGGCAGGACTTCCAGGCAGGGAGGGTAAGTAGGAGGAGTAATTAAGGCTGGTGGCAGGGAGAAAGAAAAACAGAGGACAGAGAGACGTGGAGGAAACAAGAAAGTAGGACCTAGGGAGCATAAGGTAAAAAGCCCCAAGGCAAAATGCAGATGAGTAGAACCAGGTTCAAGTAAGCATAGGGCCTTCTTAAGTGTGTATTGATAGCAAGCTGTGAGAGGGAGAAGTGGGGGGGGGGGGGTAGAGGTGCATAAAGATCTTGTTAGGAACAAAAGCTCTCAAGTAATGACAGCTATCTTAGGGAGGTCCTGTGTTGCTTTCTGTAGCCCTGGGTCCTGCAAGTTTCCAGAAATCATACATAGGCTTAGAGGTATTCACTTTCCTTTCCCACCACTGCCCAGCGTTCTTCTCTTAATCTGTCCACTGTCTGTTCACTCAAAGACACAATTATTAAACCTTCAGAGATAGGTAAGTGGAAAGTTCTCTCCCTGTTGCAATAGCTGCCTGTATGCATTTGTGTGTACACATGCGTGTGTGTGTACGCATGCGCATGTGTGTGCGCTTTCGTGTGTGTACGTGTGCCTGAGTATAGGTGTGTGTGTATGCGTGTGCGTGTGTACGCGTGCATGTGTGTGTACATGTGCGTGTGTGCGCGCGTGCGTGTATGCTATGGCACCTCTGTGGAAGTCCAAGGACTGTGTAGTCCTCAGTCTCCTCATTTGGGACCGGATGTCACTGTGTCCTCAGCAGCTCATGCCATGCTAGCTGGCCTGCAAGCTTCTGGGAGTTCTCCTGGCTTCTGCCTCACTGTGGAACTCTGAGACTGCAGACGCACAGCCTTAGTACTTGTGGGAACCTAAATTCAAGCCCTCACACTAGCATGGCAAGTGGTTTACCCGTGGAACCATCCCCCAGCTCTGCAACACCTTTTTATTTTTATCAGCCAAACAAAGACTGTCTGCTTCCATCATGCAACAACCCCAAGAAGAATTGAAGAGGACACTCCTGTTTTCTGGATTCTTCCATGTTTGAGGTCACAGAAGCAGCAGTCGCATTGCTGCCACTTGGTTGCTTGCTCTTCTCACCTCCCACCAAGTGGAAGCCCCACCCGAGGCTTTCTGTAGAATTCATAGTCGCTGTGGGCAGCTGCTGTTGTTACTTCTTAGAGTCTATTTTCTGTTTTCCTGGAGCAGTTCTTTCCTGCTAATTGTCAATCTGGGATCCAAGCTCTGAGTCAGCTCCCAGTCTACAATTTACAAATGCCCCTCTACTTACAAAGTGTTTACATTCAGATAAGCCCAGTGTCAGTCAAAATTGTTGGGAGTTGAAAATGCTTAGGACACACTGAACCTAACAAACATCATATAGCTTAGCAACACAGAATGCTGCAGTCCATTGCTTCTCCTTGTGATCATGCAGCTGACTGGAAGCTGCAGCTTGCTGCTGTTCAGCATCCCAAGGGAGGTTTGTGCAGCATATATCACCAGCCTGGGAAAAGCGCCAAGCTCAAAGAATGGTTTCTGTTAAATACACATCATCTTTACACTGATGGAAGGTCAAACTATTACAAGTTGGAGACTGTATTAGCTGTGAGGGGCTTCTGTGTCAGTTTTCCATATGTAAAATAAGGATAATGAGATGGCTGAATTAAAAAATGAGTACTGAGTTCCTACTGAGAACTGACCTCCCAAACAGGACAGCACATGTAATAGTTGCTGTTTCTGTTCTGTATTTGGGGTGTATTATTTTCGGACCCAGTTCTATGACTAGACATAGGTCCCAAGCCTGGCTGTTGGGCACATTCCTTCCATCTGAAACACACGAGTTAGAAGTGAAATGGCTAAAGCAAGGCTTGGCCAGAGCCCAACCAAAGGCTGTTGGCACTCTCAGAAAACAAGGCTGTGGGTGAAGGGGAGACGCTGGAGGTGGTCCCAGGGGAACTGAAGCAGTGGAGCGAGTCCTGGTAGAGGGAGAGGAGACTTCTGTTAGTGCCCTCTGAGCACCTGGATCCAGTCAGCCTTGAACTTTCCATCATGTGAGCCATCAAATTCTTTAACTGGATTAAGTCCTTTGAGTTGGATATTTGGTGTTGTTTTCTACAGAAGGAAAACAATCCTAATCCATTCAGTCCAGCTGATCCCTTGAACAAAGCTAATCCATTCAGTCCAGCTGATCCCTTGAACAAAGCTAATCCATTCAGTCCAGCTGATCCCTTGAACAAAGAAGACAGAAAACCATGCTGTGGGGGCAGTTGTCAGAGAGCTGAACAGATGCCTGCAGAAACCCTGGGGCATAGCTGCCAGGTTGCCAAGTATTTCTAGTGCTAAGCCCTTCTTGGGTACATGTGGGCTCCTGGACCCCAGGGTACCAGAGTAATGGGGAAAAGTGCCCTTTTTGCTTTCTGTTCCTTGAGTGTCTTATACATACAACGCAGGGTCCTAATGAATAGGTGAATTGTGTTTTTTTTAAAAAAAAATAAGTCATGTAGACAGACTACAAATATTCTGTAAGTTCCTCATACATGGTTTAGTGATGCTAACTGACCATCACATTTGCCAAAACAACCCTGTCCTAACTGATGACGGCAGAGTGTCAGGAAGACATCCGGTTCCTACCACACAGTCAGCAAATGGCTAGAGTTAGAACAGGCTCCATAAATATTTATGGTATGGCAAGCCAAGTGTGACGGCACACGCATTTAATCCCAGCACTCAGGAGGTGGAGGCAGGTCAGTTCTCACATACACAGTGAGACCCTGTCATGCCGCATGATGGCTCCCATTTTCCCGTCCATTCTAGGACAGAATAATGCACCGGCACAGATGCTCTAGAGGTTGGCTGGGTCTCTTCCCTGGTCCCGAGGAAGCTCACACTCCAGCGGTTTCCTGTTGCCCTACAGCTCTCTAGCTTCCTCTTCTCCTTTCCCACAAGCAGGACTGTAAGTGGCCCAGACTTGCCTCACAGTGCTTGTGGCCAGGTCCCCTACCTGTAGTCTATCTTCTGCTCTCTGAACAGCCTTAGATCCTGCCTGACCCTGCCTCATCCATCCGTCACCCTCAGACTTTTCTACGGCACGTAAAGAAGCCCTTGTGGCCTCACAGCTTTCTTCTGGGCATTTGGAGCAGCTGTCTCTGGTCTTGATTTCTCCCGCTTCCTCGACATGGCCTCTAGGTTCTCCCTAGGCTGCTGCTTCCAAGGAAGCTTGCTTTTCATTTTTTCCTACAACCCTGAAGATGTGGCCACTTTACTAGAATCCAGCTTGTTCAAAGGTCCCTCTTAAAACAAGCCAGGTCCTCAGCAGCCATAGTGATGCCACAGAAAGAATGAGGAATTTGCTGATAGGCCTTGAACGTGTACTGTTCTCTATCAGCCTTGATAGAGAACACTAAAGCTCTGTGAGCTTCTTTCCTCTTCCACAAAGGACACTAGTGATGAGATCCATCCCGCACTATAGGGGGGTTAGTGATGAGATCCATCCCGCACTGTAGGGGGGTTAGTGATAGGGTCCATCCCGCACTGTAGGGGGGTTAGTGATGAGATCCATCCCACACTGTAGGGGGGTTATTGATGAGATCCATCCCGCACTGTAGGGGGGTTAGTGATGAGGTCCACCCCACACTGTAGGGGGGTTAGTGATGAGGTCCATCCCGCACTGTAGGGGGGTTAGTGATGAGGTCCATCCCACACTGTAGGGGGGTTAGTGATGAGATCCATCCCGCACTGTAGGGGGGTTAGTGATGAGGTCCATCCCGCACTGTAGGGGGGTTAGTGATGAGATCCATCCCGCACTGTAGGGGGGTTAGTGATGAGATCCATCCCGCACTGTAGGGGGGTTAGTGATGAGATCCATCCCGCACTGTAGGGGGGTTAGTGATGAGATCCATCCCGCACTGTAGGGGGGTTAGTGATGAGATCCATCCCGCACTGTAGGGGGGTTAGTGATGAGATCCATCCCGCACTGTAGGGGGGTTAGTGATGAGATCCATCCCACACTGTAGGGGGGTTAATGATGAGGTCCATCCCACACTGTAGGGGGGTTAGTGATGAGATCCATCCCACACTGTAGGGGGGTTAGTGATGAGGTCCATCCCACACTGTAGGGGGGTTAGTGATGAGGTCCATCCCACACTGTAGGGGGGTTAGTGATGAGATCCATCCCGCACTGTAGGGGGGTTAGTGATGAGATCCATCCCGCACTGTAGGGGGGTTAGTGATGAGATCCATCCCACACTGTAGGGGGGTTAATGATGAGGTCCATCCCACACTGTAGGGGGGTTAGTGATGAGATCCATCCCACACTGTAGGGGGGTTAGTGATGAGGTCCATCCCACACTGTAGGGGGGTTAGTGATGAGGTCCATCCCACACTGTAGGGGGGTTAGTGATGAGATCCATCCCGCACTATAGGGGGGTTAGTGATGAGATCCATCCCACACTGTAGGGGGGTTAGTGATGAGGTCCATCCCACACTGTAGGGGGGTTAGTGATGAGATCCATCCCGCACTGTAGGGGGGTTAGTGATGAGGTCCATCCCACACTATAGGGGGGTTAGTGATGAGGTCCATCCCGCACTGTAGGGGGGTTAGTGATGAGATCCATCCCGCACTGTAGGGGGGTTAGTGATGAGATCCATCCCGCACTGTAGGGGGGTTAGTGATGAGATCCATCCCGCACTATAGGGGGGTTAGTGATGAGATCCATCCCGCACTGTAGGGGGGTTAGTGATGAGATCCATCCCGCACTATAGGGGGGTTAGTGATGAGATCCATCCCGCACAGTAGGGGGGTTAGTGATGAGGTCCATCCCACACTGTAGGGGGGTTAGTGATGAGGTCCATCCCACACTGTAGGGGGGTTAGTGATGAGGTCCATCCCACACTGTAGGGGGGTTAGTGATGAGGTCCATCCCACACTGTAGGGGGGGGTTAATGATGAGATCCATCCCGCACTGTAGGGGGGTTAGTGATGAGATCCATCCCGTACTATAGGGGGGTTAGTGATGAGATCCATCCCACACTGTAGGGGGGTTAGTGATGAGGTCCATCCCACACTGTAGGGGGGGGGTTAATGATGAGGTCCATCCCACACTGTAGGGGGGGTTAATGATGAGGTCCATCCCACACTGTAGGGGCTAGTGATGAGTCCATCCTGCACTGTATGGAAAAACCCTCTGGATACTGTGGCACATACTACTGATTCTAATCCAGATTAGCAATAAAACTTAAGTAAATACGTTTAAACAACTGACTGTCTTTTTCTCATTGTGAACCTTAACTGGGGACTTAGCATTTCTTTATGTCATTTTCCTCATCTGCAAAGTGGGAACAAGTACCAGGCCCCGAATGGCACTTGAGGAGGAAGGTGATTCACGCATGCTCAGAGATTAGAAGAGAGCCCAGCACGTGATGAACATCCGTGTCCTTTATTTTCCCACGCTTGACTGTTGGGCCAGCTCTCCCCTAGAAAACAGGATTTTCAGCCCGAGAGTCACACTTCACCCCTTCTTGCCTTTTGGTGGCAACATTTTACATCTGCTTAGTGTCAGCTTGTGTAAGCCCAGGTGGCCTCTGTCCTCAGAGGGACTCTCCACTGAGCCACCTCCAGGAAAGTCCAATTTCCCTGTCCCTTGGCACCTCCTGCAGCCCTGGCCATGGAGTCCTGAAAGTCCTGTGAAGGACTTAAGTCATCTGCCAACTCTTGGCTTATTCTGAACTTGATACTTCATGCATGACAGAGTCTGCTTGCTCCTCCTTAGACCCGTATTTCCCCTCTGAGGCAAACACTAGTATTTCTAGACTAACCACCTTTCTGTCTGTGTGCCAGAAGCGGCAGCAGCTAGGGGCAGCCAGGCTGACCCTGACCTATGGTGACCTGAGGGGGCATAGCCTCAGCTGTCGGGGCCTCACAGGGAGTTGCAGACCGTTGGTCAGTGTTCTAGCTGTCTAGGTCACCCCCTCTGTGGGCCTCTCCTGTAACAACCACTGACCCGCCTCATCCCCACCCTACCCCCTCCCTGTTGCCTGCACACCGTCCCTACTACTATGTTGTTTTCAAGAGTTCTTCTTCCCTTTAAGTTTAATTTAATATAGCAGTCTTTACCTTACACCAGCAAAATACCTGCGGCAGTATGTCATTCTCCATTTTAGGATTCTCAGTGACCTCACTCTATAACTAGACCATGAAAATCTGCTCGGAGTCAGGACCGGATGCAGAGCAGCTATTTCCTCCAAATTAGAACATTCCCTCTTGGGACTGGGAAAGACTCGGAAAGTAAACAAAACTTAACAGTATTGGTAAAGGCCCCGCCTCGGGGTTACAAAAGCAGTAAGAACTGCTCAGGAGAGGAGTCTGTCCCATCGTGGAGTTGCCTTCAAGCTGGGCAGCAGGCTCCGAGGATGTGGCTTTGGTGACTCACCGCTCAAGCTGGGCGGGCTTCTGAGTGCTACAGCTGCCTTTTTGTCGCCCGGCTCCCATGAGTGACCCGGCAAGCTCACTGCTTCTCCACACCAGGTGAGTGGAATCGTCCTTGTGTCTGTTGTCAGTGCTCTATCTGGGGTGTTTATGTCTCCCCCAGGAAAGTCATCCAGCACCAGATTACAAGTTCAGTTCATTCTAGTTATTGCTCATTCAAGACCATCTCTCCAGAAGAATCCACTTGTACAGGGTTATGACCCCATTCTTAGGAACTTATGTTCAGCTGGCTCCAAGCCAGCAGGCCACTATATTAATTCCCAGGGCTGCCATTGCAAAAAAAATGACAACAAACTAGTTAGCTTGAAACATGTACACACAAAGAATTTTGGAAGTCACAAGTCAGGGGGCCGTGTTCCCTCCACAGGAGCCAGAAAAGCATCCTCCCTGGCCTCTGGTGGCTTTGGATGTGTTCCTTGGCTGTAGAATGAGAAATCTGAACTCTACTGCCACCTTCCTATGGCATCTTCTCCCTGTAAACAAGCTCCCTCTTTTCCTAGGACATCAGTCACTGGGTCTTGGACCCCTCCTAACCCCATACTACCTCATCTTTCCCATCTTTCCTTGATTATATCTGCAAATGAGTGTCGATGGTCCTGGCACCGCAGAAGGAAAAGGGATGTGCACTCAGTAGAGCTGCACTTTAAAGTTTGCACATCATCCTTTCCAAGGCTGGTGGTGTTGGTCGGTAACTTGAGATGCTGGCCATTGTCTCCCAATCAACCTCTTGATCTTAAGGAGGAACAACATCCACAACACAGTGGACTATATTCTCAGCTATGTTGTTCCATAGCTTAGGTACTAGTCAATGCCTCACGTTTTTCTAGTTCTAGGCATTAACTTTATGGCTTCAAGCAAGCAAGGCAAGCACTCTACTACTGAGCTGTATCCCAGCCCTCTTTTTACTTTTTGGAGACTTGGAGACAGGGTTTCACGAAATTGCCTACAGTTAGCCTTAGACTGATTCTGTAAGCCTAGGCTGGCCTCTTGCCTCGGCCTCTCATGTAGCTGGGATTCCAGGCCTGCACCACCATGTCATCTCTTCAATACATTTTTGATCTAAAATGTTTTCAGCTTATGATTGATTTATAGAGAGCAAACCCCATACAGTAAAGAACATTCATATCTGCAAATAATGCCACATTCACAGGTCTGGGTGTGTTGTGCTTTGAATGAGCAATGCCCCCTGTAGGCTCAGATATTTTCCAGTTAGTGGTGCTCTTTGGGGAGCTTATAGGACCTTTGGGAGATCCAGCCTTGCTGGGGGAAATAAGCCAACTATGCCACTGGGGGCTGGCTTTGTGAGATTATAACCTGCCCCACTTCCGGTTTGCTTTCTCTGCTTCCTGTCTATGATTCAGATGTCTCTGTCAGCGAAGCTCTCTGCCACTATGCTGCCCTCACCACTGTGGACTCTCCTCTAAACCAGAGCCCAAATAACCTCTTTTTCCCCTAAGGTGCCTTTGTCATGATGTTTCCTCACAGCAGCAGAAAAGTAACTGATACAGAATTTCAGCTTCTTTCTACAAGGACAGGAGACAAATAGCCAGTAACCCAAACTGCAAAGACAAGTGAGGAAGGACAACAATCTGATGAGAATATTCATAAACAACTTCATACTGAAAACAGGCTTGGACCAGTGTTGGGGCACGCGGGAGCAAGTCTTCAAGATCAACTTCTTCACTTTTGGAAAACATAACAGTAACATCTACATCATTGGAGAAATGGAAAGTAATGGAAAACCGGATGACCCATGCCAACCGCCACACAGAGCCCCTACACAGTCATCACTCACTCTGTTGACTTTGCTGTTACTAACTTAGAGAGCTAGTGGACAATACTGACTTATTGCTTTGTGTTTAGTTTGCCACTCAGAATCAGAGTTTTTTTTTATAAACTATCTTTTTTTATTTTACATACCAATCCCAGTTCTACCTCCCACTCACCTGCCTGCTCCCTACCCCACCGCCATCCTCTCCTGTAAGAGGAGAGAGGGCTTGCTTTTTGTCCAGGCTGCCCAGCTAGCTTATACCCAAAATAATCACACAAAAACTGTATTAATTAAAATACTGCTTGGCCATTATCTCTAGCCTCTTATTGACTAACTCTCACATCTTGATCTAACCCATTTCTATTAATCTGTATATTACCACGTGGCAGTGGCCTACCGGGAAAGATTCGGCATGTCTGTCTCTGGCAGCTCCATGGTGGCTCTCTGTCTGCCCTTCTTCCCAGCATCCAGTTCTGTCTACTCTGCCTATCTAAGTTCTGCCCTATCAAAAGACCAAGGCAGTTTCTTTATTCAACCAATGAAAGCAACACATAGACAGAAGAATCTCCTATACCACACTCCTCAGAGAGGGTAAGGCCTCCCATGGGGAGTCAACAAAGTCTGTCACACCACACTGAAGCAGGACCAAGGCCCTCCCCGCTGTAGCTAGGCTGAGCAAGGTATCCCTCCTTAGGGAGTGGGCTTCAAAAAAGAATCAGAGCTTCAAAAATACTTTAGAATACTTGTTTAAAAATCCCTCATTGCCGGGCAGTGGTGGCGCACGCCTTTAATCCCAGCACTCGGGAGGCAGAGGCAGGCGGATCTCTGTGAGTTCGAGGCCAGCCTGGTCTAGAAGAGCTAGTTCCAGGACAGGAACCAAAAAGCTACAGAGAAACCCTGTCCCCCAAAAAAAAAAAAAAATCCCTCATTATTAAACCCTAAGCCCAGCATTATGGTGTCCTTGGGAAAATCTTACCTGTTATTGTAAACTATATTCTAGGTTAAGGTCACATGAGTATAAGCATCAAGCTACTGTGACAAGTTATTGCAATGGGCTATAGGCAAGTGATTATGCTTAAGCCTGAGTGTGTGTGTGCGCGCATGTGTGTGTTTCTGTATGTATGTGCGTGTGACTGTGTGTGTTTCTGTATGTATGTGCATGTGAGTGTGTGAATGTGTGCGTGTTTCTGTATGTATGTGTGTGAGTGTACACTGCCATCACTGTGATCTCACATGTACACACGTACACTGCCGTCACTGGGCTCCCACATGTACACATGTACATATGTACACATGTACACTGCCGTCACTAGGATCCCACATGTACACACGTACACTGCCATCACTAGGATCCCACATGTACACATGTACACTGCTGTCACTGGGATCTCACATGTACACTGCTGTCACTGGGATCTCACATGTACTCTGCTGTCATTGGGATCTCACATGTACTCTGCTGTCATTGGGATCTCACATGTACACTGCCATCACTGGGATCTCACATGTACTCTGCTGTCATTGGGATCTCACATGTACTCTGCCATCACTGGGATCTCACATGTACTCTGCTGTCATTGGGATCTCACATGTACACTGCCATCACTGGGATCTCACATGTACACTGCCATCACTGGGATCTCACATGTACACTGCCATCACTGGGATCTCACATGTACTCTGCCGTCATTGGGATCTCACATGTACACTGCCATCACTGGGATCTCACATGTACACTTCCATCACTGGGATCTCACATGTACATTCCCATCACTGGGATCCCACATGTACACTTCCGTCACTGGGATCCCACATGTACACTTCCGTCACTGGGATCTCACATGTACACTTCCATCACTGGGATCTCACATGTACATTGCCGTCACTGGAATCTCACGTGTACACAGCTGTCACTGGGATCTCACAAGTACACTTCCGTCACTGGGATCTCACATGTACACTGCTGTCACTGGAATCTCACATGTACACTGCTGTCACTGGGATCTCACATGTACGCTGCCATACCTTGCTTTCTATGGTTTTCACGTGGCTGCTGGAGACCAAACTTAGGTCCCCATCCTTGCAAGGCAAGTGCTTTACCGACAGCCACCTCCATGTCCTAAGCCCTAAACTCACCGTAGTGAGAGCAGCAAGATCCACCATCATTCAAAGTTTAAGAACTGTTTAGAAAATATACAGTTAAAATTAGTTTTGCTACCAGAAACTTTAGGCTGTTGTGAACTTTCGTGAGTGCAAGCCCAGGTAAATTGGTTAGGCCAGGAATCTCCAATCCACAGAAAAGTGAGATGTCTGAGTCACTCGTGTTTCAGAACTGGAACCCACGCTGTTTGCTGGGTACACTGGTCTTTATTGACAGTGCCCTGCATTATAGTAAGTATGAAGAATATTCTGTACTCTCAGTTTATAAACAAAGATACTAAGATATAATGCTTTTAAAAGGATTTCTTTTAACTTTTGAACTATTTAAATGTAGCACTCCTCCTACAGTTTGGTCTAGGAAACCATTACTCTGTAAAATTAAAGGTCCCACAGAACGTTTATTTATGTGGGTTATAACTGTTGATGTGTATTATGTCAGCAATGTTGATTTTATGAAATTAAAACTTAAAACAATAAACCATTAATTCAGTTTAAAGTTAATATGTAGGGACTTGGCAGAAGGCTGATGGGTAAGAGTACTTGTTCTGCAAGCATGATGATCTGAGTTCGAATCCCCAGCACTCGTGTAAAAACCTGGGCACAGCTATGCTTGCCTGTATGCTTGTCTGGGGAGGTTCGGAGACAGAAACAGGCTGATGCAGAGAGATAGCTTTCCAGCCAGGCTGCCCTAAATGGGAAAATCCTGGTCCTGTGAGAAGAGCACTTCAAGGCAATAAGGTGGAAAGCAACAAAAAGAATGGATGTCCAGTTCTTGCCACCACATGCATGTGCACAGGTACAGAGTCACATGCCTACACACGCGTGCACACAGGCACGCACATACATGCACACACACAGAGTTAACTAGCATATGCCTGCAGCTGGGCCAGGGAGGCAGGTAGGCTAACTGAAGATCTTCACTTTACCCTTCTCTCCTCCAAATTCAACCCCTCAGTCTCACCCGAGCTCTATAGAAGAACACATGCTGAGACCTCCCCTCCTCCATGACCCCTACCTCAAGTGGATTACACACATCCTCGCCTCTCACATTCCCTCCCCCACTCATCACTTTACCCCAGGCCCCAACTCCAGCAAGAACTGCCTGGAAACCCAAAGGCCACTGTGACCAGGGACACAGGCTACCTGCGGACCTTCACCCTCTCCCTCCATTTCTCCACTCTAATCTCCCATTCTCACCCCCAGCTCTGCAGTAGATACATTCATCAAAGAAAATGTTAAATCTAAAAAAACCCTGGCTTGAAACATCCAGGAAATCTGGGACACTATGAAAAGGCCAGATTTAAGAATAATAGGAATAGAGGAAGAAGAAAAAACACAGGTCAGTGGCACAGAAAATATTTTCAACAAAATCATAGAAGAAAAATGTCCCTAACCTAATGAAGAAGATCCCTATCAAGGTACAAGAAGCATACAGAGCACCAAATAGACTGGACCAAAAAAGAAATTCCACTCCACACATAATAATCAAAACACTGAACTTTCAGAGCAAAAATAGAATATATTAGAACCTGCAAGGGAAAAAGACCAAGTAACATATAAAGGCAGACCTATTAGAATAACCTGACTTTATAATAATGGATACTCTAAAAGCCAGGAGGGCCTAGACAGATGTTCTACAGACGCTGAGAGTCAGAGATGCCAGGCCAGACTACTATACCTGCAAAACTTTTAGTTATAACAGATGTAGAAAACGAGACGTTCAAGGATAAAAACCAAGTTTAAGCAATATCTGCCTACAAATCCAGCCCTATAGAAGACACTAGAAGGAAAACTCCAACCTAAAGAGGTTGGCCACACCCAAGAAAACAAAAGAAATAAATAACCCTAGACCAGCAAATCAAAAGAGGGGACACACATACACTCCACATAAAGGATAAATAACGGGAATCAACAAACACTGCTTATTGATATCTCTCACATTCAGTGGTCCCCACTTCCCAACAAAAAGATACAGACTAACAGAATGGGTGCAAACACAGGTTCCAATCTTCTGCTGCATCCAGGAAACACACCTTGACATTGAGGATAGACATCGCCTCAGGTATAAAAAGATGGGAAATGCTACTCCTGGTAAATGTAGCCAAGAACAAACCAGTGTAGCCATTTTAATATCTGACAAAATACACTTCAAACCAAAACTAATCAGAAGCGATAGGGGGAAAGACAACATACTCATCAAAGAAAATTCACTGAGATTACATTGCAATTCCTAACATCTATACACATCTATAATATCTATCAAATTCATAAAAGAAACACTTCTATAACTTAAACCACATATTGACTCTCACACAGTAATAATGGGAGACTTCAATACCACACTTTTGCCAATAGACAGGTCATTCAGACAAAAATTAAACAGAGAAATTTTGCTGAAGCTAACTGACATCATAAAACAAATGGATCCAGCAGATATCTATAGAACATTTCATCTAAACACAAAAGGATATACCTTCTTCTCAGCACCCCATGTTATGTTCTCCAAAACTGATCACATGCTTGGACACAAAACAAGTCTCAACAGATACAAGAAAACTGAAACAACACCCTGCAGCCTGTCTCACCACATGGGTGAAGCTGGATATCTTCAACAGCAGAAATAACAAAAGCTTGTAGACCCATAAAAAAAAATGCACTACTGAATGAAAAATAGGTCAAGATAGAAATTAAAAAATTAAAGACTTTCTAAAAATAAATGAAAATATACACACAACATACCCAAATTTATGGGACATCATGAAGAAGGAGGTTAGAAGAAGCAAGGTCATAGCACTAAGTAGGTACATAAAAAAAATGTAGAGATCTCATGCTACTAATTTGACAGCACACATGAACGCTCTATACAAGAAGAAGAATTCAAAGCCCCAAGAAATAGAGGGCGAGAACGAATAACTTTGGGCTGAAATCAATAAAACAGAACAAACGAAGGGATAAAGAATCAGCCGAGGGTCTGCCTCTGGTCCTCGTCTTTGGTCGGCGCGCTAACATGTCTCTCTTGACGCCACTGCTGCTGAGAGGCCTGACCGGCTCGGCCCGGCGGCTCATGGTGCCGCGCGCTCAGGTCCACTCGAAGCCGCCGCGGGATCAGATCGGGGTCGTGGATGTCACCGTTGGGCTCACTTCCTGCTTCGTCTGTTGCCTCCTGCCTGCGGGCTGGGTCCTGTCACATCTGGAGAGCTACAAGAAGCGGGAGTGAAGGGAGCTTCCTCCCTCTGTGACTAGACCACCCTTGCCAGCCCATCTTGATCATGTTTCCTGCATTCCTGGCTGGCCTTCCCTGGGATCATGCCATTCAATTCCAGTCACCTCTTCTGCAATCATGACCTCTCGATGTTTCCATGGTGACAACTGGGACCACATATATTGCTGCTGCTTGGTGGGGTCCCCCTTGTAACAATAAAGTCTGTTTAAACCAAAAAAAAAAAAAAAAAAAAAAAAAAAGAATCAGCCGAGTGTGGTGGCACATGTCTTTGTCCCAGCATTCAAGATCTCTGTGTTTGCCGGGCGGTGGTGGCGCACGCCTTTAATCCCAGCACTCGGGAGGCAGAGGCAGGCGGATCTCTGTGAGTTCGAGGCCAGCCTGGTCTACAAAGGGAGTTCCAGGACAGGCTTCAAAGCTACAGAGAAACCCTGTCTTGAAAAAAAAAACAAAAAAAAAAAAACAAAAAAAAAACAAACAAACAAAAAAAAAAAGATCTCTGTGTTCTAGGCCATCCTGGTCTACAAGTGAGTCCCAAGGACAGCCAGGGCTACACAGAGAAACCCTGTCTCAAAAAAACAAGCAGAAAGACAGATAAATAATCAATGAAGCAAAGATTTGGTTCTTCGAGAAAAACCAAAAAAAAAAAAAATGACAAACTGTTATTCAAATTAACTAAAAGGCAGAGATTATACAAACTGACAAATTAGAAATGAAAAGCGGGGCACAACAACAGGCTCTGAGGAAATCCAGAGAATCTTAAGGACCTACTTTTACAGTCTGTAATCCATCAAATTGGAAAATCTAAAAGAAACTTGAAACTTTCTCAATACATAAACTTACCAAAGTTAAATCAAGGTCAGATAAACAATTTCAACAGTCATATGACTCCCAGTGAAATGGAAGCCATAATTAAAAGTCTTCTAATCAAAAAAAGTCAAGGACCAGATTGTTTTAAACACAGAATTTTACCAGACTTTCAAAGAACAGTTAATGCCAATGCTCCTCAAATTATTCCACAAAATAGAAACAGAAGCAACATTGACAACTTTGTTTTATAAGGACACAGTTGCCCTGATACCCAAACCATATAAAGACTCAACAAAGAAAGAGCATTACAGACCAATTTTCCATTATGAGCATAGATGCAAAAATTTTTAATAAAATACTTGCAGACACATCAGAGACTATCCCCCATGATTAAGTAGGCTTTATTCCACTAATGCAGGGATGCTCTAACATATATTATTGATAAATGTAACCCATCAAATAAATTAACTAAAAGACAAAACCCACATAATATTCTCATTAGATGCAGAAAAGGCCTTTGGCAAAATCCAACACCCTTCATGATAAAAGTCCTGTAGCTATTAGGGATACAAAGAACATGCCTCAACATAATAAAGCCAACACCAACTTAAATGAAGTAAAACTCAAAGCAATTCCCCTAAAATCAGGAACAAGATAAGATTGTCCACTCTCTCCATAGCTATTCAGTTAGTACCTGAAGTCTTGGCTAAAGCAATCAGACAGCTAAAGGAGACCAAGGGCATACAAATTGGAAAGGAAGAAGTCAAAGTATATGCTCACAGATGATATGATACTATTATACATAAGTGACTCAAGAAATTCCACCAGGAAAATTTTCCACCTTACAGATGAGAAACACTTTCAGCAAAGTTGCTGGATATAAAATTAACTCATAAAAAATCAGTAGTTCTCCTACACAAATGACAAATGGACTGAGAAAAGAAATCAGGGAAATAACACCTTTTGCAATAGCCTCAAATAATGTCCGATATCTTGGGATAACTCTACCAAAGCAAGTAAAAGACTTGTGTAATCAAACCTTAAAGACATTGAAGAAAGAAACTGAAGAATATATCAGAAGATGGGACGATCTCCCATGCTCATGATCAGCAGGATTAACATGGTATAAATAATCATCCTCTCAAAAGCAATCTAGAGATTTAATGTAATCTCCCTCAAAATTCCAATACAATTTTTCATAGATCTTGACAGAACAATTTTCAGCTTCATGTGGAAACAAAGAAAACAAAATCAAAAAGCTAATATAATCCTGGATAACAAAAGAATTACGGAAGGCATCACTATCCCTGGCCTTAAATTCCATGGCATAACTATAATAATAAAAACAGCACAGTAGTAGCACAGGAACATACACAGTGATCAATAAAATTGAATTAAAGACCCAGACATAAATCCACACACCCCTGATATTTTATAAGGAAGCCAGAAGTATACACTGGAATAAAGATAATATCTTCAGCAAATGATGCTAGTCAAACTGGATGGTGCATGTAAAAGAATTCAAATAGATCCATACTTACCACCCTGCACAAAACCCAACTCCAAATGAATCAAAGATCTCTAAAACCAGGTACTCTGAACCTGATTGAAGAAAAAGTAGAGAATAGTCTTAAAATCATTGGCACAGGAAAAGATTTTTCTGAACAGAACACTGTTAGCACAGGCAATATGATCAACAATTAATAAAGGATCCCTCATGAAAAAAAAGCTGTGCATAGCTAAGGTAACTATCATTCATACAAAGCAGCAACCTACAGAATGAGAAAGGATATTTACCAAATACACACCAATAAAGGATTAACATCTAGATATTAAGAAAACCAATAACCCAATTTAAAAATGGGGTACAGATCTAAATAGAAAATTCTCAAAAGAAGAAACTCAAATGGCTGAAAAATACTTAAAGAAATGTTCAACATCCTTAGTCATTAGAGAAAGGCAACTCAAAACTACTTTGAGATTCCATCTTACACCAGTAAGAATAGCTAAAATAAACAAAACAAATGACAGTTCATGCTGGTGATGATGTGGAATAAGGGGAGCACTCATCCATTACTGGTGGGAGTGCAAACTCTGTGTGTTGGTTCCTCAGGAGGATGGGAATCAGTCTACCTCAAGATCCACTCTTGGGCACATACCCAAAGGATGCTTCATCCTACCACAAAGATACTCAACTGTGTTTGTTGTGACTCTATTCATAATATCCAGAAATTGAAAACAACCTAGATGCCCCCAACAGAAGAATAAATAAAATGTGGTACAATTAAACAATGGAGTATTACTCAGTTGTTAAAAAAGTGACATCATAAAATCTGAGGTTAAATAGACAAAATTAGAAAAAATCATCCTGAGTGGGGTAACTCTTACCTAGAAAGACAGATATTGTATATATTCACTTATATGTGGATATTAGCTATGAAGTCAATGATAACCAAGCTACAGTCTGTAGAACCACAGAAGTTAGGAATAGAGTAAAAGACTGGTAGAGAGATCTCTCGTGGAAAGGAAAATAGAACAGTATAGATGGATGGGGGTTGTAACAGGAGGACCAAGTGGGGAACAGGAGAGGACAGAATGACAAGGAAGGGAGTGCAGGAAGAGATAGCCAAAAGTAAGGGCCATTTGAGGTGTGGTGTGGAAACCTAATATAATAGGAACTTCCTAAAATGTAGTAGCACCAAAGAGTTACACACTAGCCTTGAATGGAGTATAACAAAGGTTTATTTATTTGGGGATAAACTCACAGTAAGGGTAACGATCTGCAGTCCTCTGTGTGCCCTGGGGACTAGAACCGAATCCAGCAGAAAAAGGGACCACACATGCTTCCTGTCTGCACTTATAGTACGTAAGACCATAAGAACAAATATCAAGTATTGTCCAGGGAAAAGAAGAGGCAAAACATATATAAAAATTAGAATTACAACCAGCACAAACTACATCAAACAAGAAACATATGCTAAATGTTTCAATAGTTATCCTATCCTAAGGAGTCTAAGTTTTATATTAAAAATGGCTTGGCTAAGTCATGAGGGGAAAGTAACTATGACTATCTTGTCTTCAACTCCATCAAAGACCTGAGAAGGGAAATAATATTACCTGAGTAAACAGGAAGTGCAATTAAACAACTTCCAAAAGGTGAAAGAAATGACAGAGATAACCGGCTACCTGGGCAATGATGTGGGATTCCCTCTGTATGCTGTGAATATGTTTTATTACCATTGGTTAACAAAGAAGTTGCTTTGTCCTATGATAGGACAGAATAGAGCTAGGTGGGAAAGCAGGGAGAAGGAAGGCAGAGTCAGGCAAATGCCATGTAGCTGTCAAAGGGGAAAGACTCAGGAACCTTGCTGGTAAGCCACAGCCTCATGGTGATACACCGATTATTAGAAATGAGTTAATTTAAAATGTAAGAGATAACTAGAAATACACCAAACAGAGTTGTAATTAACATAGTTTCTGTGTAATTTTTCAGGTCTGGGTGGCTGGGAAACTAAATGCAGTCACCACCTACACTAAAATACATAGATGAAGATGATATAAATGAAAAATATATATAATGGGGGAAGACAGAGCCCCAAATGAATTTCTCATTAGCAAATGAAGTTTCTGGTACTGGGAATGGGTTACATCTAATTAACTGTTGGCCAAGCAGTCCCATAGAAACCCCCAAACAACCCAAGTGTTCCCAAGACTATAGGCTGCTCCACAAACTGATAGTAGGGACTCATTGCTGAAACTAACATCTATACTATTCATTGACTATATGGAAGCTGAGCTGTTGCCTAAATACAGGCTTTGTACCTACGTTCTAGCATCTTTGGCACAGGAAGGTATTCTGCATCCTACCTAAAGAGAAAAGTAAACAGCAACCCAGCCACCAACCCTTTGAAATACAATGGTGTCCTGTCTGCAAGATATGCTATGTCAATGATGGAACAAAGTTTGTGGGAGCAACCAGCCAACAGCTGGTTTGACTTAAGGTCCCCTTCACAAGCTAGAATCACACCCAACACTACTTGGGTAACCAAGAATCTGAGACTAGATAGCCCAGGGACCTGGGGTAAATCCAAATACTACACTGTTCTACTAAAAGGAAATGGCAATAAAATGACTCCTAAATGACATTCTGCTATACTCATAGATCAGTACATTGCTCATCCATCATCAGACTTCCTTCTGCAGCAGATGGAAACAAATACAGAGACCCACTTGGAACACTCAGTCCTAAATGGGATTTCTCTACCAAATCCCTTCCCTCAGGGTTCAAGGAACCCAGCAGAAGAGGAGGCAGAAAAAGTGTAGGAGCCAGAGAGGATGGAGGACACCAAGGGCCCTCTAAACTAACAGGACTGACGAACATCTGAACTCACAGAGATTGAGGCAGCATGCAAAGGAACTGCACAGGTCTGCACTAGACAGGGCCCTAGAGCTAAAGGGAGGAGTGAACACACATTCCCCATTGCTAAACCAGAAGCTATGTCTGGTTGATAACTACATGCAAATAAAAACTCATTTTTCTCCAAGGGAGTCTCACTGAGGAAAACATTCTACTCTTAAGGATAGGTTGATGCCGAGCAGTAGATGACCAACAGAAAAGGGATTCATGGCATCTTTGGACGTTTCTTTTCTCATAGTGTCATATCAGGGCTTTTTAGATCATACATACGATAGATAGATAGATAGATAGATAGATAGATAGATAGATAGATAGATATAGATAGAGATAGATAGATGATAGATAGATAGATAGATAGATAGATAGATAGATAGATAGATAGATGATAGATAGATAGATAGATAGATAGATAGATAGATAGATAGATAGATAGATGATAGATAGATGATGATGATAGATAGATAGATAGATAGATAGATAGATAGATAGAGATAGATAGATGATAGATAGATAGATAGATAGATAGATAGATAGATAGATAATATATACAAATATATACGTGTATGTGTATCTGTATATATATTATCTTTTTACCCTGCAGGTCCTTTGTGTATACGTTATAGCTTTCAGTTTAATTTTTCACAGGATTCCTGAGTGTGCAAAAGAGTAGGTCTCTGCATCTATGCTTGTTTCTTGTCCCTTTTCTTGGGCTTTTATTCCTTCTGTTTGTCTTATCCTTTTTTTATATTTATTTATTTATTTTTATTTTTTTTATTTTTTTTGGTTTTTTGAGACAGGGTTTCTCTGTAGCTTTGGTGCCCGTCCCGGAACTAACTCTTGTAGACCAGGCTGGCCTCGAACTCCCAGAGATCCGCCTGCCTCTGCCTCCCAAGTGCTGGGATTAAAGGCGTGTGCCACCACTGCCCGGCGCTGTTTGTCTTATCCTATTCCAAAGTGTTAGGTATTATTTTATTTTCCTTAGAAACCTGTTTATTTTCTAATGAGAGGCAGAAAGTGGGCGGATCCAGATGGAAAGGGAGGTGATAGGAGTAGAGGGAAGGAAAAACCATAATCAAGACATAATATGTGACTAAAATAACTTTCCAATAAAAGGAAACAGCAGCTGTATGTCCATTATGTATTACATCACAGCAATGGCATCATCGCACGTCTGGAAGTCTCTGGAAAACTCCACAGTGAACTCATGCAAGCGTGAGCGTGAAAATGGCAGATACCACCTCAATAAGTTATAAGAACAGCTCTAAAATTCCAGTCCTCTAGAATAGGGTCAGGACCCCCCCCCCCTGCAGGTCACATCAGAACTACTGCCCTAAACTGTTTCCTAGACATCTTAGCAAAACTATGTCCTCTGTGTAAGCTACCATTCAGGGAACACAGGAATTCTTATATACACGTCTGTGTTCAGTAAATATAGAGCTCATTCATCAGTTACATATATGCTGTCACTACTGAGAATAAGTTCAGAGTATGTTGGTACCCTGCCTTCAAACACAGTTTTTAACTCTGACCCTGGGTGAATCTAAGTCTCCACGTTATACCTGAAATTAGTGTATTACCAGTTTCCTCATAGACATACTATGAAGATTAAATAAAATATCCTTTGTTTAAAAGGGCAATTTCTGGGGCTGGAAAGGTGGCTCAGTAATTAAGAACGCTGACTGCTCTTCCAGAGATTCTGAGTTTAATTCCCAGCAACCACATGGTGGCTCACAACCACCCATAATGAGATCTAGTGCCCTCTTTGGGCACGTAGGCCTACATGCACAGAGCACTCATACCTAAAAAATAATACATAAATAAAAAAATTTTAAGGTACAATTTCCTAGCCCCCATTTACCATCACAGGGGAGCAAATGCTTGGATTCTGTCCAGTGAGGTTTGTGACTGATAGCCCTGGCTTGAACGCTTTCTCTCTACATATGCACACCCTTGGAGGTAGGCAGTCAGGGGGCTGGGTCTTTGAGTCACTGATTGGTGAATAGCTGCTCAACCCACACTGATTATTTCATGAGCAGGAAATAATAACTTGGCTTATGTTACTGAGATTTGGAGTTTATTACTGCTGCAGTGCAGTGCAATCCACGTTCAGTGTGGCGAGTTCAGGCTGCTTCAGCGACAGGTGGGTTCTAAAGGGGTGATCTTTAAATAGAATTTTAAAAAACCGCAAAGAAAAGAAATATCTAAAGTGCTAGAGGGAAGACATTCCAAGGAAAAGAGATCAGACTATGCAATCTCCACCCCCTGCAGAAGAGAAGAGCTGCCAGCGGCCCTGCCCCAAGGCAAGCTTAGCCTGAAGTAGAAGTTCCGAACTGAGAACCCAAACTCCTCAACAGCCTTCATCTGGGAGAGAGGAATTTCTACAGCAGTGCTCCCGACCTGCTCTGGACGGAGACGCTAGGTCTGGAGAACCTTGATGGCATCAACCTGTAGTCAGACTTGTCCTAAGGTGTCAAGAAGTCGGAAATAATCCAGTTCAAGTTGATGCCATACAAGAACCCTATGGGGTCTGTCTAAAACACCAGAGCCACTACCTTTCCTAAGCTCTTCAATGATTCCCCAGTGCCCCACCAAAGAGAAGACAAGTTTTCAATTTCAGAAGGAATGGGTGTCACACACAGGGACATGAGGGTTCTCCATTTGTTGATGAAATCAAATCTGCTCCCAGCTGCTTGATGGCTGCTACCATGCCCCACCATGCCCCACCATGCCCCACCATGCCCCATCCCCCTCTTTGGCAGCACAGTGGAAAGCAGCCACTCGTGGGGTGTCCTGTGCTTGTGTGCTGGTGTGGTTTACACACACACACATCTGTGACTTTTGGATGTGTGAGTGAGTGAGTGAATGAATGAATGAATGAAGACTCTAATATGCAACCATTACTTACCTCACTGCAAGAATTTTGAAATTCTAACTGTCTCCAAGAAAGTAAAATCGTGAGTAAGGGTCTGGTATCAGTCTGGTGGCCAAGCAGAGTTTAGGCCAAGCTGAATTCTTGGCTCAGTCCTTTCCACTTCTAACCCTGCAGAATAACATTAGTGCACTAGTACACATGACAGAGTCAAAACTTATCATGATTCTCAAAGGCCAGGGGAAGGATCCCAGGCCAGTACATTGAAGTCTTTTCCTGTCTTCTAGCATGCTGTTCCAGTCAAAAGTAAGTGACTTCCCTGAGCACAGGTATAGCCTGAGGCTGGCCAAGATCTCTTCCCTAGTGAAGACTGTTTCTCCCGCTCGCAGCATTCCTTAGTGGCCTGTAGTTCTCTGTGGAGGGATAAGGACTCCTGTTCCCTTACCCACATTAGCCTGTCTATTGCTGTCTCCCCTATTCAGCTCATGTTTAAGCAGTCATGTTGGTGAGAATTGATGGGTGTAGAGTCTGACATTCTTAGGGGTGACAATCTCACAGCAAACCCCCTCATGCTCTGGCTCTTACAGCCCAGGCCTAAAACATACACACAAGTGATTTTATAAAGACTGAGCAGGCTTTATTTACGTATTTAAAAGTATGTATGTATATACATATATGCATATAGCAAAAATTATGAAAAAAATAAGCCATGGATTTGAAACGGAGTAAGGAGAGTTATATGGGAGTTTGGAGAAAGGAAGGGGAAGGGAGAAATGATACAATTATATCATAATCTCAAAAATAAAAGAGAAATTATTAAAAATAAAGTAAAAAGAGGAGGGGATTAAGAAACAAAACAAAATACCCAGTGCTTGGCAGCTAGACCCTTGGCTTTGGCTGGGAACTCCAAGATAGCTTTGCCCCCGTGAGACCAAGCACCATGGCTTCTCTCTACCAACAAGAACTCATTTGTCTTTTCTTGTTTCCCCTCATGCTGTGGCACCTTCCAGTGTCTGGCCACCCCACACCCCACAGCAGAGTAATGTCCAGCCAGTAGCTAAAAGTAAAAAATAGCTGAGCACCCAGGAAGATGAACTCGTTCTCCTCAGAGAGTGTGCTTGACCCTCTCCAGTCATCAGAAGCAAGGGTTCCGAACAGAAGAAACTCTGTGGCAGGAGAACTTTCTATGAGTTCTTCCTTGATTCCTGCTTCAGCCATGATGCCCTAGTAACAGGCCTGACACATGGTCCACCTAGGTCATGCTCATCAGCAGTTCTCCAAGAGAGCAAAGCAGAGAGTCCCTTAATAGGAAATGTTTTTAGAAGGAACATATGGAGACTCCAAGTGGGGCTAAATATAAACCTGTATTCACAGGGCTGAATCAGGAGCAAAGACATTTTGAGCAGGAAGAGCTGGATAGAGAAGCTTTCTCTCAAAACAGACTTTTTCATGGGAGCGCATGTGTTTTGCTGAACATGTGGATTTATAGAACAGGAGAGACACCTATAATTAAAAGTGAAAACCAAGCAAGTATCTTCTGAAGCCAAAAACAGTTGTCATGCCAATCACACCACAAAAGCGTAGAGGCTCTGTCCACCTTCACTGCCAACCACACCACAGAAGAGCCAAGGTTCTGTCCACCTTCAATGCCAACCATGCTACAGGAGCAGCAAGACTCTGTAATTCATTCAGAAGAAGATTCCTTGTAGTAATATTTCATTTGTATTTTAATAAACAAAGCTTGCCTGGAGATCAGAATGCAAAACAGCCACACTAGTCAGCCATACAGGTCAGGCAATAGTGACACACATCTTTAATCCCAGCAGCCACACTAGTTAACCATAGAGGCTAGGTAGTGGTGGTGCATGCCTTTAACCTCAGCACCAGAGAGAAATATAAGGCAGAATAAGACAGGAACTCTCTTCCAGCCTGAAGATTTCCTAGATCTTGGCTGCTTTGCTTTCCTGATCTTCGGGTTGAACCCCAATATCTGTCTCTGGGTTTTTACTACTTGCGCTACACCACCTTGCTTGCATTATGGGCTTAAGACGATCAAAGAACTTACATTGCTCTGAAATGCCCCAACACTGAGACTGCCTTTGGTATAGGAAAGTAGCGAATGTCTGTGAAGGCAGCATCCAGGAGGCAAAGGAAAAGCAGACTGCAAGTTTGAGGCCACCCTGAGCCACAAAGTAAGTCTCAAGCCAGCATAAATTACAGAGTAAGGCCCTTTTTCAGAGTGAGAATGAGAGCTCAATCTGTTCAGCTAAAGATGCTAGGAGAAATCTCAGCATTGCCAGGATGAAAGGACAGCAACAACAAAGAGAAAGCAGTCTAGGGACGCAGCTCAGTGCTACAGCTTTGCGGCACCGGCCTACCTTGATCCCTACAATCTCAATCTCTCTCTCTCTCTCTCTCTCTCTCTCTCTCTCTCTCTCTCTCTCTCTCTCACACACACACACACACACACACACACACACACACACAGAGAGAGAGAGAGAGAGAGAGAGAGAAGAAAGAAAGAAAGAAAGAAAGAAAGAAAGAAAGAAAGAAAGAAAGAAAGAAAGAAAGAGCAGGAAGAATGGAGGGAGTAAGGAAGAAAATATTTACTAAGCAACCACCATGTGTATTATGGCTGGTCAGCGTCCTCTTCGATTACGACTTGAAATATTCCCAGTGCAGGAGTCCCCACGAGCCAGCAGAGAACATGCTTCAGTATGATCAGCAGATGCCTAAAACTACATTATGTGTCAAACTATTTGTCTGTGTGTGTGTGTGTGTGTATGTGTGTGTGTGTGGGGGGGAGAGAGTTGAGAGAGTTGAACTTATGAATTAGACACAATAGAACAATTAAAACAATATGCTGTAATAGAATTGACAAGAGTATGATCTTTCAGTGTTTTAAAGTATTCTTGCCTTTGACCTCAAAGAAAGCACCTTATGTCTCCTCTTTGTCGTGTCCAGATTGCCACCACCTTGATTTTAACAGTCCGTGGCAATTATTCCATAAACTACAGATGACTTGAACACCTGCATCACAAAACCACCACACTGAATCTGATTATTGATGATACGGTGTTTTGGAGAGTAACAGAGCCCTTCATGGTCCAGTTGTATATCACACAAGAACCTAGGAAGTGGATGCTCACAGTCATCAAAGTTTGACCTAGACAGTGGCTCCTCCTTTCACTACCATATCAGTGGAAAGAAAAGGTGTGGGCTCTGGCGGAAGGAGGCAAACTAGAAGAGGGCTGTATTAAGAACTGTCATGGGAAAGAGAAATTCATGAGAAGAAACTTTCGAGAGTTGGGAGGGGATTCAAAGAGAGGGAAAAGTCATTGGATTCCAAAAACCAGGAACCTTGTAGAACAACGACAGGAGCTGGACAAAGGCTGAAGTAGTCTCTCCTGAGACTGGGTAATCCCCAAACTGATAGAGTGCCACACTCCAGTCACATGATCAAGAAGACAATGGAGCACTGCTCATGCATCGCCCATCCATATGGGGGTCGTTGGAACCCCCTTCTATCCACCCTGCCTCCAGCTTTGACCTTGACTGTCTGCCAACTGTTAGGCACTTAGCCATCTCTGAGACCTTGTGGTGGCACAGGTGTCTTAAGTGCTGTTCATTATACTAATCTTCCTGTGTTCTCATCTTCAGTGATTGGCCTGTAGCTTTACCAATGTCTCAGATATTGAGATGTAGTTACAGTCTTTCTTAATTACATCTTGTATTTATTTCCTTATCTACAGAGTACTCTGGTTGTTTCCTACTTGGAAGCTTTTTGTTAAGCTTCATACCTACTTAAATTTATTCTAACTAGCTGCACTAGCTACAATGATGTATGAAGAACGGGGGTGCTTTACGTATGTTCCTGAAGGTCTGGAGGGGTGGGGACTGGTGACTTTCAATACTGGTTGAGAGTCCTGCCCTCCTCTCATGTGACCAGCTTGGTCATCACACGTTCAGCCCAGCCGTAGACTCTTTTATTTAATCTTCCTCAGTGTCTCGGGCTTTGCCATCTTAACCCTTTATCTCCTTTCAACTCTGGCCTCTGTTCTCAATGCAATGCATGTGAGCAACTTGCAGTTTTCACCACAGGCCCCTTTCCCTCTCTGTCTACAGAGGTCTAGCTCCTGCCTCGCCCAGATGACTTCTGAGTGACTTATGGGTGGGTGGCATGCAGTGTGGAGACACTGGACAAAGGAGCAAATCCATGTCCTGAGAGTGATGGAAAGAGAGGGTGTGATTGGGCCATATTACTGCAAGTTACATATAATTTAAAGCATATGTATATATATATATATTTTATATGCACATATAATGCACATATATGTATGTGTATACATATATAACATGTACACATATGTGCTATATATAACATTTAAATACACACATACATATATGTGTGGGTATGAAGGGCTATTATATTGCTCTAAGGAGATGCTTATCCCCTCTTTAGAGATAAAAGTTCCCAAGGCAAAAATCATGTCAGTGAGCCGAGGTGTAGGGTCCAAAGTTGCCTCTAAAGATCCTTGCCTTTCCCATGCAGCAAGCTTCTTCAGGGTGACATCTGGTATGACATGCTCTGACCTCATTTCCCCTTCTTCAAAAGTTTTAAACTAAAATCTAGTAGAGGACTTTCCTTCTTCCTTTAGGGAAAAGTATTACCAAGAAAACCTTGGCTGTAGTAGGAGCTGCGGGCTGTGTTCCTGCCACCTGGCTCCCAGCCGCCTGGCTAGCTTATGCCCCGAAATAATTACACAGAAACTGTATTCTTTTAAACACTGCTTGGCCCATTAGTTCTAGCCTTTTAATGGCTAATTCTCACATATTGCCTTAACCCATATTTAGTAATCTGTGTGGCACCAGTCTTACGGGGAAAGATTCAGCATGCGTCTGCCCTGGAGAGCAGTGGCCTGGCATCTTACCTCACTTCCTCTTCCTCCCAGCATTCTGTTCTGTTTACTCTACCCACCTATGTTCTAACCTATGAGGCCAAGCGGTTTTTTATTAATTAACCAATGACCTTCCTCCATCACTTGGCAGCAAGTTTTTCTGTAAATAATTTTTTTTTTCTGAGATAGAGTCTTACTGTGCAGTGTGACTGGCTTGGAACTCATAGATATCCACCTGAGGTGCTGGGCTTAAAGGTGTGAGTCACCACACCTAGCTTGTGCCTTATTTTTATGAGTTCTGTTGTATAACTATTTCTCCCAACTTTATTTATTTATTTGTTTTGGTTTTCAAGGCAGGGTTTCTTTCTTCCAACTTTAAATATTCATTCCTAGCTTGTAAGACCCAGGAAGTAATACCATTTACAAGGCTCAGAAAAAACATAAAAATTACAAGACTCAAAAGGCCTTTCCCTAACACTGTCAAAGCATCAGTAGTTGCTGGGAAGATGAGACTTTGGGATTGGCTTGCTTCCCTGAAAGTTCTGCAAGGAGCTCGGACACATCTTTCCTGACGTCATCACTCAAATCCTGGGAGGACTCTTTCGTAATGCAGCTAGCTTAAGATGTTCATGTCTCATAGGCAAATCTCCTATATGACTCTGTAAGAAAACTGAGGAACTCACTGGTTCACTGAGCTAGACTTTTTTGGTCTCTCATGAAGGCCCTTACATGAATAGCCGTTGTTCGCATCTCTACAGGTGAAATCATATAACAACTTTAGATTAAGTATTTACATTATTTTGTACACATTTCCCTTGCTCAAAGCCCTTACATGTTTGCATTGAATAATGGCTACTCAACTGGATCACTGCTAAGCAAAATCAAATGCTGGGGTACAGTTCTACACTGTGAACCAGGCCACTGCTTCTTCAGAAAGGTCAGTGGATTGGGACAATCACCAAAGTCTCCCTTCCCACACTGACACGCTCTGCAGTGCAAGAAAGAAACGTGGTGGAAGACTCAGAGTGTTTATCACATTTGTTCTACAGGGGATGTGCATTTAAGATGCAAAACCACCATTTTCTTCAGCAACAAATTCCATATACTAAACAAATCAGCACTTGGTCGAGGCAAAGAGCAGGAATTTCTGTGTGTGTGTGTGTGTGTGTGTGTGTGTATCCAGTGAGGATGTAAACCACAAAACACTTCATAGACTGGTAATTTGAAAACATTTATCAAAGTAATATATATTACATCACCATTCATCAGTTTGTCCTTTGGAGATTTTCCACAAATTTATATATAAAAATTTAAATACTTAGAGGCTTTTTACTCAAATACATTATTTTGCACATATTTATCATATCTCTTGTAAGGCAGACTGTACTAGATGCAAATGCAACACAGTATAACAAAAAGGCAAAATCAAGCAAAATAAACATACTTTTGATCTTTCAGACTGTATTAATAATCACTTCAGTGTTGTTCATAACATAGAAAAACAGAAGTCAACAAAGTGACCAAAGTGAATGTTTCCTGTGCAGCTGTAAGTCACCATGTAGCCATCATAAGTTATATTGCTGGGAGACACTAGACAATATTCTCCTTAGGGAAATGAATGGGACAATGTATTTAATAAAGCTTTCTATAAAAATATAACTGTGCTAACAGTGTTGAGTAACCAGTGACAGCTCAGTCCAGCATGTGAGATACAGGGAATAGACTGGACATATTTCTCTTAGGGAGAAACAGCCAAACACAATAGACAAAAGGCTCTGGAAACTAATGCCACCATTTCCTACTACCACATGAGTATTCTCCGGAGATGAGTGTAGGAGAAACTAGCAGAGTAGGCAATGCCATTAAAAGCTGACGAGATGAACACCATGTGGTGATTCCATGCAATGGATTAGCACTTATCCACAGAAGGGAAAGGAGTCCCGACATGTTACAGTATGAATTAACCTTGAAAAAGTATGAGTGAAATCTCAAAATACCTCAGTACATCAAACAGTGCTGTTTTGGTGGAAGTGTCGGCTTGTCCCCCTGAAAATGTGCCCTGAAATCAATCTCTTCTCCCTTGTCAGAGTATTTTAACAGAGCAAAAGAAGAAATCACTAAGGAAGCCTATCAAAATTCTGGGTTCAGGGCTGAGGAGAAGGTTGAATGCTCCTGTTGCAAGCATGAGGTCCTTCCTGGGTTCCCCTCCCCAAACAGACATTTTTTAAAAGATCCAGCATGGCGGATCACACTTGCAATCCCGGTGCTGGGGAGGTGGGGGCAGGCTGACTCTGTCTGCTTGATCTCCAGCTGTCAGGCAGGCCTTGAGTTTAGGACCTATGTGGAGGAAGTCGGCCACAAGGAGCGGTCCTTGAGATTCCTGGTTCGGACTCACTTCTTTTCTGCTCTCTGCTTCCTGATTGTGGATCCAGTGTGATCAGCTGCCTCTTGAGACTGCTGTCGTGACTTTCTGAAAAATCATGATGTCAGAGGCCTTCAAGTTATGAGCCAAAATAAGCCCTTCCCTGCCTGTTTCTTGTTGGGTATTTAATTCCAGCAACAAGAAAAGTAACCAACATGACATATTTCAGGGAAACCAATCTATAGGCCTGTTAGGTAACTCAAGTGATCTAGGGATAAAAACAAACCAAAAGAAAATATCTCTAAACTCTACTAAATGGAAGCTTCTTTATTGAGTCAGAAAAGAAATAAACTGAGTTAATAAGGTTAAAAATGTAAGAGTTCTGTAAGAAGATTACAAAGCACCTCTAACAAAAGATATGGAGGAAAGGATAGGAGAAATGAAGTAAAGAGGGAGGGAGAAGAGAGGAAAGATGGAAAGAAAAGGAGGGAGGAAGAAAGGGAGGAAGGAAGGAAGGAAGGAAGGGAGGGAGGAAGAAAGGGAGGAAGGAAGGAAGGGAGGGAGGGAGGGAGGAAGAAAGGGAGGGAGGGAGGGAGGGAGAAAGAAGGGCTAAATGCCAAAATTCTGCTGTTATCTTTTCTTCACTGTTTTTCATGTTTTAAATTTATTTTAAAAGATGGTGAGGGGGGTGTTCAAGACAGGGTTGTGCTGTAAAACAGCCCTAGTTGTCCTGGAACTAGCTCTGTAGATCATACTGGTCAAACTCACAGAGATCTGCCTCCCAAGTACTGGGGTTAAGTTGTGTGCCTCCTCCACCTGACTAAATTTTTATTTTTAGATTATGTGTATATGTGTATATGTATGTGTGTATGTATATGTATGTATGTAAATCTGTGTATGAGAGTACAAGGCCTGTGGAGGCCTGAAGACAATATCAGATCCCCTGGGACTGGAATTATAGGCAGCTAGGAGCTCCTGGATGTGGGAACTGGGAACCAAACTCTGATTCTCTGCAATAGCAGCAAGCCTTCCTAACCATTAGCTAGTCCCAGATCCTGGGATTCTAGTATAATATTCAATCACACCAAATTATTCTAAAGCTGGAATTGAAGGACTAAAAGCCCAACCTTGTTTTGACTGACGATACTTTGGGACTAAGAATAGCTCTCCTTTTTCAGTAAAACGCTATCAGTTTACAATGAACAGCTAATTGGGGTCACGTGGGAGTGTGTTTAGAAGTGCCTTTTGGTCAAGGCACTACTTGTGCGTTGTCTGGAAGTCTGTCTCAAGAATCTGACAATCCAAAAGGAGTACCCTCACCCTGCCACAATTGTTCAGTTACACCATCTGGCTTATATAGCCAGAAGAAAATTTGGCATTCACATTTGCCGGAATGACCACTAGTGTGAAAAACATCTTATTTTTTCTTGGCCAGGAACAAAGTGACAAGTGACTTCAAAGTGTAAATACATCAGTACCACAAAGTGAAGACTTTATACTTCACAAAACAAATGACTTGGAGGAAGAAGGTTTTTCCTTCAAAAGTACTCTGTTAAAATAAGATGGAAAGAGTACTTGGATGTTTTCAGATATCTCAGACCATGTTCTACCAGTAAAAAGTACTTGCGTTTGTCGCTGCATATCCTCTCAATCCTCCGTTGTATGAAATAACCTGAGCAGGAAAAGAACACCAAGTAGTACTAGTAAAAAGGGGCTATAGTGCAGTAAGAAAAAAAAATGTTAGATTGCAGCGGTTTAACCCGACAGACATATATTTTACTCACTTCAGTAAAGCAGCTACTGGGCTTTCAGCTTCTCAGTAGGAGAGCAAACTTCTCCCGTATGGCACTTCAGATGCCAAACTTAAGGGAGCAGGGCCCTGTTTGAGTTACCTATATGAGGGAGTATCTTGAGCTGGACGATTAAAGGTTTAAAGTGGGACAGGTGAAGTTCCTCGAGCTTGGCAGCTGTGGGAGTTATAAGAATTACTCTAAGGGGGCCCTGCCATTTAGGGGAAAGGGATGAGGGGCATTGATCTGAGGGAGAGAAAATAGTACCCGATCTCCTGTTTTAATTGGTGGTGGGCATGAATTGGTACATGGTTAAGGTAATGAGTGGTTGGTAAAATACCATAATACGGAGCAAAGATGGGATAACAGAGGAGTAAGCAGGTGATCAGGAAGGGGAGATGTTTTAGGTGAGAGGCTGGGGGTTAAAACTGGCCAACCATACATGAGCTCAAAGGTCAAGATGAAAAGGGGCTTTTGGAGGGAGAGTCCTAAGCCTAAGAAGGACCAGAGGCAAAAGTTTTACCCAGTCGAGGTGAAGCTCCTGTGACATCTTAACAAGAACATTTTTTAAGGAATGGTGAGTTCATTCTACCTTCCCTGAAGACAGAGTGTGGTATGGAATATGAAAATGCCAGAGAATGTTAAGAGCCTTAGATAAAGTTTGAAAGATCTGGGAGGTAAACTCTGGGTCATTATCCAACTGAAGAGAGGTTGGGATTCCAAACTGGGGGATACTTTCTCAAAGAAGAACATCGGAAACTGTCTGGGCCCTCTTGTTAGTGGTGTGAAATGCTTCAATCCACCTAGACATTGTGTCCACCAAGACCAGGAGATATTTAACTCTTCTGACCATGGGCATATGAGTAAAATCCAGCCGCCAGTCAGTTCCTGGAAGGGAGCCCCTGTCCTGGTGGGTGGGAAAAGGGAAGGAAGCTACGGTATGAGGTTTTGGGATCTGACTTTTGGCAGATTTTACAAGAGGCAGTGATAGCTTTTAAGAAGTCTAAGTCCTCAGGGGTGGGTTGGAGATGAGCCTTGACAAAATGAAACAGAGCTTTGCTATTAGGATGAAAGAGCTGATGTAGGACAGGATTGCTGGGTATCAGGGGGTGTCTGTGAGAATGCGGGCTATACTGTATGAACCCCCTGAGGTGATCGAGGTAGGTTTGGGCTCTGGAATGCTGTTCTAGCTGCTTGACCAGCCTGATGAAGGCAAAGGTATTTTGAGATTGAGAGCTGAGAGGAATAGAGAAAAAAAGCACCCTTAAGATCTAGAACTGAGAAGTGGGAGGCTCCTGGGGGGTAGTGGAAAGAAGTGTAAGGATTTGGCACTACAGGATGAAGAGGGACCACTGCGGAGTCAATGAGCCGGAGGTCTTGAACCAAGTGATTGGTTCCATTTGGTTTTTTAACAGCAAGTATAGGTGAGTTAAAGGGAGAAGAGGTGGGGTGAAGTAGCTTTTTTCTTTGAAGGTCAGAGATAATAGGCTTAAGTCCCCTAAGGCTCTGGAGAGAGAGGGGGTACTGAGCTTGGGTAATGTACTTAGTAGGGTCTTGTAATTGGATAACAATAGGGGAATGGTGTTTAGCAACAGAGGGGTTTTGGGTGTCCCAGACTTTAAGGGTCACCTGAGAGGCTGGTAGAGGAAAGACACATTGGAGCTGGGAGGTTGGGAGCCTAGAAGGAGGAGGAGGGGAGCTGCTGGCGAATCTGGGGTAAGGCGAATCGAAGGAGCAAATGAAATGGAAGCTCCTACTTTTGCTAAAAAAAAATCTCTTCCCATAGGAGATACCAGGCAGGTCGGCATGAATGAAAATGAATGAGTGAGATAAATACCCCTAGAAACACAGCTAAGTGGTAGGGTCTGCTGAGGTAGATAAGGCTGTTCCCCCTACTCCAACAATAGGGAAACTAGAGAGAGAGGGGTAGGCCCCCAGAATTCCCTCAGTACCGAGTATGTGACTCTGGCGTCTAAGAGAAAGGAGCTGGACCATTCTGATTTTGTGATGTTGACCTGTGGCTCCTTGTTACAGATGACGGTTTTGTCGGGTCAAATATTGGACGCTGAAGTCCAGTCACCGAGGAGGAGTCACCCAAGAGGCCACTCTCACACCGCAGTTGATGTAAAAGCACGAGGATTTAATTAATTCTGTCACGACAGGGTCTTTCAGCATTTGAGAAGCCAAAAAGACCCCGAATAGCTAGTACAGGCTATTTTTTTAAATAGAAATAGAAGGGGAAATAAGGGAGGAAACCCTGGGGTTATTTTTCAACTATTATGATTAGCTTATTCAAAGGGTTACTGGACTGAGCCATGGTGGGAGAGTGGTTGCCAGATCAGGTGGGGTAAGGGGGAACATCTGTGGGTTACTTTGACCACTTCTCAGGGACTGAGTCAAAACATCAAGAACTGAGTCAACACCTAAGAGTTATCTTGCCCCTATTCCAATAACTGAGTTCTATTTGGAGAACATTCACAAGAACTCAGGGAAATAGAAAGTTCCCGACATTTCAGTACATGCATGTATAGTTGTGAGATCCTTGGTTCCCAGGGGAGGGGGGAGCACTGCTGCTGAGAGGCCTCAGAAATGGCCTCAGAGTTGTCAGAAATAGCTTTAGAGTTATCCTAGAGTTTTACAAAAGGAGCCTGGGCAGCCTCACTCGTCGATGGCCAGACCTAGAAGATCAACTTGGGAATTTTCTGGGTTTGATTTCTCCATGCCATGATGTGCACAAGAATAATCAACTGCCCAATGTCCTTCCCTATGGCATATTGGACAAGGTCTCGTGGGACCAAGATGAGGATTAGGGCATGCTCAGACCCAGTGACCAGTTCTACCACATTTAAAACACGGGCCTGGTGGTTCTTGAGACCCAGGGGGCCATGGGAGCCACACAGACAGCACAGAAGGCACGGATCAGGTGGTCTGTCGCCTCGGCTGGTTGTAGGGCCATGGCTAGGACATGACAGTGGTTGAGGGCTTTGTCACTCCTCGCATGGTACACTTAAAAGCCAACTCTAAGACTTCTGCCTGCCGGGTGAAGGGGCCTTCCTCCAAAGTCTAAGTTTAGCCTTAATGTCAGGGTAGCACTGAGAAAAAAAAATGAGTCATGAGTAACTGTCTGCCTTCCATGGTTTCTGAATCTAAGTTAGTATATTGTAACAGAGCTTTAGTGAGGCGTTCCAAAAATGCAGAAGGATTTTCCTTTGTATCTTTTTTAAAATATTTATTTATTTATTTATTATGTATACAATATTCTGTCTACATGTATGCCTGTAGGCCAGAAGATGGCAACAGACCTCATTACAGATGGTTGTGAGCCACCATGTGGTTGCAGGGAATTGAACTCAGGACCTTTGGAAGAGCAGCCAGTGCTCTTAACCTCTGAGCCATCTCTCCAGCCCCTTCCTTTGTATCTTGAATGACCTCTGAGAGCTTATTATAGCTTACTGGCTTGAGGGAAGCCTTAAGGAGACCTGCCAGCAGGCAAGTCACAAACTGGTCCCTAGCCGAAATTCCACACGGAGAGTTATAGTCCCAGTGTGGTTCTCCCTCGGGGACCGCCTCTGCCCCTGGGAGCTGTGTTGCACGTGTTTGGTGATCCTCATCTGCATGAAGTCTGGCCTGCTCCCAAACTCGCCTGCGCTCCTCAGGAAGTAGGTTATTAGATAGAATCATATAGATACCATGAAAGGTGAGATTATAAGACTGGGTAATATATTGGAATTGCTTTATGGAAGTGTTAGAATTAGAAGTATAGGACCCCAATTTTTTTATATATGGAAGAGTTCTGAGAGGGAGAAAGGAACATGTACCCTAACCCATCCTTCTATGCCGGGCACCTCTCACAACAGGAGAATTGCAAATGTCTTGGTTTGGTCAGGGTTGGGTTCCATAGCAGCACGTGAGCATTTGAGAGGAGGGGTAAAGGTGGGTGCCAGAGCTGGGCTGCTGCGGCCAGGCACCAGAGAGGAGGAATGGTCCAGCAGGGCTGATAGAGTAGTTAGTGGAGGAAGAGAGAGAGTTGAAGGGTGAGGGGAGGGAGGTGGCGAGGCAGCAGAAAGTAAAGGAGAAGTATCTGTCTGCTGAGGTCAGGAAGGAGTGGATTCCTTAGAGGGATCCAGAGCAGGAGCTGAAGGAATGGGGGTAGGAGGTGGAGGAAGGAACAGGGTAGTTGCCCGCTGAGGTTGAAAAGGTGGGGGTTCATTAGCTGGGTCCAGAGCAGAAGTATAGTGTTCTTCTGGCTGAGATGGCATAGTCAGGAGCATGTGAGCAGGCAAACATCTTGCAAGGACAGAGAGCATAGGCTTAGATCTTACATAGTAAAAGCCTTGGATATAAGGAAACTCCTTCCATCTGCCTGTGCACTGACAGTAGTTAGAAAGCTCCTGTAGAATATCGGGATCAAAGGTGGCATTAGGCGGCCACTTTAAATTATTATCTAAATAGTAAAGAGGCCATTTTTTTTTTTTAAACAAAGATGGACAAGTGTGGGAATCTGTAAGTAGGGCATTAAGGCATGGGGTCTCAGAGCATCTAAAAGGCATCCCAGGGGTCTTGGATGGCTTGCTACCCATAGCTAAAACTGTAAAAACCCGTGAAAACAGCGACACCACAAGGCCTATAGTGGGCCATCTCCCCTCTATAGGCAGGGTGTGAAATGGTGGTGAACACTTCAGGGCCTGTAGGAGAGCGTCCTCTGCCTCCAGGCATTAAACACCCATTAAACACCCCTTAAACACCCATTAAACTCCTGTTAAAGCCTGACAAGCTCTGGTTGGGGTGACTCCGAAGCCACAGCGGGGACCACTGACGAAAAGAAAAGAAAGAGGGGAGAAAGAAAAACATGAGGGACCTTGGGTCCTCGGTCATGGGAGGACTGACCCTGGTAGTCCAAACACAATTTTAGCTAAGGGAAGCAATCCAGAGATGAATGTCAGCGAAGGGCTCAATCCCCCATTTCTAGGAACACCAGAAGATTGCAGACAGCTCAACAGTCAATTCCTCAGGTTTAAAGAAGTGGTTAAGCTGACCAGAATGGGGAAAACTCACCAACTGAAGCCGGTGGTATGCATAGAAATTGTGTTCAGGCAGATGGAACACGTGGTTGTTGTGGAAAAAATAGCCAGCTCTGGATCCCAACCCTGGGAGAGGAGCTCAGGTGAGAGAGTCTCCCGAGTCTCATGGCACCAATGAAATTACCTGACACAGTGAGAAGGAAACACGGAACACGCAACAAACCCACATAGGGGTTTATTAGAGGGGGCGTGTGCAGGCCTGGGGAAGTCAGTGTGCAGAGAGAGAGCGCTGAAGATGGTGCATCCAGATTTTAAAGGCCGCCTAGCACATGCACACAGGGGGATGATATGGCTGTGTCATACGCAGATGACGGTGCTCATGCATGCATACATGCAAGAGCTCATGCAGCTGCATCACATGTAGATGATGCAACCATGCTACATATGAGTCACACGGGGTCCATTAGGCACTTCTGCCTGAGTGCTTGTCCACACACGCGTGGTCCCGGAATCAGTAAGTGTCAGCCATGTTGCGTGGCTGAATCATTACAATGGCTACTCGTGATTACCTAGTTCAGAAAGGATACTTGTTACATCCAGTTATGTTCTCCTGGTATCAGCAACTCTCACAGTCAAGTCTAGATGAGAGCTATCAGCCAACATGATTTCCACTAAGATGATCGTTTCTCTACAATGAATATAGTAGAGAAGTATAGAAACAAGCTGGGAGACTCCTACATCCATATTGTCTAAGGCAGAGTTTCCACTGGTAAAGAACTTTTATCAAAAGAAAGTAATGTTATGTACTACCTTTAAAATTTGAATTTTAAACCAGGCAGTGGTGGTGCATGCCTTTAATCACAGCACTTGGGAAGCAGAGGTAGGTGGGTCTCTCTGAGTTCAAGGCCAGCCTGGTCTGCAAAAGCTAGTTCTAGGACAGGCTCCAAAGCTACAGAGAAACCATGTCTCAAAAAACAACAACAAAAACAATTAATTTTAAGGGACTGGAGAGATGGCTTGGTGGTTAAGAGCACTGGCTGCTCTTCCAGAGGTCCTGAGTTCAATTACCAGCAACCACACTGTGGCTCACAACCATCATTCTAATGCCTTCTTTTGGTGTGCAGGCATATTTGTAGACAGAACACTCATACCTTAAAAGTAAATAAATAGATAATTTTTTAAGAAATTGGATTTTAAAAGGAAATCAAGTAAATGGAGAGGTATTCCATATTCATGGATAGGTAGACACAAATTAGTCAGTGTGTTATTTCTTCACAACTTGGTTCTGGATTCAGTGCAACCCTAGTCAAAATCTCGAAGTTTACTTGTGGAATAACAGCTGACCCTAGAGTAATGCATAGAAGCAGATGAACTTGAAAGGACAGCACAACACTGAGGGAGAAATGCTAGACAAAGAGCAAAGATAAAGGGTTAAGAAAAAGATCATTTTTCACAAGTGGTGCTAGAACTAGATATCCTTATACCTCCAAAAGGAAAATAAACCTAGACACAGGTCTTATATCTTTCACAAAAATTACTCAAAATTGTTCATATATCAAAATTTAAAACACAACACTATAAATTGTTGTGGAATAATCCTCTTGTGTACTGCAAAGATTTGTCACTGAAATTGGTTTAATAAAACACTGATTGGCCAATAGCCAGGCAGAAAGTATAGGCGGGGCAACCAAACTAAGTATGATGGGAAGGAGAGGGGTGAAGTCAGAGAGCTGCTGGCTAACACAGAGAAGCAAGCCATACCGAGAAAAGGCACCAAACCACATGGCTAAACATAGAATTATGGGTTAATTTAAGTATAAGAATTAGCTAATAACAAGCTTGCACTATCAGCCAAGCATTTATAATTAATTTAAGCCTTTGTGTGTTAATTTGGGAAGCAGCCCAGGTATTTGGAAGTAGTTGGGACAGGAAACAATAAGTCTCCAGAAGTTAAGATAAGAAATGCTAGATGACCTTGACCATAGTGCTGTTTATACAAAAGCAAAAGCAAATCTATGAAAAGCAATGGACAAGCTAGTCTTCATCAAAATGAACATTTAAATACAGTGAGAGGAGAGACAGCAGAAAGTATTCTTTTCTGCAGTGCTGGTGATTGAACCCAGGGCTCTGAAATGCTCTATCATGGAGCCGGAGCCGCATCTTAGCTCCATCAAAATCTACACATGATTAGTGATTATTATGGAGACTATACAAATACATCTTATCTTTGCTGAGGTGGGGGTGCTGGAGATGGCAAGGAACTCAGAAACTCAATAATAAGAAAACAAACCAAATGGGCTGGGTGGTGGTGGCCCACAACCCTTAATGCCAGCACTTGGGAGGCAGAAGCAGGTGGATCTCTGTGAGTTTGAGGCCAGCCTGGTCTACAGAGTGAGTTCCAGGACAGCCAAAGATACATAGAGAAACCCTGTCTTGACAAAACCAAAAAATAAAAACAAAAACAAAAAAAACAAAAGAAAAATAAAACAAACCAAAGAAGTTAGCTGATACCTCATCAAAGAGAATATGTACCCATAAAAAATTTCTTCCACATTGTAAGACGAAATGTAAATTAAAAAAACAGTAACATGCCATCGCTGATGTATCTGACATTCCAAACAATGACAATGACAAATGTTAACAGAGCAGCAGAACAGAGTAACACTTCAGGTTAGGATGTAAAATGACATGACAGTCATTTGGGGGACAATTTGATGACATGTCAAAATCCATATATACTCATCACATGACCCCATGATTGTGAGGCCTGGAATTTTCCCAAAAGATCCAAAAATGCAAGTTCACACAGATCTCCACAGCTTTGCTCATAATCACCAAAACGTGGAAGCAATCTTCAGGGGATGAATTAATAAACTGCCATATAACCAGACAATGGAATATTATTCAGTACTAAAACAAAAAAGGTCTTGAACTATAATGAAGGAACACTAACTTTACTTATTACTGAAAGCAAGAAGCCAATCTGATAGAGTTAGAGAAATACTTCATTTGGTAAAGTTTTCGGTACCTAAGCTTGAGAATCTGAGTTCAGATCCCAACATCAAGGTAAAAACCTCTTCCAGCATGGGGTGTGAGCCTGTAATCTTGGTGTTGAGGATGTTCAGACAGAGAATCCTTGGAGCTCACTAGGTGAATCTTGGTAAGCTCCAAACAGTGAGAAACACTGCATCAAACTAAGGTGAGCCATGATAGAGGACAACACCTAACTTCACCTTTTGGCCTCCACATGCACCCACACTCAAACATGTACATACTCACAAACGTGTGCACATGAGTAACATACACACACACACACACACACACACGGGTCGGGAGGACGGGGAAGAAAGTCAATCTAAAATGGGCATGGGCTGTATAATTTCCAACTACTTGGCGTACCAGGAAAGGAAAATCTGTGAATCCAGCAGAAAGCTCTCTGGCTGCCAAGGGTAGGTAAGGTGGGGTGGACTGCTAGCTGACTAGGGAATACAGGGATTCCCAGCACCGTGAAAATGCTTCCAAAGGAGCTGTAATGGCAGATACAAGTCATCAGACATTTGCCCTAGTCCAGAGACTATAAGCACTAACAGCAAACTCCAATATAAACTGTGGATTTTGGACGCTCATGATGTGTCAATTAAGTTCACTGACTGAACCTCTGTCCAAACCTGGCAGGGGATGTAACAACTAACATATCAAAGAAGAGTCCGTAGGCTGGAAGATGTGAGACCTGTGATCGACAGAACTTCCAGGCAGTGTATTAGGAGGAGCATCCCGATGGCCCTCACTGAGGACAGGACGGAATTCTGTGGGCCTTGTTTCCCAGGACCAAGTTTGGCGTAGGGGAGAGATCAGGCTTCAAAGGCTGCTGAGTGGCCTGCTAGCTAAGGCTTGACTGTCAGGGGAGAGTTGGATTTCCACTCCCCATTATCATGGGTTTTTTGCATATTGTAACACAAAGGCTTCAGAACAATGGTGGCATTGATTGCTGACAAGGAACATTCACAGGCAAGCAAATACATTCCGTCTGAAGGAATTTTAGTTTTCCAACGACAACACCACCGGCAGCATTATATTTAACGGATTCCAAAATTTTATATTTGCTGCCATGCGTCTTGATGTTTAGGAAGTACAGTCCAGAGATTTCCACCACTCTTGCTCCACTTTTCCCATGATTAGTTCAGTTACCTAGCGATGACAGAGGCAGCCTTTCACACTGACATCACGTACTACCCATTCCACCCCTGAACTGAGGAAGAGAAACCTACTGCAGGCCGCAAACTCTAAACACTGTCTCCACTGACATTCCATTAGCGGTATTTCCTTTCCCTGCTCAACAGTGCAGTCACAATAATAGTGTATATAATTCGTACTGGATATTTAATCCACATTAATATTTTTTAGACACGAATTAACAAGAGGAACACAAACAGCAGCACTGGGGAGATGCTGTAGTCTGAGTGAGCATGATCCTTGTAATGGTAAAAATAAAATGCAGCAGGTCCCCTAGCGGTGGCAGTGGGTAGCGGGTCCTGAGACCACAAAGGCAGCCAGGCCCCAAGCAGAGAGCCGCAAGGTGGGTGAGAGACCTAGACCGGTAGGCACGTCATGCAGAGTGGGGTTGGATATTTATTTAGTGGGTTATGGAAGGGAAGGAGAGAGAGAGAGAGAGAGAGAGGAGAGAGAGGAGAGAGAGAAGGAGAACCAGAGGGGGAAAGGAGTGGGAAGAAGGGAGCGAGGCACATGCTCCCTCTCTGAGAGAGAGAAGGAAAGGAAGGGCTGCAGGCAAGAAGGAAGACCTGCCTGCCTCTGTTCTGTGGTGGATGGGGGAGGGAATGGGTGGGGCTTGTCTCTTAAAGGGACAGGACAGACCATTACAGTCCCCATAGGCTCAGACATTTGCTTGGTCACTAGGGGGTGAAACTATATTTGTCTTAGTTAGGGTTTCTATAGCTGTGAATAGGCACCATGACCATGGCAACTCGTATAAAGGAAAACATTTAATTGGGGTTTAGTGATTATCACCGTGGAGGGATGTGGCAGTGTGCAGACAGACATAGTGCCGGAGAAGGAGCTGAGTCAAAACTAAAACAAGAGTTTAGTTAGTTAATAGGCAGACCACCGTGTGCTAACCATGCTGCCCGTCTGAGTGACTGGCCCTTACCATCAAGCCTGTAGGAGGACTCTGTTTCCACAAAACTGCCGACAGGTGCAGTTCTTAGAGCAGATCCCCTCATTTAGAGATGGACGACTGTAATTATTCCAGCAGCTGACCACATCTACTGGAAATCCGCAGAGACTCTGACCTCGAGTGCCATGATGTAATCATCAGAGCGCCTTGTAGTGAAGACACTGGGCAGGGATGCTGAGTGTAGGGGCCAATGGTAGCTTTCTCCTCAATAACCCAAGACTTGATTCACATTTGCCAGACTGCTGAAGCATCAGTGTGCAGTCCTGGAGTCTCGGGTACCCTGAGGAGGAAGGATATTGAACTACGAGGGAAAGACGGCTTTCGATGAGGCTCCACTACAGCAGCTGACTGGGAGGACCTTCGTCCTGTCTCTCACAGTTCCTATTTGTCTTTCATCACACAAACTTCCTGACTTCCTTAAGAATTTTTGGTGTCTTTGTTGCTTCTACTTTTGTTGTTGTTGTTGTTTGTTTGTTGTTTTTGAGAGCAGGTCTCACCCTGTAGCCCAGACTGGCCTAGAACTCGTTATATAGCCTAGTCTGGCCTCCAATTTTGGATAATCCTCCTGCTTCAGCCTCTCTAGTTCTTGGAATTACGGGAGTGAGCACCACACAGGGCTCCCTCCCTTCAGAAAATATTTAAGTCTGGCAATCCCCAGCTTAACTAAAGGGTTTGAAAGTTAATTCTATTGGGTCTGACTTCAGGGAGTTTACAGGCTAGCTGAGGAGGTGGTTGCAGAGGAGGAAGAATCCAAGTATGTTTGGGGATAAGGTTTATGGAACGTGGCGAGAGATCGCTTTCTAGAGGCAAATCCCTTGAGGCAGCCTGTCTTTCTGACTGAAACAGGTTTTGCAGGAGTCCACACATGTGGCAAGAGAACAGCCCACCAGGCACTACCCGTGGAGGTGTGAGTGGCAAGACTGTTAGGAAACCTCTGTCCTCACTGCTCCACAGAAGCACGGGACAGAAGACCAGAGCATGGGAGCTGCAGGCGCATGCGTGTTAAACTGCACCACTGCAGGCAGTGCGAGGGCCTTGGACAGCCTGAAGAGGGCTGGTTAGGGTGGGACGGGCTCAGAGAAAAACAGGAAGTAGTGTGACAGCGCTAGGGAATTCGGGAGTGGCTGGGAGCCACTATCATTACCTCTGAGGTGTGTAATCACCTAGCTGAGGGCAGGGTCTGAGAGTTGTCCAGCTTGGCATCTTCTGACCTTGCACTAGAGACAGTTGAAGACAAAGGAGTCACTGTGAGAATTCATATTAACCAGCTTGTATTTGTTGCTCTGCGTGACTCTGGGAAGGGTCCCCTGCCTCTCCTTGCCTCTATTTTTTTTTCCATTCTTTCCTTTTTCTTTAACAGTAACATTTATTTCCTTGAATGCCATCATCAATATTCAAAGATTGCATTTCCCTTAAAACAATTAGACCTCAACCTTCCTGGTGCTGCGACCCTTTAATATAGTTCCTCATGTGTGATGACTCCCCCAACCATAAAATTATTTTCTTTGCTACTTCTTAACTGTAATTTTGATAGTTATGACTTATAATGTAAATATCTACAATGCAGGATATCTGACATATGACCCCTGTGAAAAGGTTATTCGAACCCCCAAAGGGTTGCGACTCACAGGTTGAGAACTACTGAGAACTCCTGGTTTTGATATTCTCCAGTACTCATGAACTTTGTGTTTATCTTTATCCTCCTTCTGTAGTAGTTGCCAGGGACAGAAGTGCATCGTGGGCAAGATCCTTCTGAATATCCATGTTTAAGAGATCTTGCCCACCAACGGTAGTGAATACTTCACCCGATTGCATCAACATGTAATTTCTGGAGGTGATTCACAGCAGGTGGGGACAAGAACTGGAAGTTCAGACGCTGGGCAGGGGCTGCTATGGTTTGTATGTTTGGCTCCTCTTAAATTCATGATTTGGAACATAGTTGCCAAAGTGACAGCATTCAGGGTGGGCTCCTGCCGTGGTAACCCCGAGGACAGAGCATGGTGAAGAGGCAAATACCCTTAATAAGATTTGAGCGGTTCTTCCTTTCACACTGACATTCTGTCTGGACGGCCACATCCTGACAACAGACTGGGCCCTCACCAGCCCCCTAAAACCTGTGCCCTGATCTTGGACTTGCAGCTTCCAGAGCTATGAGGAATAGATGTAGTGGGGGAGCTGCGGGCTGCGTTCCTGCCACCAGATCCCGGCCGCCTGGCTAGCTCATGCCCTGAAATAGCAACACACAAACTGTATTCATATAAACACTGCTTGGCCCATTTCTATTAATGTGTGTAGCACCACAAGGTGGTGACTTACCAGGGAGATTCTAGCCTACGTCCATCTTGGGTCGGAGCTTCATTGCATCTGCCTCAGAGAGGAGAGCTATGGCATCTGAGCTCACTTCCTCTTCCTCCCAGCATTCTGTTCTGTTTACTCCACCCACCTATGTTCTAACCTATCAGGCCAAGCAGTTTCTTTATTACTTAACCAATGACCTTCCTCCATCAAATAAACATTTTCATTATCGTGTTATTTTATTTGTATAGGTCTTTTCTCTGCATGGGTGTACTTGTATCACATGAACACAGTGCCTACATAAGCCACAAGAGGGTATGGGATCCCCTGGAGCTGTAGTTACAGATGGTTGTAAGCTGTCCCAGGACTCAGACCCTAGTCCTCTGGAGGAGCAGCCAGCGCTCTTCACTGCTGAGCCATTTCTCCAGCTCAGAGAAACAGACGTTGTTTTTCTTGTAAATTACTTAGTGTGAGCCATTTTGTTATAGCAGCACAACTAGCCTAGAGTTCGCCAGGAAAGATTCTAATGACACACTCTGCCTGGCACACCCCACCCTCAGTGTACCTCACATCTTGACTCCACAAACTGCCATCCTTGTGCTGGCTTTAAGTATTATCTGTGAAATGTATCATCACTGAACAGCAAACACCAAAGATTAGGTTCTTCTAAACTAATCATGGATGATCTCTGGTCAAATAAGGTTGCTGAAATTTTATTTTACAATTTACAAATGCCCAAATCTCTGCATTTTTGTCCTTTGACATTCATTTAGTACTTCCAAGTTTAAACAAGTGATAATGGCTCTGTGGAGCTGGTAATTGCTTCTTTCTGATACTCTGCCAGGAGTTAATTTACATACTTAATTATTAAATCTATTTTAAGGGGGCTTTGGTGTAATGTAAGTTAACTTGTTTTCAATACTGCTAGCATTCAGAAATAAATTCAGAAGGGACCCTACTTCTCTACAAGGTGGATAATTTGCATGTTTTGTAAATTGCTTAGTGTGGCAGAAATGTTCAGTAATCTAACCCTAAGAAAAAGAAGTTCCCGTGCCCACTCCACCTCTCCCCTGGAAAATGTCTGAAGTGTGGCAGTGACATTTCTAAATTTTTTTTGAAGGTATACTTCGGGGGAGAGTTTTTTGAAATCTAGTCTTTGTGAAACAGATGACTACTTCATCAGAAAATGTGGTCTACTTTAAAAGCCTGTGGAGCATGCTTAAAGTGTCGATGTTAGCTACTGGGGACAAATTATATTCAGTGGAAGTTTGAGAAAAGCCACAAGGTGCATAAGATGGATATATTCACTGTGATTACTCTCTTTAGGAGCTAGAAAATAACTACTTAGGGAGGCTATGACTGAGAGTAATTGCTGTTTGATGGAGAAAAACTGGGGGAAATAATTATAAGAGTGAAGAAGATATTTCCAAACCATCTGTCATTTAAAAATAAGAAACAAAAAAGGGAAACATAGTATTCTTTTTTCAGAAAGCCCTAGAAGCCGTTACAAAAGGCAACATTCTGATGGTGTGCACAGAATAAGGAGGCTGATGTAGGGATGCCCCACGCCAAAGTATGTGACGGCATTTACAGGACATCTGAGACCGTGGTGTGATGATACCCACACTCCAGGTGGGCATTGCTGTTTCTCATTTGCCTTTATTTGGCACTTCTACATAGTCAAAGGTAAAGAACACATCCAAATGAAATGTCAGTAATTGGAAGCAGGAGTCACCAACAGAAAGATATGTCCTCCTATCAGGGTAAAGGTACACAAAAGATAGCATTAGGGGAGTCAGTCTTTATCACCTGCCATTTCCCACCATGCTTAATGCACGTCATCTTAAGTAGTGAGGTAGTGAAGGTCTACAGGCTTCACTCAGATAATATCTGATTGGCAGTCTCTTCTTTGGGGGCAGGCGTGTGGAAGTCTATGGGTAACAGCTTCTGAGTTATCCAGGTTTGCCTTACGGAAGATCACATATGGCAGAAAGGAACAGGAGAACTGTCCGGTGTCTTTCAACCATAGAGTCAGTGCCAGATAAAAACAGAGGGCTGAGGAACTGAAAGCAGTCCCTGCCTCTGGGATTCTAGTATTCCATTCATGTCCCTGATAGCGCTTTCCCTTTCCTCTCTGACCTGAGCACTGGAGGCTCTGTGAGACTCCTCTTTGATGCAGCCACTGATACTAGCCTTGGCCTGCCAAGCACTGCCACGGGAACTACTGCTTTTTGGAATCAGAGGAGAGGTCTGGAGAATACATGTTCTGTGCGAAGGGTTTGTATGTATGTTGCTTTTACTTTTTTTGAATTTGTATTCCCTTTGTGTTTTTGTTTTTGTTTTTAACCCCCCTGGCATTGCTTGATGTCCTAAGGGGATATTGCAGACATCATAGAGCCGTCCCCTTTGTCAGGACGTTCCTCTGAATCTATGTTCCCCTATGCATAGCTTCTAATGAATCCATGGCTTTAGGAATGGGTTAGACAGCTCTTTCAGTCTCCCACTGAAGATGGAAGTTACAAAATCATCCCACTCTAGCTCATAGTTGCATATAATAAAGGATAATGTATTTAGGGGTGGACTCACAGATCACAGGCTTCTGCACTAACAGGGAATAGGACCAAATCCAGAAGCCTGGAGAGAAAGAGTGAGCGTGCTTTACATAGGCATTTATAGTTTAAGAGGCCATGCCCAAGTGAGATGGTATCTTAAATGCTACTGCCTGAAGGATTTCCTACAGCACCCCCTTTTGTTTAAATAAAAGAGTTCTAAGCCTAATACAAAACTATTTGTAAGAACAAATATCAAGCATAAAAATTAGAATTACAACCAGTATAAACAACATTAAGCAAAGAATATATACTAAATGTTTCAATAATATTCTATCCTAAGTCTTGTATTAGAAATGTCATTGCTAAATCATAAGAGGAAAGTAACTACAACTATCTAATCTCCAACCCCATCAAAGTCCTGAGAAGGGAGACAATATTATTTGAGTAGGCAGGAAGGAAGAGCGATAAAGCAGTTTCCAAAATGTGCAATAACTGACGAGAAACTGGCTACCTATTGCATTTGCAATGTTGAAGCAACCAACTTTGGCTAAGGCCTAGAGTAACTGACAGACCATTTTCCGAGGCAGGAGAATTTTCAGAACCATCTTACCCTGTCTTGTCAAGGTTTGGCAGTCTTTTTTCTTGTATCCTTTTTGTCCTGTCTGGACATCCTGCATTTTGTCAGTGGTCAAGGCATGGGCAGTTCATTGTGCAAAGGCCAGTTTTGCCAAGAAGAAAACAAGTTCCAAGTGGAGTGTCTTCAGTGCTCAGCATTCTCTCGGGAATAGATCAGTGCTGCCAGGAGCAATTGTGTCTCACGTCAACAGAACCCTAAGTTATTTAAATGCCTTATTTTACAGTTCTTTGAAGTGGTTGAAGATTACCTATCTATGCAGAATACAATCTCTATGTATCTAAAGAACCTGATTAGTTTAACTATAAGTATGACAAACATGAATGACTATCGACCTGTAATACTCAATACCTATATAACTTAAAGACTAAGACTTCATATTAGAATATTAAACAATCTTTAAACAACTGTGCAGAAATTGAGTACAATGACCTCAAAATGTAAACAATGTACAAGTATCTTGATCAGAGGTAGAAATATATAATGCAATATGATAAATATATCATAAAATTGCATCAATATACAAAATGTCGTAAGCAGAGGTAGAAGCATGCACACAATATGACAAAATAACTTTGCATAGGTGTACAAATATTGTAAACAAATAGAAGCATATTCAATATGACAAATATAATTTGAATTTGTGTCAATATACAAGAATCTATACCAATATAAATTGCCTATAAATAATAGCCCACATTCACTCTATTACTCACTATTGTTATTAGTATGAGTAAACTCACACTAAACTACCTATTATCTCATCCAATTTCCTTTTTTTTTCAAAGAGATCCTGAGCCTACATAATTTCTACCCAGCCCCCAACCCCATACCAGTTGTAATCACACCCTAAATGATGTCCCTAACCCTGAGGACAAATTTTGTTAGGAGAAGGGACGTCGTCTTCCCTCCCCTAACTTCCAGTTGTCATGGGGGTGATGTTCTTTTTATGGGATCCTGTAAAAGTAAAATGATAACTAAGTTTCAAGATTACTGTCTGGTATAACTGTAAACAGTCTCTGAATAGTCAATAGGATTTTTCTGAGGTTCCTATTTGAAATTCCGGCCAGAACATTGTAAGAAGGTGCACTTCTTCAGCTAACAAAGTTGGAACCATCTTGAGCAGCTGGTACCCAAAACCGATCTATCAGCATCATGACACCATATCAACAGGTGGAGTCATTGTTGTGGGGCCCTATCTTCTTCCTGGAAACTTCAAAGATTACTGCAAGAAAATGTATCGTTCATTGTGGAAAACTTAAACATTATTTATATAGACATATATTCAAGAAAGATACAATATAGACAAAATAGGTATGGAGAAAAGTAAAATTTTCCTAAGATCTTTCTTCTTTCTGTCTCATATTAGATGGCTCCTGACATAAGACAGAAACTCTGAATTTTTCTTTTAACAACATGCTTGGAATTAGAGAAGGACATTCATTGTCCAACTTCACAGTCAGCTTTGATTTTTAAGTGAATTTATATTTCTTTGGGGTAATATATATATATATATGTATATATGTATGTATGTATGTATAGAGAATATACATATGAAATTTTACCCTTCAGATAACCTGTTCTCATAAGTCATATTCCTCTTTGTTTGGTAATCCTTTTTGGATGGTTATCTTTTTCTCTTTAGGCATCCAAACATCTAGGGTCTCTTAAAAATGGATGCTAAAAAGAAATCTCACACTAGCTCAGAACTGAGTATAATAACAAGTTATTTATTTACAGGTAGACTCACAGAGCACAGTCTTCAGCATGAACAGGGAACAGAAAGAGAGAGGGAAAGCGAGGCTTACATCAGCATTTATAGTATAAGAGGCCACGCCCAAGAAGGTGGTAACTTAAGGGCTACTGGCTATAGAACTTCCAACAGCAGTCTCTTGACTTTTTGAAGATGAGTATTTTTCTGCAAAGACAAGAACAGAACCCTGCCCCAACCCTTATGAGGTTTCTTTACTACCTGTATGAGGTGTCATTTCTCTCTCTCAAGAGGTTTCTCTTTTTTAAACCAAATTTTTATTACTTTTTATGGTATCCATAGCTTTTCTTCTCCTTTGGAAACAAGAGCAAAATCCCTTCCCCAATGTAGCACATCTCCTGGTTTCCATTCTGAGGTCAACACATCCTTGAAATACACTGACTGATTTAATTCAGAAGTCTTCTACTATCCAATGTTTCTCTGCTGCCATTGTTCCTTTCTCATTAGTGTTAAGAAAATTCAAAGTCAATAAAGCATTATGCAACCAATTTCTGGGAATATTTTTCATCCCTTTCTGTTTGTTTAACATGTCATTTATAGTTAAATTTGATTTTTCTATAACTGCCTAATATGTAGGATTGTTTGGTATACCTATACTATGCTTTATATTATAATAAGCAAAAAACTGTTTCATTTTCTTAGACACATATACTGAACCATTGTCTGTCTTTATTTATGCAGGTTTACCCTTGATGGCCATAACTTATAATAAATGCACGTTTACTGAATCAGCCTTTTCTGAACTCAAGTCAGTTGCCCATTGAAAACCTGAATAAATGTCAATGGTGTGATGTACATATTTTAATTTTTCAAATTCTGTAAAGTGAAACATATCCATCTGCCAGATTTTATTCCTTTGAGTACCCTTTGGGTTACTCCCTGCAGGTAACAGTATTTTGGTTATAGCACAAACAAGTAGAACATCTCTTTATAATCGCTTTAGCTTGCTGCCATGTAATTGAAAACTCTTTCTTTAAACCTTTGCTATTGACATGATGTTTCTTATGAAATTCAGAGACCTTCAGCACACTCCTAATCAATAATCAGTCAAGCTCATTACCTTGAGCCAGAGGACCTGGAAGACCTGTATGGGGTTGGATGTGTGCTATGTATATGGAATAGAGCCTATTCCTGATTATATCTTGAACCTGAATGAATAATGAAGTCAATTCTGTATCATCTGGTATAAATTCAGTGGTTTCAACATGCAAGACAACTCGTTCTTCATATTGTGAATCAGTTACTATATTGAGAGTTTTTTAAAAAACCCTTAGGACCATGAAAATAGCATATATTTCAGCCTTTTAGACATAATTATCAGTGCTTACACCTTATAATTAAGTAATATTGCACAAGCTCTTTGCCATGGTTCATTGTCTTCCCATAATTTTTTTAATTTCATCAGTATAATTTCTGTTGGGTCTATACCTGCTAGTTAACAAAGTCTCAATTTTCCTTTTAGAATTAATTCAGAGACTTTTTCCACATAGATTTTTAATTCTTTACTTGGTTTATGTGGTAAAAATATTCATACTAAGATAATATCTTCCCTCTCCATTAAAATTCCTATAGTGGAAATTCTGGAAGGCAATATGACTAGAATGCAATTTATATTTGGATTCGCTCTATCCACATGTGCCTCCTGTAATTTCCCTTCAACCACAGTTAATTCATTCTCAACTTCCAACTGTTGATTTCCTGGGACTATTTAAGTCTTTGTCACCATCTAAGGTTTTGTTTAAATGAATTATTAGATCAGGTTTTATCCCAACAGCTGGTTATAGACTGGAAATGCCTCCTAACAATCTTTGAAAGTCATTAAGAGTCTCTCTTAATTTGTGCCTTTGTGTTCTAATTTTCTGTAAACATATTTTATAACCTAATTGATAGAATCTCCTATCTGTATTTTTTCAGGTGCAATTTGTAATCCTTATTTAGGCAAAACTTCATTACTTCTTCAAACATTCTTTCTAAAGTATTTGCATTTGAATCAGATAACAAAATGTAAATTATAGATTTAGGAAATTGTTTACATATTATTTACAATGGCTGACTGACAAAGTATTGGCATAGGGTAGGGCTACTGATCATTCCCTGGGGGAGGATGGTCAACTGGTATCTCCTAGTAGGGCAAGAATTATTAAAAGTAGGAACTGTGAAGGTAAATTTTTCTCTGTCCTTTTCTTGTAAAGGTATAGTGAAGAAAAAATCTTTTAAATCAATAACTATAAGAGGCCATTCTTTTCATAATAGAGAAGACAGAGGAACTCCAGATTGTAGAGGGCCAATAGGTTAGATAACTTTGTTGACAGCTCTTAGATCTGTCACCATTCTCCATTTTCCACATTTCTTTTCAACAAATACAGGAGAATTCCAAGGGCTGGTCAATTCTTCAATATGGTGAACATCCAGTTGCTCCTGTACCAGCTGTTCTAAAGCTTGCAGTTTGTCTTCTGTTAAAGGCTGTTATTTAACACATATTGGTTTATCAGTTAACCATTTTAAAGGCAGGGCCATTAATACCCCTGAAGGCTTGCTAGTTGCTTTGTGTTCTTATATAGCTTGAATGGCTGGTGACCTTTGTTTATTATGCCTTATAATATCCTTCCCAGAAATATGACTTTTGGGGACTGTAGGAATGTTAATCTGGGTATTTCGTTGCTGCAATAGGTCATGACCCCATACATTCACTGCAATATTAGCCACATAAAGCTTCAGCCTTCCTTTCTGTCTGTCTGGCCCCATGCATTCAACCCATATCCTGCTTTGTTTCACTTGAGATGAAGTTCCAGTTCCTAGGAATTGAACATCTGCCTCTTGAAGAGGCCATTTTGGATGCCAAGATTCTGGAGTAATGATACTCACTTCTGTAGCTGTGTCTAATAATCCCTCAATCACAATGTTATTTATATGCACTCTTAGCTTTGGTCCTTGATCATTTATAGAAGTCTGCCAAAATATACATTTCTTATTTCCTACTGGAGTTTTTGATTCATCCTCCATGTCTATTCCATTATCCAGAACAGTGTGGTTTTGTACAGTATGTACTGGATTATTCAATTTTCCTGATGAGACATGTTCTCCACAGTGACTGGGAATGACTGGACCAAGTTTGACATGGGGGCCTGTGAGAAGCACCCCCCATGGAATTTCCCAATAGTAATGGGTTGACTTGTCTGTCTTTTGTTGATCTACATTTATTGGTCCAATGTCCACCTTTGCCAGACTTCCTACGTAATCCAGAAGGCTGAGACTGTCTATTCTTGCCATTCCCAGAGGAGACATTATACCTAGGAATTCCTTGTCTATAATTCCTTTTCAGATGTCCTATCCCACCACAATTAAAACATTTGTTTCCTCATACCTTTGGAAATTGCTTCTCCTACCCAAGCCTCAGTATTATCATCAAATGTCTCAGCATTCATTGTATTCAGGACCCGTTCATCCATTGGTGCTGGTCTAATCTTTAAATGCCCAAGTATCTTTTTGCATTCTAAGTTGGCATTTTCAAAAGCCACAGTTTCAATAAGTACACATCTAGCTTCTGGGTCTGTTACTCTAACTTGTACAACCTTTGTTAATCTTTGTAAAAAGTCACTAAAGGCTTCTCTCTGGCCCTATTTAACTTTGATACATAATCAAATTCTCTTTCCTAGTTCCTGAATCCTATCCCAAACATTTAAAATTGCTGTGCTGGTCTTGTATCTGGAATGAATAGGGCCTGAGGATGAGGAGTGTGCTGGCTGGTCTTATGTCAACTTGACGCACAAACTAGAGTTACTTGAAAGGAGGAAATATTAACTGAGAAAATGCCTCCATACAATCCAACTGTAAGGTATTAATTAGTGATTGATGATGGAGGGCCCAGTCTATTGTGGGTGGGGTCATCCCTGGGCTGGTAGTCCTTATTTCCATCAAATGGCAGGTTGAACAAATCCTGAGGAGCAAGCCAGTAAGCAGCACTCCTCCATGGCCTCTGCATCAGCTCCTGCCTCCAGGTTCCTGCTCAGTTTGAGTTCCTGTCCTGACTTCCTTTGATGATGAACAGTGATGGAAGTGTAAGACAAAAAAAAACAAAACCCTTTCCTCCCCAACTTGCTTTTGATCATGGTGTTTCACCACTGCAACAGAAGCCCTAACTAAGACAAGGAGGGAAGAGTTTTTTGAGAGGAAGAAACTATAATGTAAATGTTTGGGGCTTGATTGACCTGGCGATGTAGCTCAATGATAGAACTCTTGCCTAGCATGTGCAACACCATGGGTCCAATGCCCAAAATCACAAATAAACATATATATACACACATATGTGTGATACATATATACAAATGTGTGCATATATATAAATATATGTATATGTGTGTATGTATATATACATATGTATATTTAAAGTTTGGGGTTCCAGTTGGCCAAATTTTACATTACTTTTGGTTCAGCACACTTGTAACCTTGAAGAATTTTCTAATGCTTGAGAGTCACTTCTTCTGCTTTGAAAATTTAACTTCCTACTTAGAACATATTTTAAGTTAAGTACTTCATTCTAAACAGTTAAAGCATCTCAGTGGCATTTATTGAAAGAGCTTTCATTTCTCATCATCATTTACCGAAGGCCCGTGTGTAGTAGGACTCACTCGTGGACTATGTCCTCTGTCCTATGCTTTCTCTCTATGACAGCAGCTTTAGTTACCACAGCTCTTGTAGTTCCTAAAACTAGGGAGAGCTTATCCTGATGCATTCTCTTCTCAAAATGTATTTTAAACCTTGTTCAGCTTTCCTAAATGAACCATTTTTTGTTTAAAAGTCATACTGGAATTGCTTAGTATTTGTATTAAATTCATTGACTTAATAAGTTCATTGACTTGAGAAAAACTGATAGGAATATGGCATATGTTAATTTGAAATTTAAAAATCTCTCTTTAAACATAGTTCCCTTTTTAAGGTCATCCTTTTTATTAAGGTAGTTTAAGATTTCTATGCTTGTCTCATTTCCATCGTTTAAAAATTATTTATAGTCAATATTGCAACTTCATCTGTTCTGTTAGCAACTCTTGCTTTGGTTAGAATTTCGGTGTACTCTGTCTGTCTCTTTCTCCTCTTTCTCTCTCTCTCTCTCTCTCTCTCTCTCTCTCTCTCTCTCTCTCTCTCTCTGTGTGTGTGTGTGTGTTACATCTTTTTGGTTCTGAAGAAATTTGTTTCCCTTTTCATAAAACATGTTTATATTATCTAGCAAACTATTGAATCATTTTTAGTTTCATTTCTGGTTATAGTAGCAATTGCTGGCATTGCAGGTATGTGCCACCAAATCTTGTTTTCTGCTTTTCAGTATCCTAACTTGGAGAACTGGAAGTGAAAGCATTATGTATGGTCTTCTTTGAAGATGTCCATGAGAATTTTAACAGTTGAACAAAAATCAAAGTATGGAAATAAAAATATTTTACAAGGTTCACAGTTTGTAGCTGTGGCCAGGGAGGAAGAATGGAGGCAAGCAAAGCTGGGAACAAACTTGTCTGCTGTTTATTCTGCAGAGAATGAGAATGTTTCATATTTGTCCTTATAATCTCCTGAAATACACGGAATTCCTGTAAGGTCGTGTGGCACTTCAGCACAGAGAAGGACAATGTCGCATTTGAAAACCACTGTTTGTTCATTTCCTGTGCAACGAGCCTGAATGGAAATGGGAGGAAAGGCTTTGTATTTAAGTTCCTTCCTGATTTTCCCCAAAGGAACAGGGATAGTTAGGTGTTTCTCCTCCATGAGTAGACACAAGCAGAAAGCCATGTCCACACTGAGATGTGGGACTCACTCATGGCAGAAGCACTTTAACTACAAGCACAAAAGGGTTTTCTACTGTGGTAGGGAAAAGTTCTTCATCACAAAAGCTCCTTTTAAAGTTATCTAAAACCTGAGAAAGTTACCTTGAGGCCTTTGCCGAGTAATTTGAAAATAGTATTTTCTTTTTAATTTTTAATCTTAGGCTTAAATTTTCTTGGTGTGAGGCCCAATCTATCACCAGCAGTGAGTCAGAAAGGAATGCTTGAAATAGTTCTTGTAACATTATCTCTGCCCATGCCTTGTTGCCCAAGGATGGCCAAACCTATTTCTTATGCATCTAATTATTTCACCAAAACCAGAAAAATAGTCCTATATTAAAATAGTTCATAAGATTACATGAAGAAGCTTAAATATATCTGCCAAAAATGTGAGACAACAGACAGCATTTTATAACATCTATTAATGTAAACTTCAGGTCTACGATAAAAATTATAAGGTCTACTGTGACCCAGCAGTTTCCCAAGCTCTTTTCCCCGACCAGGAAGATCTATTCAATGACTACTAATCACTAATAAGAGAAATGTTGTAGTAATGATGCCTTTTCAAAATAGTAACACAAAAGTAAATCATTTACAGAATATGGCCAGGGACAGACCATATATTATGGGAGTCAAAAACATCTGTTTGGGGGAACATGTTTATCCTTAACTAGACTGACTTGTACAGTAAGTTAGCAGTGTCCATCTTATGGTATAGGATGCAGTAAGAGAAGTTTTGTGTCTGATGCCCTTCCTAAAACCCTAAAAAGTGAATAAAAACAGACTGTCTAGTAAACAATATTTTAACCTAAAGAAGGCCACAGCTTTTAAGAAATGTCACAGTGAAGTCTGGTAAGAAGGTTTGCAGTTTTTCTCCAGTCTGCCCCACGTTCTTCAGGCCTCAGGAGTTGGAGGGCTATGGTGGCTGGTGACTCTGTACTGCCAGAGAACTTTGTAGTGTTGCTGGGATCCCTGAAGAGCCTCGGTTGATCATATACTTGTGTGTCATCAAAAAGAGCATGAGAATTCAGAAGGGAATGGCACACACTTTAATGCCAGCACTCGGGTGGCAGAGAGGGTGAGCCAGTGTCTACATAGAACCATCACCCCCACATTCTAGTGGTTTTTGTGTAGGAAGGTACTCTGCAGGCTTCCAAAAGAGAAAAGCAAACATCAACCCAGCCACAAACCCTTTCATCTACAATCTGTCCTGCCAGCAAAATATGCCAGGGCAATGGTAGCATAAAGGTGTGAGTAAACAACCAATATCTGATTTGACTCCATGAGATGGAACCCATACTCAACACTGTGGGAAACCAAGATCCAGAGACCAGAGAGCCTAGAGACCTAGGCCAAAAGGAAACACTGCTGGTCTAAAACAGAAACAACGATAAAAGGCCTCCTAACGATATGCTGCTGCTCTCACAGACCTGTGCCTTCCTCCCCATCATCAGAGCAGCTTCCTCCTGCAGCAGAACGGAACAAATACAGAGACCCACAGCCACAAAGCCCAATGAATTCCACAGAAGAGGAAGCAGAAAGAATGTAAGAGCCAGAGGGGATGGAGGGTACCACAAGAACAAGGCCTTCTAGATGAACTGACCAAAGCTCATATGGGCTCACAGACTGCAGCAGCAAGCACAGCATCCGCACAGGTCTGCACCAGGTCCTCTGTGTATATGTTAGAGCTTCTGGTTTAGTGTTTTTAGGGGACTCCTGAATGTGTGAAGAAGGGGGTGTCTGATTCTTGTGCCCTTCACTTGCAACTCTTCTCCTTCTATTGGTTTGCCTTGTCCAACTTCGATGTGATGGTTTTTATTTTATCTTAATGTATTTTATTTGTCACATTTTGTTGTTATCACTTGGAAGTCTGTTATTTTCTACTGAGAGACAAAAGGGAAGTGGATCAGATAGAAGGGGAGGTGGGGAGGAACTGGGAGGAGTAGCGGGAGTGGAAACTGTAATCAGGATATACTGTATGAGAAAAGAATCTATTTTTAATAAAAGGGGGGACGAGACAACAAAATCAAAACAAAAAAGAAAGAAAGAAAGTAACACAAGTATGACTCTCAATTTACTTATGACCTGACAATGCATTCATTTAACACAGACGCAGCACCTACTACATAAGGCAGGGTATCTACCAAACAAATGGTACTGTAGCCACTATACGTGATAAGATTTAGGAGGCTCTCTGAGATCAATGCCTCAGAAAACATTACCAAAGAATCTAGACTCATGAAAGCAGGGAATTTGGACAAAATTAAGGGGTGATGGTACTAGAAAGATAAAGGGACTCAGAGAACTCAAACTCAAAAAAGGGACCTAGGTTGGTAAGAAATTCTTGGGGTGGGGGAGGCAGGCTGAAAGATGTCTCTGCCCAGTGTTCAACCCTCAGAACTATGACTTATTACTCTACATAGCAAATGGACTGAGGTGGTTACGGATCTTGAGAGGGAGGAGGTGGTTTCTAATTATTTGGTCCTCAATCTAAGTGTCCTTGTAAGAGATGACCGTGAAAAACGAGGTTGTGCAGAAGCAGAGATTAGAGTTCTGTAGCCACAAGCCAAGGGATGTCTGATGTGATCAGAGGCTGAGAGAAACGAGACGAGAGTCTCCCTCCAGCCTCAGATGACAGCTCAGACAACCCACTTGTGGTTCAGTCTTCTGTCCTCAGAGACATGAGAGAATGGATTCCTATTCTTGTAAGCTACAGAGCATCCCTAGGAAGCTCACCCATCTGCTCCCCATCTCCTGTGCCTCTGTTCTCTGCTCCACCTCCTCCTCATAGGTAATGCTCTCCTGTCCCCCATTCCCTCATTAGCCCACCTACACTCAGCACCCAGCATTAGCACATCCTGTGTGTGTGTTTCAGATAAACAAGTAATCCATGCATGAGCTGGCTTTAATATATTTATATTAAAAAGTGGTTGAAATTTGGATTTAAACAAGTATCATGTTTTATTGGTTTTTTAGCCTCTCCAAATCTAGGGATAATCATTGATTGTGATGACAGAGCCTTACAGAGAAGAAACTAAATCTATCTTCACAGTAATGAAGGTTGAGTGGGACAACATTAAGGCACTAATATCCAGTCGGGGCCTTCTTGCTTTGTTGTAGCATGAGAGAAGGCATCTAACGGCACGAGGGAGGGAGTGTGTGCTCGTCTCTTCCTCTTCTTGTAAAGACACTCGTGTTATTCTAGGAGGCTCAGCCTCATGATCCCATCTAACAAACTGCTCCCCAAAGTCCTGCCTCCAAATGCCACTAATGTCAGAGTCTATGGCTCACACTTTCCACACACCACACCATAGGATCTGATCATTTTATTCATGGCCTTTCTTAGTCTGGCTATTTTCCCTAAAGATGACCTCATCTCTGCCTGCTACTCCCTAGTTCTCATGCCTCTATAGCAATCCTCGTCAGAACCTTCTTATCGGCACAGCAACAATGTCTGCCACAACGGCCTTTAATGACCTCATCTGTGTAACATTTACAAAGTTGCAGAACAAAAACATAAGCGACATTTTATCTTAAAATAAAAAACGGAATTAGAAATTCTAATTTAGGGAATTATCTCTCTGCTGACTACTAATTATGGTTTTAATTTACTGTGATCATAAACCAGAGTGCTATGGTTAAAGGGCAGGTTTATAGGCAAATAAATCACAAATTCGAGTTACCAGTGAAAACCTAACTTGCTCTTTTCTGTTTTTATAGTCCTAGAAAGCAATACTTGATAAGGGCTGGCATGCAGTAGAGCTGTTATCTGAGTGTGGGAAAAATTCCACATATTAGTAATTACATTATAGCTACATCTGCCTGATGAGTTCAGATGCCTTTTGCAAAGACTGACCATTTTCCCATCAGAAGTGAGGTACAAAGTAATGTTTACTTTTCCAAAGATTTGTCACAGCCGTTTTCCCCATTCCTTTGTGAATCATGCTGGCTCATCGGTTATAACTTAGAGAATTACAGTTTACGGTCAACAGGAGCCACCGTGATAAATGTGACTGGCTCGTGCAAAAGTCCATGTAGATTTTCTTCAGGACAAAAAGAGGGAAGAGTTCGGTGGAGAGGCAGTGAGATGGTGAGAATTTCAGCAGCGGGAAAGCTGAAGCATGGCGGAAAGTTTAGAACAAGTAGATTCAGATTATGGTTGCCAAAGGGGAACAGAGTCGAGAAGGTTTCCAATCAGTGTTCTATGAGCTACCTGAGATTCACTCAGTGGACAACCTGTAGGTTCTGGAACAAAGGGACGCCTTAAGTACCGTTAGTAAAATGGCAGGTGAACACAACTTACCAAAATCTTGGTAGTGTTCTAAACACAATAATAGAGCATATCAGGGCTAAAGAGACGGTTTAGCAGTTAAGTGTCAGAGTCTATGGCTCACACTCCCCACACACCACACCATAGGATCTGACCACATCATAGGATCACAGAGGACCCGAGTTCGGTTCCCAGCATCCACATCAGCTGGCTCACAACTACTGTAATTCCAGCTCCGGAAAGCAGACACCTCTGATTTTCTCAGAACCCTGAACTCATATGCACGTACTACCTAGCCCACATAATTAACAAGAAAATTATATTTATACAATATATCAAAGATCATTTTTATCATGAGCCTTTTCAAGATATTGTGTAATTGAAGAAAATTCAGGTAGTATAGATAAAAATTAGTGCCTACCAAACAATGGCCTTGCATTGTATTATCTACTCATATAAAATTCCCATCGCCTATAAGGCAAGGTGGGCACAAATCAAGAGTACGCAGAAGTAAGAACAGCTGCTGATACGGAGAAAAGGCCTAGGTTTTGGACGCCCCATTAAGGACTTTTCTCTCCTTGTTTTGGTTTCAGTTTCATGACTATAGGAATTTAGGAAAGCCAATCATTTAATTGCTCTGCTGACTGGGCAGGTAAGCACATGCTTCATAAATTAGGTTTACTTGACTAAATCGCACGCGAGAACTAACCAAGAGAAGACTCTGGAAAGATGTAGAAAGCAAATCTAGTTTTCTGGTTCTCATCCTAAGGCAGTTTCCTTTCTAGAGAACTGTCCAACAGTGGTCTGGGTGTCCAAGGATCTTCAGAGGCTGCCTGAGAGGAACTTGAGTATGGTCCTGAGTATTGTCTCAGGATTTTTTGCCAACATCTACACACGTGAAAGATGCATTATCAGATCATTCCTACCCAGTGAAGAATTTGAAGTGAGAATCATGGTATTATACAGAAAGAGCCTTGAGTTTATTTCAAGATGTGGAAAAATATTGTAATTATTGATGACTGGTTAGTGACCAGTCTCTTGGGGCAGTGCTCAAAATGACCAGGAACATGCCATCTGTGACAGAGTCTATGACACTGTTGAATGATCAGGAACATGCCAGCTGTGACTCTAGAGTCTATGACGTTGTTGAATGATCAGGAACATGCCAGCTGTGACTCTAGAGTCTATGACGTTGTTGAATGATCAGGAACATGCCAGCATGCCAGCTGTGACTCTAGAGTCTATGACGTTGTTGAA